>NC_092859.1:152680046-152698121 GCF_032062135.1 Pyxicephalus adspersus
AATTTGAAAGGCACAGAGTGATCAGAAAGGGAATTTGAATGGCACATGAGTGATCAGAAGGGGAATTCCGGTATGAATGGCACATGAGTGATCAGAAGGGGAATAATCTTTCAGAATCTTTTTTTTCTAGATTTTCCTCCTTTAAAATTTGCGTCTTATATTCCGGATTCTTCAGGTTCTTTGAAATGCCAACCCCGAGATTAAAGGTCACCACAAAATACAGAGTTCACAGAGACCAAACTAGGCATGTCTGGGACTTATGGTTCACCAGGACATGCTACATATGGTTACTAGGCTTTCCTAAACCTAGAAGACTAGTTCTTGCTCTCAAAATGCTCACCATAACGATCAGATTCAGATTACAGATTAGAGTTCAATCAGAGGTCACTCTACTAGCCTTATCTGAGTTTTATGTCCCCTGGAGACTCAAAACTCCAACTTTTACAATGGGTGCTGTAAAGTCTACAGGGTCTGAAAGGATGCTGGTTGTCAGATCAAGAAATATCTAATAATGGGAAATGTATGACCCTGGTCTGTTGTACTTTTAATCAAAAACCTTAGGGACTCTAGCCTCCAATTCTTTACATTTAAAGGGAGATCTGACATTAATGCTATCCCCAATATCACATTAACAATTCTCCATGTAGGTTTATCCTTCTCTGCAACCTAGCCAGGTGCAGATCTAACTCATCACTGAAAAGAATGTTGTAAAGAAAAAGGCAATAGCACAATCCAGCATAAAATGTACAAAACTATAGTAGAATTGGGCCACCATCCATTTGTTTACAAGATACTTGTATGCAGATCACTCATTCAATTCCTGCTTCTTCAGTCTAAACATTGCTGCACTAAGAAATAAAGAGGTTGATGCACTCCATAACCTGACCTTTCCTCCTTTGTCTGGCCTTTGTTATAGTAGACGTGATCACTGTTTACTATTACTTTTAAAATTTATCACCTGCAGAAGTTACCAGTTTAGATTATACATATTTATTGATATATATAAATATATATATACAGTTGACAATCGAAAATCCGGCCTTCCGTTTCCTTCAGTTTTGCGGCATGATTTTCAGAGCACATTTTCAATACAGGGACTGCAGTACACTGTTTGGCCACTTATGTCTTGATGGCGCTGTTCTGCAGAAACAGACGTTAGTTCTTGCTTGCTACACTAAATACACGTTGAGACATCCCTGCTGCCTGCTCTCCGGAACTGTGTCAGATGTCACGGATGCTCCGAGAGGAAGGCTGGCCTGTGTATGGAGGTAAGTATATTTTTTAAAAATACAGAATTTCCAAAACTCCGGCACTCCTTGGGTGCTGAGGTTGCCGGATTTTTGGATGTCAACTGTATATAAAGTCAAAAGCAGCAGGCCCTGGCTTCACCAGCACAGCCTGCAAGGGGTGAGGAACTTCAGGAAGTGGTGCCCAAGTTCCAGCCTTCGTGCACGCAGCAGCTAGTTGCTACTGACTGAGTAGGACCATTGCACAGTACAAGAGTGGAAGGCAGAAGCATAGTTGGACCAGCCAAGGGCAAGAGAGATTGAGGAAGTGCATCAAGAAGTACATAACAGGACCTGGAAGAACTCCAAGTCTGTTCCTGTCATGTGACAAGGAGAAACCATGTGACTAGCAGATGACAGACCCCAACACCAGGGGGAGTGCTGGAGCTGAGACAGCTCAGATGGTGTTTACACTCCTGCCAGTAGATGGAGCACATCTGTGGAATATCCTAGTCCTCTGGGGTAAAGCTCTGAGGATGTTACATGGTTCGGACCAGGAAGTATACAGTGAATAGAATTCCTGAGCAGAGATGCTGCTTGCTGGAGAGGAGTGCAAGGTGGGTAACACAGAGGAGAGCACAGATACCCTGGTCCTTTGGGGATCAGTGAGAAAAACTAACACTGCTCAAAAAGTGAGTTTTTTTAGTTTTTTTTATGCTCTTTAGACTACATAAAAAATCAAATTATATTTGCAATATAATATCAGCAACAGAACGCCTTGCCTGTCCCGAAAAAGAATCAAGTATGTGTCGCTGTTATCATATGTAATTATAGAATAAACAGGCCCTGGCTGCGCTCAAGCTGAAATGAGTTCGATCTGTATTCATTCTATCATCAAGGAAGACTTCAATATCCATTGGCAAAAAGACCGTATAATACAGAAATAGATTACCAATACAAAACTTTCATAGATCTTGGTTGGAGAAATGCCCCTATTACTGCCTAACAAGAACCTCTCTATATATATATATTTGCTTCTTGGGGAATCAGAATCACTATAAAACTGCATAGCCATTATCAGCAGTCTTCATTAAAATAGGCAAAGAAAAGGGCAAGAAAAATAGGACTCCAGGGGAAAAGATATGAATGCAGCATGAAAGGTATTCATATGCTATAGCAGTTCTTCCAGGTAATCATCATATCTGTATGTTGTAGCAAATGCCAGTGGCTGAATAATTTAAGGGAACATTTTTCAGACTTTTATTATGGTAATTCCAGCAAGTCCAGGTAATGTCCACCCTCTGTCCTCCATGGATAACATGCTTGCTCAGGCAATCCAAGCATGCACATAAATCAAACCATGCTATAAACAATCTGAATGCAGTATAACATGCTATTGAAATCCCATTTGTGTATAAGAGGCAACTTAAAAAACTAAGCAGACTATAACCAGAATGAAATGACAATCTGGACAAGGGGCTCAGCTTTTTACATTTTTGGAATAATTGGGTTGCAAGATTATGCCGACAGCCCATGGGATTTGTTTATGGAGGGAAAAAAAAATTTTAAATTGCAACTTACTGTTTTCATCAAACACATTGTATATGAATTTCTTGCAGTTTTTATAAAGTAGTGGTAGTAGTGTTAGTTTAAGGCAGGGGTCCTCAAACTTTTTAAACAGGGTCAGACTGTCGGGGGGCCGTACTATAGTTTGAAAAAAACAGGAGAACATTCTTATGCACACTGCACAAAACGTATTTATCGTATAAAAAACATGAAAGAACAATACTATATGCACAGCACACTTGCCGATCATTAAAAAAAAAAAAGTGGCGTTTACTTTGGCTTTAAAATTGCTTGAGATTATTCCTTTGCATGGAAAATGCACAGATAAATTTGAATTTTCACTGTGTGTATTGAAAATGCAAATTTATCTTGCATTTTCCATGCAAATGAATAATCTCAAGCAATTCATTAATTTGCTTCTTTTTATACACCCTACCCTACACCCAACACTACCCCACACTTTTTATTAATTAAAAAAGGGCTGCTAAAAAAACTTTGTCAGTGTCTGCTACCTGTCACTCACTGCTGCCTTCATACATGGATCACACTGCTGCACATGTGTACATCATCAATGTGCATAGTATGTTTATACTATTTACAAATGTACATTGATCATGTACATTTGTGCTGCAGTGAGAACCAGTGCAGTGAGAAATGAAGGCAGCAGTGAGTCTCTGCTCATACCTTCTCTGCCTGATAGCTTCAGCCCGACAGCTCCAGCGTTACCCCGGCAACAGTGGTGTCACGTGACCGGGTTCCCTGGAGTGCAGATGGCAGGCAGCCAGAACTCAGGCAGGAGAAGCAGCCGGCGGGCCGGATGGACAACTTCAGCGGCCCATATTCGTCCCGCGGGGCGTAGTTTGAGGACCCCTGGTTTAAGGTATGATCACATCAATTTCTGAAAGCTTCATGCATCTTTTACCAATATTTGCAAATAAAAAACAAATGCATATGACATGCAAAATCAACCACTAAGATCCTACTAGGAACACAATGCAACATTATTTTCAATGTATTTTATGTATAGTGCTGAAGGGAGGTCCAACAAACTTATAGTGCTTGTGGTTATGCCTGTAGTGCGTGTTATCTAACTTTTGTGACCGGCATCTTTCCTTATAAAAGGCAATGCTTCTGAGTAATTCTATGTTCCCTTGTACTCAGGAAATACTAGGAGCTCTATTTATAAAACAGGGAATCTGACATTCCCTGGTGGAGAATCTAACAGATCATGTGTTTCAATGGCAGTAATTGATTTTCTACCAGGGAATATTAGATTCGCTTCTTTGGAAATAGAACCTTAGTACAGTGGTCACCAACCTTTTCAGACCTACGGACCATTAAATTTACCAGCTCTGGACTACGCATCTGAAAATTCCCCCAGAGTGACGTCATTATGCCAGAACCCACCCTCTTCCCTGATGCCAGAGACACAACCGGCCCACTTCCCTGAGCCTACGATCTGTATGGGGGACATGGTCTCCTGACCCCGGTCGGGGGCGCACTGGCCAGAGCCGCGGAGTACCAATTGGCGACCGCTAGTGTTGGTCGAATAGCTCACTATTTGATTCGACAGCTATTCGATTGAATAGTGAGAAATTCTCCCGGTGATCAAATGCTGAATTTGAACACCGTCACGTGACGTCATGTGGGAAACTGAACTGCAAATTACTTCTGCAGTTCCACTACGATTTCTGGGCACTACTGCTGATGAAAGGGGACAAGTCCCCATTCATCACCTGTAGTGCCCTGTATTCTTGGATAGAGAAACTCAATCCAAAAATACATACCCTGTTTCCCCGATGATAAGACACTGTCTTATTTTTTTTGGAAGGCCAAAATATGCTCTAGGGCTTATTTTCAGGGGGATGCCTTATTTACCCATGAAGAAGACTACAGTACACAGTTATTGTTCATGTGCCATTCATGTCCACTTCTGATCAATCTGTGCCAATCATTGTCCCCTTCTGATCAATCATGTGCCATTCCTGTCCCCTTCAGATCAATCATGTGCCATTCCTGTCCCCTTCAGATCAATCATGTGCCATTCATGTCCACTTCTGATCAATCTGTGCCAATCATTGTCCCCTTCAGATCAATCATGTCCCCTTCTGATCAATCTGTGCCAATCATTGTCCCCTTCTGATTAATCTGATCCATTCATTGTCCCCTTCTACTGTAATCAATAATATACTGTACCATTTAATGTCCCATTCTAAAGCTTACCGTATATAGAGTGGTATTGCTCACAGCAAAAAAAAACCTGTCTGAACTCGTGAACAAACTCCTGCAGTCTCCGTTAGGGAGGGATGAGGGAAGCTGCCTGTGTTTGCTTGGGCGGAGTCACGTGCGCGCACTGCAGTCCTGTCACTTCCTCTTCATGAAGAGGCGCGGCACACACGGAGGAACCACACACGGAGTCACCCACCGTACCACCCGATTCTGGTAAGTAATCGGTGGGTGGCTTATTTGCGGGGGGGGGCTTATTTTTCATTTTTCCCTAAAAGGGGGGGGCTGTCTTATTTGATGGCCCTGCCTTATCATCGGGGAAACACGGTAGTAGAAGCCCAGCACGGCTACAGCGGTTGTTGTTGCAGCGCTGTACTATGTGTTTTTGGATAGAGTTTCTCTATCCAACAACACAGGACAAGGCCCCATTCATCACCTGTAGTGCCCGGACATTGTACTGGAACTGCAGAGGCCTGCAGTTCAGTTTCCCTCTATCCAAGAAACTCTATCCAAGAATACATAGAAAAAGCACAGTGCAGCAACAGTGATTGCTGTTGCAGCGCTGTACTATGTATTCTTGAATAGAGAAACTATATCCAAGAATACATTTTTTTCCCCAATTTTTCTGTCGAATCCCATGTTTTTCGGGTCGGGTCTATCCGAATTCGAACAGCCAAATTCCGGTCGAATATATGGACAACCCGAATTCGAACACCAGCGACCGTTGCCCTAGTAGATAGGTGAAACAGGCTAATGGGGTGTTCAGTACTGAGGACCCACTGCTTTTTTAGTTTTACAGAGGGTCCTGATGGTCCATACTAAGGAAAAGACCGGTGACTCTACAGTTAGCTTGCAGCAGTAGGGTACCAGGTTCAAACCTTGGCCAGAATGTTAATATTACACCGTATTTATATAGCTCCATCATATTACATAGCGCTGTACAAAGTCCATAGTCATGTCACTAACTGTCCCTCAAAGGAGCTCAAAATCTAATGTCCCTACCATAATCATATGTCATTATTGTAGTCCAAAGTCAATTTAGGGGGACGCCAAGCGCCCTAACTGCATGTTTTTGGGATGTGGGAGGAAACCAGAGTACCCAGAGGAACCCCACACAAACACGGGGAGAACCTGCAAACTTCATGCAGATAGTGTCCTGGCTTGGATTCAACCCTGGGACCTAGCGCTGGAAAGGCCAGAGTGCTAACCCCTAAGCCACAGTGCTGCTTATTTGTGTGAGATTTGTTCTTCCTATGTAGGTAGCTTTCTACTAAACCCTAAAATCAAAAAATCAAACTGGCAGGTTAATTAGCTAAAAAAAGGGCCTTAGACTACAGTTAGCTGTGGAAATTCAAATCAATTAAATAAAAAAATTAATAAAAAAGCAAGGAGGGCAATTGTATACCCCTCTTCAGAATGTCCAAAGGGATCCTAATGTGTGGTTCAGAATGTTTCCTTGGTCAAAGCTCAAATATTGTTACCATGCTTCTTCCATTTATTCCAAATGTTGCCTATTTCACTCCTTACTATATTCCTAAAGCGGAACTACACCCCGCTTTACTTGCCTGTCCCCTTTCCTTTGCAGGGTGCCAACGTCTGATTTATTCTCCTCCTAGACGCGATCTTCGGCCATCTTGATTGGCCGGGCTGGGATCATATACAGTAACTCCCACGCACATTTATTTAGTCCCAGCAATGGACATTGCAGCAATCCCAGCAACTACAATGGAACCTGGGATTGCCAGATATCCTGGCATGCATAACTCTATTTTGAGTGTTCTGCAGAATGATCAGGCAGGTAAGTATGTGTACTGCAGTGGGGACATCACCTGTCCCTTTCTGCAATAAAATCTGGCCTGATCACAAACTTTTAAAGTGAGTTCAACTGAAGTCTTTTTTTTCACCTCTTTGCTGGCTTTGTCACTTTGGATGTCTCGGTCCTGCTTACCTATTCAGTTTAAAAAAACTCTGTTGGGATCAACCAGTAAATGAAACCTATCAGCCCCGATACCTCAATTACTGAAAGTTCAACATTCCCCCAAAATTGGGGAAAATTTACTTGTCAGATTAGTCAGCTAAATCAGCACCAAGATTTGAACCAATTGTTGAATGGTGAAATTAAAGAAAGAAACTGCAACTTCACAGTACTGGGATCGGATGGCGGACAAATTGGGGGCTCTTCAAAAGTAAAGGAAAGTGTTGTTTTTTTAAATAAAAGTTCTGCTTTTCCTCAGCACACTTTGGGGAACAATTCACTGTACCCAAGGGCAACGCCCTATATTGCACTGCACTGTGCTCCCAATACATAGTCCGTGTCCAATTTTAGGTGAAAGGATGACACCCCACAGACCCAGCACTGCAGGAACGCCAACACAAAATGTAATAAATTCCTGTGCAAGTTAATTTTTTTATTTTTTTTTAAACTGAGTTTTTTTTGAAATTTTTTTTACAAATACAACAAAAGAAACAAAACAAAAAGAACATGGACAAGAACACAGCACACAGGAGCATTAGCAACATATTACCAAAACTATAAGGCATAAAGTAGGAAAGAAGTACATATACATATACACATATGCATACATAAAAGCTACAAGAAAAAATAGCAATAGTGGAGTGCAAATCATGCAATGTGGTTTCCAGTAATAAATATGACAAACCAGTAAATTCCTGTATACAGGACATAACATCAAAAATGGGGAGGAAGGAAAAGGGAAAAGGGGATTCTGAGGCGATTTGCTATATAAAAAAAAGAGGGGAGCAAAATAAGACCATCACATCTGTAATTGAGCATAATAGTCATCCCATGGCTCCCAGACCTGTTCGAATTTAGTGACAGTGTTCCTGAGCAGGGCAGTAAGGTATTCCATCATTCGGATATCCTGAATGCGGGCGTATAGTTCTGCTAAGGATGGAGGGCAGACAGACTTCCACTTAGTGGAGATCAGGGTACGGGCCGCTACCAAGATGTGTGTGGTGAGCTTGGATATGAGCTTGGTAGGACCTGTTAAGGGCAACCCTAGCAGGTGATGTAGAGGATCTAAAGTAGATCGGCATTTGGTCACCTTCCCCAGTAGCTGGTTAACCATATCCCAGTAACTTTGTATAATAGTGCAGAACTAAAAAATGTGTTCTAGCGTCCCCCGGTAGGACCTACAGCGTGTGCAAGTTCATTTGTTCAGGATACCTGGCATTTCCCGGAATCCTACACCAAGCTACACATGGGGCAAGTCACACTGTATCCTACACCAAGTGAACAGGCAGGTAAGTATGTTTTAATGCAGAAGGGACATTTCCCATTGTTTGTCACTTCTTCAATAAAAATCCTGCCTGGGACTATGGTATTATTTAAAAGGCATGCACATCCCCAGCATTTAAAAATACATGCACATTTCCACCACACTTAGAAATGAGTGGGAACTAAATAATATCAGTATCAAATATTGTTATAAATGTCATTAATTTAGAGATAGCTATGAACGATCGCCCAAAAGTATTGCTTTTATTGTGTATGTGTCTCATACTGTATGTGATGCATCTGTGCCTTGTACACGTACGGTATGTATAACAATGCATATTTATGTTTATTTTGTTTAACATATTCCTTTAGCTTTGTTTTTTTCTTCCTTAAATCTATATTTTCCCTTTCCTATTTAGTTGTACATATGTTTTACCAAAATGAATAAAATGTGCTGATAGAAGTAACTGAATGTACTGCTCCCTCTGGTGGACAAATATAACAAAGCCAATGTAAACTGAAGTTCTACTGTTCCCTCTAGTGGACAAGATAAAAAATGCATGTGGAACCTGAAGTTGTACGGCTTCCTCTAGTGGACAAGATGGAAATTGCAGCACCGCTCCCTCGAGTAACAATGTAAATGGAAACTGATCGTGTACTGCTCCCTCTAGCGGACAAGAGTTAACAATGCAGATGGAAACTGAACATATACTGCTCCCTCTAGCGGACAAGAGTAACAATGCAGATTGAAACTGGTCATGTACTGCGCCCTCTAGCGGACAAGTGTAACAATGCAGATGGAAACTGGTCATGTACTGCTCCCTTTAGCGGACAAGAGTAACAATGCAGATGGAAACTGAAGATGTACTGCTCCCTCTAGTGGACAAGAGATAACAATGCATAGGGAAACTGAAGATGTACTGCTCCCTCTAGTGGACAAGAGATAACAATGCATATGGAAACTGAAGATGTACTGCTCCCTCTAGTGGACCAGAGATAACAATGCATATGGAAACTGAAGATGTACTGCTCCCTCCAGTGGACCAGAGTTAACAATGCAGATGGAAACTAAATTTGTACTGCTCCCTCTAGTGGTTATTGCAGAACATGTCTTAACAAAAATATATTTTCATGTCATAAAACAGATGAAAATCTCCTCATTGGTGGCAATATTTCAATAATTGACTTCCAAGTTGTAAAACCAAGCACCTACATTTTAAAAAAGAATGTACATCAAAACTGCAGCAATCTCTGGGGAACCCCTGTTATAAATACTGATAGGAGATTTTATCCTCACCATATGCTGCAAAAAGTTATGTGCCTGTCACTGTTGGTTGTAGGAGTTTCTCTTTATCTCATGTTAAAGAATAAATAAATAAAGTTATTATGGCTACTAGATTATTAGCTCTTTGAGGCAGGATCCTCTCTTCCTCCTGTCTCACTGTCTGTATCTGTCTGTCATTTGCAACCCCTATTTAATGTACAGCACTGTGTAATATGTTGGCGCTATATAAATCCTGTTTAATAATAATATGGAAAATGTATTCTAATGGAATCCCTGAACAATCAAAAAACAATGTTTGCTGGACATACACTGTAGGTGTATATGTTTTTCTTTTTTATATCTTTTTTTTTTCAAGTACAATCTTTGTTTTACAAAAAATATATTAAGGTTGCAATTAATAATGAGTAGGAGTCACTGAGATGAATCACTACTGTAAGTCATATTCAGCTATGTATATTCAGCTTGAGCTATTGAGGCATGTAAACAGGCTAAAAATATACAGGTGAAATATGAAAACCATACGACATGGAATTCTGGTTTGAAGCCTAACTGAAGATCTGTGCTACTCCTTTAGAGGACTTACCTTGAGCTTCCTATTAGCTGCATGTTTGCCTATTTTTGATGTCTCTAAACTGGATACTCTGAGTTTCTTTCCTCTTCATGCCTTCAGTTAAAGGTTGGCGGTGCAGGCATGGCTGGCATGACTTCATTCTTTGCACTAATATACTATGAATGAAGCTCGTCCTGTTTAGGGAATGGCACTATCACGCTCTATTTTCACAGCCTTTCCCGAATCTTCATGGTGGAGTGACCATGGCTGTCATACAAACTGAAAGCCTGAGAACCTCTTGTAGCATCACCAGATACACACCATCCCTACAGTGAAGCATGGTGGTGGCTTTGGGGTTGCTTTTCCTAAGCTGGAACTAGAGCTTTGGAAAAGGTGGAGGGAATTATGAACAGTTCCAAAGTTTCCACTTTTGGCCCCAAACTTTCAGGCATCTGCAAGAAAGCTGAAGATGAAGAGGAATTTCACCTTTCATTATGACATTGACACCGAGCAATACTTCCAAATCAACAAAGGAATGGAGTCTCCAGACGAAAAAGGACGTTTTGGGATGGTCTAGCTAGAACTCAGACCTAAACCCAAAAGAAAATCTGTGACAGGAAAAGGACTGTGCACAAGAGATGCCGGCACAATCTGATAGATTTGGAGAACTTTTGCAAAGAAGAGTAGGCAAATATTGCCAAGTCAAGATGTGACATGCTGATAGACTCTGACCCAAGAAGACCGAATTATTATTAATGGGATTTATATAGCGCTAACATATTACGTAGCGCTGTGCATTAAATAGGGGGTTGCAAATGACAGACCATTATAAGAGGAGGAGAGGACCCTGCCCCGAAGAACTTAAAATTCAAGAGAAGAGGGAAGTCTCACACAATAGGAGGGGGTATGGAATGGTGGGAAGTAGTGAGGGTTTTAATAGACAGAAGAAGATGGGTAGGTGAGGTTGAAGCGTTGGGTTTTGAGTGATCTTTTAAATGAGCAGAAAGTAGGAAACTGAAGATGTACTGCTCCCTCTAGTGGACCAGAGATAACAATGCATATGGAAACTGAAGATGTACTGCTCCCTCCAGTGGACCAGAGTTAACAATGCAGATGGAAACTAAATTTGTACTGCTCCCTCTAGTGGTTATTGCAGAACATGTCTTAACAAAAATATATTTTCATGTCATAAAACAGATGAAAATCTCCTCATTGGTGGCAATATTTCAATAATTGACTTCCAAGTTGTAAAACCAAGCACCTACATTTTAAAAAAGAATGTACATCAAAACTGCAGCAATCTCTGGGGAACCCCTGTTATAAATACTGATAGGAGATTTTATCCTCACCATATGCTGCAAAAAGTTATGTGCCTGTCACTGTTGGTTGTAGGAGTTTCTCTTTATCTCATGTTAAAGAATAAATAAATAAAGTTATTATGGCTACTAGATTATTAGCTCTTTGAGGCAGGATCCTCTCTTCCTCCTGTCTCACTGTCTGTATCTGTCTGTCATTTGCAACCCCTATTTAATGTACAGCACTGTGTAATATGTTGGCGCTATATAAATCCTGTTTAATAATAATATGGAAAATGTATTCTAATGGAATCCCTGAACAATCAAAAAACAATGTTTGCTGGACATACACTGTAGGTGTATATGTTTTTCTTTTTTATATCTTTTTTTTTTCAAGTACAATCTTTGTTTTACAAAAAATATATTAAGGTTGCAATTAATAATGAGTAGGAGTCACTGAGATGAATCACTACTGTAAGTCATATTCAGCTATGTATATTCAGCTTGAGCTATTGAGGCATGTAAACAGGCTAAAAATATACAGGTGAAATATGAAAACCATACGACATGGAATTCTGGTTTGAAGCCTAACTGAAGATCTGTGCTACTCCTTTAGAGGACTTACCTTGAGCTTCCTATTAGCTGCATGTTTGCCTATTTTTCATGTCTCTAAACTGGATACTCTGAGTTTCTTTCCTCTTCATGCCTTCAGTTAAAGGTTGGCGGTGCAGGCATGGCTGGCATGACTTCATTCTTTGCACTAATATACTATGAATGAAGCTCGTCCTGTTTAGGGAATGGCACTATCACGCTCTATTTTCACAGCCTTTCCCGAATCTTCATGGTGGAGTGACCATGGCTGTCATACAAACTGAAAGCCTGAGAACCTCTTGTAGCATCACCAGATACACACCATCCCTACAGTGAAGCATGGTGGTGGCTTTGGGGTTGCTTTTCCTAAGCTGGAACTAGAGCTTTGGAAAAGGTGGAGGGAATTATGAACAGTTCCAAAGTTTCCACTTTTGGCCCCAAACTTTCAGGCATCTGCAAGAAAGCTGAAGATGAAGAGGAATTTCACCTTTCATTATGACATTGACACCGAGCAATACTTCCAAATCAACAAAGGAATGGAGTCTCCAGACGAAAAAGGACGTTTTGGGATGGTCTAGCTAGAACTCAGACCTAAACCCAAAAGAAAATCTGTGACAGGAAAAGGACTGTGCACAAGAGATGCCGGCACAATCTGATAGATTTGGAGAACTTTTGCAAAGAAGAGTAGGCAAATATTGCCAAGTCAAGATGTGACATGCTGATAGACTCTGACCCAAGAAGACCGAATTATTATTAATGGGATTTATATAGCGCTAACATATTACGTAGCGCTGTGCATTAAATAGGGGGTTGCAAATGACAGACCATTATAAGAGGAGGAGAGGACCCTGCCCCGAAGAACTTAAAATTCAAGAGAAGAGGGAAGTCTCACACAATAGGAGGGGGTATGGAATGGTGGGAAGTAGTGAGGGTTTTAATAGACAGAAGAAGATGGGTAGGTGAGGTTGAAGCGTTGGGTTTTGAGTGATCTTTTAAATGAGCAGAAAGTAAAAGCAAGCCAAACAGGATGAGGAAGACCATTCCAGAGAGTTGGAGCAGCTCTAGAAAAGTCTTGGAGCCGTGCATGTGATGAGGTTATGAGAGAGGAAGTCATTAGTAGGTCATTGGAGGAGCGAAGAGAGCAGGGGGACATTTTTGTACCAGGAATAAAATCAAAGGATGCTTCAGCAAAGTATTGGTGTCAGGGTGTGCACACTTATCTCATATCCCCTTACAATTATAGCAATCCCATTACCTGTCGCTCCCTTCTTGAACCCCATATCATGCTGCAAAGTGAGTGGTACAACCCTAACACCCCCTCTACTGCACCCACAAACCAGCCTGCAATAATAGCAGTGCACCCCAATAACTCTGCCCTTTCCTTTACCCCCCATATCACCCTGTGGTTAAACCTTTGCAACCCATCACTTGCAAACCCCCTCTTCCTGTCCCTTCCAAGTCCATCTATTGAATTGAAACTACCCACTACCCTTTATAAAAAATATTTTTTTTGTTTTGTTCCTCATCAGTAATAGAGTTTTATCAAATAACCGTGTTGTTTTATTTCTACAGGTAAAAGTGCAGAAGTAAAATTCATCTGTTTTCCCATACTTGCCCAAAACCAATATGGCGCCCGCCGTGCCAGTGCGATGATGTCATTCTCCTGCGCACTCTGCTGTGACGTGGCACGCGGCTGGTTGCAGTCATGGCATGCGTGTGATGGCACTGTGTTCGCCGGCCAAGTTTCGAGTTTCGTTTATCTGGATTTCTGCTACCTGCCGATTCCACCTGGGCACCTCTGCCATGAAGAACCATCTGCCGGACCGGTGAGTGGGAGAGGGGACATGGGAGGGGGAGCAGCAACGGAATTACTGGCGACTATGGGGAGTGAATGTTGAGAATTCCCATGTATGTGGGGGTTGGGCAGGAGGAAACAAGGGATTAAAGTGTACCTGTCACCTATTGGATGCAGCCAGTGTTTGGAACCTGCACAGGGAGTGTCATGCTTTAAATGCTTTGCAAATATTAAAGCAAAACTTTCAATAAAAAAAAAGCCCCTTATAAGTGTAAAGCCGCCAATTCCTCCACGTATAGTGAATCCTGCACGTTTCATCCTCCTTTTTCCCAGGTCACCCAATCTCCTTCTGCGCATGTATTGCTCCTTCCTGTAAATATAAAAATATGTCCTGATCTCACTGATCATGCGTTAGATCAGCGATCGCCAACCGGTGCTCCACAGAAAAATGTGGACATTATTTGCAATTTTTATACTTTATTAATAATGAAACAAAAATAATATTCAAATAAATTGTTATATTCTGAATGATAATTTTGGCCTTGATATTGCACTAAATTCAGGAACTGTACTAGAGATGGAAAACAAGGGAGACGCAGTGTGACGTCAGTGTAGTCTTAAAGAGGAACTATACTAAAAACACAAAAAAAAAAATGTACACTTGATTGATCTGCCCTGCAGGACTGAATTACTCCAGGGGTAGCCGGCATCGGGTCCCGACATTCGTCCCAAAGCCGCCATCTTTGACCTAGGTGATGTAGGATGAAAAAAATTTGCCAATCTCACTGCGCATGCGTGAGGTCAGCAAATTTTTTGTAATGAGCAAAAAGGCTCCTTCTGTGCAAGCCCGGGATGCTCAGGCCTGCGTAGAAGGAGCACCCAGAAGCCTCATGGGATGCCTGACGTAGGAATCCTGGGAGGCTTTGCGCTCCTATTCCGAGAATTAGGGGGCGGTGCTGCACCCTTTTTTTTTTTTTTTTTTTTTTTTTTTTTTTTTTAAAGGTTCTCTACCCTTTTATATAAAGTAGAAATTCTGAGTATTGGTACGCTTTAAGTTATATGAGGCAACCATTGCCGAGCCGTACGATTCAGTATTGTTTCCACTATTACAAGAGTCACACCGCTCCGCCAATACCGATTCTCATCCAATTATTTTATTTGTTTACTTCACAGATGCTCTTTTAGGTAAGTATGACTTAAAGCTTACCTAAACTCAGCATTTTCACTTTACATAAAAGGAGAGAGAACCTTTTTATGTAAGGTAAAATTGTCTTGTTTTTGTTTGTTTTTTTTAAGATGCAACACCCTTTGTAAAAAAAAAAAAAAGTGCAGCACCGCCCCCTAGAATGAATGGGTGCGCAAAGCCTCCCAGGATACCTATGTCAGGCATCTCGGGAGGCTTTTTGGTGCTCCTTCTGCGCATGCCTGAGCACTTCTGGCATGCGCAGAAGGAGCCTTTTTGCTGAAAGAAAAAATTTGCCGATCTCACACATGCAAAGTGAGATCATCAATTTTTTTTTTCATCCTACATCGCCCGATCTCGCAACTGGGTCATGTGACGTAGGACGAAGAAGACGAATATGGCGGCTCCGTAACTGATACCGAGACGACGCAGGACCCAATGCCGGACACCTCCGGAGTGATCGGAGTGCCCTCCGGGATTGAAGGTAAGTGTGTTTTTGTTTTGTTTTTTATTTTTGAATATAGTTCCTCTTTAACAGTGTATTTTCTTTAACTTTTATATTTAATGGCATCAAATAGTTTGACTTTGATAACTATCATTTCTTGTTTGGTCTTAGATTCTAATGAAATAAACCCATAATGAGTGAGAAAAAGGAAACAAATATTTTAGTCATACCAAAGATAATGCAACTAATGATAGTAACAATAGTAATAATTCACCTAACCGTGAGCTGATCAATGAATCGGAGCCTCCACAGTCTTTGTCAGGCACCCTTAGGAAGATCATTATATTACATATGTATTTATCTTTTAAAGAAAATACATAATGGTTGGCTGGATTTAAAATTAAAAATTTAGTGGTCTGAAAGGTTGGCGACTGCCATGTTAAATGCATTACATTCCGGAAAATCGCCTTCTGCGCATGCCTAAGAAATGGGAAACCCACAGCCTCCTGGGATACATACATTACACATCCGGGGAGGTTTCGGAATG
Source organism: Pyxicephalus adspersus (assembly GCF_032062135.1). NCBI lineage: Eukaryota > Metazoa > Chordata > Amphibia > Anura > Pyxicephalidae > Pyxicephalus > Pyxicephalus adspersus. The sequence goes on from NC_092859.1 coordinate 152,695,994, forward strand.
CTCCTTTTTGTTCACATTCGCTGCTGCGCACTGTGAGATTGGGTGACGTAGGCAGGAGTCTAAAGAAGATAGCGGCACCCATCACTTCCTCTGTGCCAAGGGAAGACAGCGCAGGGCTAAATCGAATCAGATTGTCGAGGGATCAAGGGCTCTGCGAAGTAAACTTGGGTGTTCTGGTTTAACTTACATTCAGTTGTGAAGCCTCTCTGCCGAGGATCTCTGGAGCTGTGTTAAGTAAAATTAACCATTGAACTTTTTTTTATTATTGTTCCTTGTAGGTGGACAGACTACACTCCTGTAGGAAAGCGAATTCCAGGAACACGTTTTATTGCTTTTAAGGTTCCCTTGAAAAAAGTAAGGTTTATATCTTTCACTCCTTTGATGCGCTGACACAAGGCAGGCATCAGAATTTTTAGTTGCATGATGTTTTGAAAAAAACTCATTATGCCTTTTGTTTTTCAGCTGTTTGACAATAAGCTTGCACCGTGGCAGAGGTTTTCACCCAGCACCCTTGTCACTGAAATTGGGAAGCAAAATGAGGAGCTTGGACTTGTTGTGGATCTGACATGCACCAAACGTTACTATGGGCCAGAGGTAGGTGTACACGCAGGATCTTGTGTCATATATGTGGAGCTACTCACTACAGTTTGAGTAAAAGAAACCTGCAACAAGAGGAAGGAGAATCTGTAGGAGGGTGGTGCCTCCTGTGTTGTGACCCAACTCTTCAGTAACATCCAAAAACAGCTGGGTCGTTACTGAAAAGTCCAGGGTAGTGGGCCGGCCAGTGAGATCACTAAGCTGCTGTAGAGGCCATGTAGCGTTTGTGGCCAGAGATGGAGCGTTTTCAGAGACTAGTGGGAGGCTGTCCCACATGAGTCGCTCATGTGACATTACATTATTGCGAACCTATCAACACAATTTTACTTTATAATAAAGCAAAAAGTTTACCTCACCCTCTGACTTTACTAAAACAGCAGTTAAGACTGAATGGGAAGCCCAGAGCCTCCTGGAATACATAGTCACATATCCCAGGAGGCTTTGAGCTGCTACTACTGCGCATGCCCTAGATTCCCAGAAGGGGCTTTTCCCCACAATAGAGGGCTCTGCAGAAAGAATTAAAGTGTGAGTTTTGAAGTTTAATGAAAGTTCCACTTTAATAGCTGCCATAATTTACAGCAAATGAGGGGAAGGGCTATAGGACACAAGGACAGAGCATTCTACACATGTCATGTGGACTTAGTCTAAGTGTTTTGGCCATGTATACCAATTCTGGGGAATATTACAGCATGGTGGCTCTGTGGTTAGCACTCTAGCCTTTGCAGCTATAGGTCTCAGGTTGGAATTCCAGCCAGGACACTATCTGCATGGAGTTTGCATGTTCTCCCCATGGGTTTCCTCCCCCATCCCAAAAACATGCAGTTAGGTTAATTGGCTACCCCAATTCCCCAATACAATATTGATCAACGTATACATTGGTTTCTTATGACGTATGGTTGCTTGCTCTCTTTTACAGGAGTTGCCCTCTACAGTAAAGTACGCAAAAATCTTCACAGCTGGACAGCAAGTGCCTACCGATAATGTTATCCATGAATTTAAAAGCATTGTAAAGCAATTTCTAAGTGAGAATCCTGACAATGGTAAGATATTTATTTCATTCTTTTAGGCCATTTTCTTTTTCTTGATTACTTCCAGGGCATGAAATGTGGCCAGCTTAACCTCCTGGGCAGTAACCCCCAAGTGTGACTTGGTTTAGAAAAAAAGATGCTAAAAGCGGTAACCCCGAGTCACACTGGGGGTAGGTAAACCTATTGGATAAAATAGTAAACGGAGTCTTACCTGATCTGCCGGCGTCCCACGTCATCTTTCATGTCTTCTCTCCTGTCTTCTCTCTTCCTTCGCGTCTTCTTCCTCCGGCGTCTTCTGCACCCGGTGACCTTGGTGCGTGTGTACGTTGCCGGTGGTGCAAGGAGGGAAATTCAAAATCTATTTGTATTGCATTCAATACAAAATACCTGTATTGAATGCATTACAGTGTATTTATAAGTGTAAAAGCAGTACATTGTCTTGCATGAACATTTATTTTGCAGTATAATAAATTAGTATGAGTATATTATTTATTTATTTAAAA
>NC_092859.1:152699151-152791251 GCF_032062135.1 Pyxicephalus adspersus
TTATACTCATGCTAATATTATACTGTAAATAAACTTTCGTGAAAAACAGTGTACTGCTTTTAGACATATAAATCCAGACAGAAATGAACTGCTCAGGAGGTTAATCCCTGCATCTCTTGGTTAAACCAAACCAAATAAAATTGTGGAAAAATACACTGTGAACCAAGTGTCTTGCATTGGTTTTATTAAATTATTAAACAAAACATGCATACCTTTTTCTGGCTGTACCGTCCTCATCAATGCCCAGCATGTTTCCCGCTCTCATCAATGCTGAGCACTTGATGGCAGGGTTGCCCTACTTTCATCCATTAAGAAGTTGCTGATAGATAGGCAGTGATTTCACAAGTACCGGGTGGAACACCCAGGAAAAAGGCCCTGGGGAGAACTATAAGCCAGGTATTTATTACAGGGTAAACAAATGCATTTTTAGTCAGTACCTGCAAGTTTTTTTGCTATATACTGCAAGGCAAAACTCAGAATTCCACTGGTAGGAAGAGTTAAAATATATGATTATATAAACATAGTAGAATATTCCTTTTTGGAATTTACATGCTTTACAATTATAGTAACAATATTGGTGAAATAGAGCAAATGTTTCACAAGCTGCAACAGTATCTTTAAAAGGGTTTTTCCATGCTTCCCCAATTCAGGATTCCCTAACATATATATACAGAATTAGAGACAACCTTTGTGATTACATCAGTCCATAGTGCAAAGCCACAAAAGAACCAATTTTAGGATACATGAGATCAGATGTGCTGGGCACACCCATAACCAACAGCAGGGTGTGATCACCAGTGACACTCCTACTATATCCCTAAATTAGTAGGTAGAAGGGTGTTGCAGAGACAGGTACTCTACAAGGAGGGTTGTGCAATGACCTCTCTTGATAATCAAGTATACATTTTTATAATTTAATCCATCACAGAATTGCAGAATTAAATTTCAGTTGTTGAAAAGAAAAAAAAGTTTAAAACCCTGGGTGCCTTTTAGTAAATTATTTGCATTGCACTGAAATTATTTTTTATTCCTGCAAGCTAGTTGCTGTTTGTGGTTCTGGGTGGCAACGATCTGCTGGGACCCACAGTGAGCAGAGTCAGGCCCTCTATTTAAGTGAATGGGAGTGGTTGCTGTAGATTGCATTGCAGTTGTTGTGTTAAGATATGTGCTGTGGCCACAGATGTGTGCAAATCTAGTTACCCACAATGCGGTTTGCCACTACCAGGTGCATAGCAACAGTTTCCAGTGTACCCAGGAGCTGCCAACCAAGTGTTAGGTGTTAGACTTAGCTGTGTTGCAATCACATTGTGCATTTCCTAAATCACTGCATGCAGTATTGCCATCCTGTTGATTGCTCCCTCCTGCTGCAATCTTAGGGTTGACCAAAGGCTTTGACATAGGCAGTTTGTCCAGGGAGCCCCTCTGGCATCACAGAGTAAAACAGTCTAATGTCCCACTGCAGTATTATCTCCAGAGCTAGGTAGGAAGAAACTGTAGGAGGGTAGTGTCCACTGTATTGTGAACCAACTTTTTAGGAACCACCCTAAAACAGCTGTGTGGTTACTGAAAATAAGGGGCTGGGGAGAACACTGCCACTGCAGCCGTGTGCCATTCATCACCACAGCCCTTGCTGAGTGTAGACCTCTGTAAATTAGGAACACATTGATTTATTCTATTGGCTGTTTTGCCCATGACTTGCTCATGTTGTGTGTCGTGATATTTTGTAAGTTATCGCATCCATCAGGCTGCAAATAATACAACAACCCCAAGGTGAACAGAAAACGGGTTTTGAGGTTGGCATGATATACCAGAGCACATAACTAATTTTATATTAATCTGGTTAGGTTCGATCAGTATTCGCCCCAGAATTTGGGGATGGGAAGAATCTGCAGGTGGAAGGTGGCCCCTGTATTGTGACTCAACTCTTCAGTAACCACCCAAACATGGCTGTGTGTTTACTGAAAACTGCCCTGCTAAAAGGGGCTGGGGGGAACACGCCATCATTCTGTAACAGTAATGGTTATTTTTCTTGATAGAGTGGTTAGAGACTTTCTCTGTAGAGTGTGCAGCAGTATAAAATGCTTGATAACAATTGATTTAAGCAATAAATTTCCAATTTTTTTATCTTGCAGATAAACTCGTTGGAGTTCACTGTACTCATGGATTGAACAGGACTGGATATTTGGTGTGCAGGTAAGTTCGCTGTTAACTGTTCTGAGAAGAAACTTCAATGTTGGGAAACCTTTTAATTTTTTTTAAATCTGTTTTAAATATCTTTATATATAATATCATAAAATCTACCAGTATGCTATGCTAATATTGTTCGGTACAAATCTCCAGGTCAGCATCCAATTGGCCTTTCCATAATCCAGATACCAGGGCTTCCATGTTTGAATTTTGTTTGAGACCATTTACAGGATTTCTGGATGTGTTTGTAGGTTGTTATACAATGTCTTCTTGCATTTAGGCAGACTCTGGAGACTAGTAGTGGGAGAGGATGGAAGAAATGAGACGATAGACTATCATGGGAGAACGTGGGTGACCTACCTAACCTGGAATGGATTTCCTAAAAATTATTTGCTATGAATTAGCACGTTTTCAATCGTGGACCAAATCCATTTCAGATTTGCTGGATCACCCAGGTTCTTTCATAGGTCTATCATTTCTAGTCTTGCAATGCTTTAAAAAAAACGGCCCAATGTCAGAGGTCGTTGAAAAAAAGGTGGAGGAGGAGCTGTATATTTAACAGATCAAATGAGGAGCAAGAAAGCAGTTCATGGTTTGGAGTTTATATACATTATGAGTATTACAAAAAATGACAGCTAATTTCTTCCTGGTATGGACAGCAACTTAGCATTTTTTTTTAACTTTTAGAAGTAAAAAGAAAAATCTTTGCACATTTTGGTAACCTTTCAGCTGTTTTTGGGTGGCTACTAAAAAGTTAGGTTAGAATACAGGGGTCACCACCTGCCTACAGCTTCTGGGAGAATACTGCTATATGTAGATCAACTACTGTAGTCTAGCTTGGGTGTGTATGTATCAGAAAGTTTTATTATTGGATATGAGAGGTTCTAAGAAGTCTGTGCCCAAATGTAATTTTGTTTGGTTTACCTTCTCCTTTTGTAGGTATATGATCGATGTTCTTGGTATGGTGCCATCTGAAGCTATAGAAAGTGAGTATAATAAAGAGATTCTTATTCTTTTAACATGATTTTGTTTTGATATTCTGTATGTGAAAGCCAAATTTTGAATATTCTAATATTGTTATTGGTTATATGGTTATTGATTTTTATTCTAATTTTGTGGTTGGTGGGTTTTAGAGTTCAACAAAAGCCGTGGACACTGCATGGAGCGGAATAACTATCTTGATGACCTCTTACAGGGCAAACCAAGGAAGTAAGTTGTCTGCTGCCTAGAAGCACATTTTTTGTCAACTTTCAAGTATTGACATCTGTAATGTGTTCAATATTTTAGTCACTTTTTTTTTTTTTCTCATTAATATAAAAGCAATCCTGGATTAAACAGGTCTGTGCTGCCTATGGCCAATCACCAGCAGCACATCTCTAGTTTGAAGGTTGTGTCGGTACCAGACTTTCAAACTCCTCTGTGTCATCAGGAGCAGCTGTGGTTTCCAGGGTAATTTCTAAATCTCTGTTACTTGTATTATAGTAACTCACTGGGTATAACAGGTTTGGGTATAGTAGTGTTCTCCCCAGTCACTTTTAGCTGGGCATACCACCCGGCACTTTTTAAGTAACCACCTGGCTTTTTTTTGGTAGCTCACAGTACAAAGTACTACCACCCGCCTATAGCTTCTTCCTATCCATCTTAAAAAAAATTCTGGGGAGAACACTGTATAGACACAAATTATATGGCACAGATCAGATGCAATGGGTCAGATTTATTAAAGCTCACAAAGGCTGAAGAGGATACATTTTTATCAGTAAAAATGGGTGATCCTGCAGATCTGGAATACATTTCTTCAAAGTCATCTGCTAGCAAATGTTTTAAATCAGGGACAAGATCCATTCCAGGTTTGCTGGATCATCCAGTTATAGTGATGAAAGTGTATCCTCTCCAGCCTTGGAGAGCTTTAATAAATCAGGCCCAATGACTTTCACTGCATGGCTGCATTGTGATGGACGTGGGACAGGCAATAGCTCATGGACTTAGCAGAAGGAAGGTATTTTCCTGCAAATTCAGCTGAAGGAAACTGTAAATGTGTCCTATATATAAAATATATAGTTCTAGTAATCTCAAATATTATAATTATAATAGTTTTTAATATGTCTAATATATAAAAATTTAGCTTTTCGGTGGACCTTCCATCTATTATGATATTAAATCTCACACATATGCCATAAATCTATTTTTTCAGCAACTTTGGCATCAGGCCCCACTTTTTAAAGTTTTTTTTAAAACGTCAGAGACAATATTCTAACCCCACATTTCTTACAAGATCAGTTTGCAGTTGTTTGACTTTAAAAAGAAAAAGGTCCAGATGGACCAAACTTTACAAACAGCCTCTGCCTATGTGTGTCATAGATAATCAGGGTGTATCTGTAAGTGCTGTAAGCCTATCATTCATGCACAGGAGAGACGTGTAAACTTAGGGATAAGTTTGGATAGAAACATGTATTCCCTGATTCTGAACTACAAGCTAATCACCAATTAACCACCTTCCAGGTTACATCAACCAAAGAAAAAGAAATGTATATGGTGTTTGTATACATGGTATATTCCCTGAAGTGGGAATCCCGCAAAATGCGTACGAATCTATACAAATAATCATTTTCAATAAATCTTTTTGAAGTTTTAATGATGCATCTTGCAATACTGCACACCACATAACTTGCTTTTTGATTAGGCAAATTCTCCTTTTTTCTTTCTTTTTTGAGGTTCTTTCTTTTTCCTTGGTTGATCTAGGGATAAGCTTGTTACTCAATTGATTCAGTGTCTTCTCCCAAGAACCAACCCACCACTTGCATCAGGACGTAAAGCATTGAGAATTGACACAACACTAAAGAATATATATAATAAACGCTGTGCCAATACCTCCAATCATTCCTGGTGTATTTTCTTTGCACAGAGAAGACCAAAGGCAATGGAAATGGTTTTATTTCATTAGCTGGTTGATGAGAAGGAACCAATAAAGTCAACATTTTAGCAGATTTAAGTTTAGAACTATATCGAGGGTGGCACCTGTGATAAAATTGCAGCTGCATGACCAACTTGAAACTAAAGTTTTATTTGACGTCAGCAATGACCAATACGCTTAGAGCTTTAACTGTTATAGAACTACAAGCCTCAGCATGGTCAGATGCCTTCTTTAAGGCCAGATCACAATATTAGTATTATTATTTTATTAATAAACAGCATTTATGACACCAACATATTACTCAACGCTGTACATTACATAGGGTTAGCAAATGACAGACGATGACACAGGACGAGAGGACCCTGCCTAGAAGAGCTTACAATCACATCTTTACAATATCAATTAGTTAGGTGTTTTTGTTTTTTAACTACCTTGTGCTGCAATACTGCACTTTTTACATTTAAGCAATTTACCTAAAAGTTCCATTTTAAGAGTTCTTATGGCCCTCATCCTGTATTTAGGCTTAAAACATCAGAGAAGGAAAAACATTGAATGACAATGTCTGTGTTACACATTTTTGGGTTTTCAGGATAATACATACCGGCACGCTATCACGTATATTTAAGTTTCTGTTATCGATGTGTGATGTATTTTTTATTTGTTTTTCTGCACGAATTGGTTTGGTGTGGTATGTAGCTTTTATTTTTTATTATTACAACAACCAAACGGAGTATAACACTTTGTCCCTGGGTTTTTGCACGATTGCTTTACTGTTTTGTTTAGATGTTACTATGATGCACATTTTTTTTTTTTTTTTTTTGCTAACCACCAATTTTTTTTTTTTTCCTGCACCTTGAAGTCATCCATGCGCTGATCTAAGTTGGCGATCTAGAATATCTGCACCTCCGTTTTCTCAGCAACCAGAGCGTTTCAAATGCCCTATTTGTGCTATTTTATTGAAGATGTGGTTTGCTGTTGCCCATCTCCTGTTTTAGCACTATATGTTCATTTTATGGAAGGATTATACTGCTGAGTGATCCTTTACAAGCAGTAACTCCCTCATCTTTACATAAAAACTACATACATATACTTTACATCCCCTAATTCTAAAACCTGCATGTGACTTTTCAAAGGGCACAGTAAGGGCGGCTTTGCACCTATGTGTGTGTATTACCACTTAATGTAGGAATGTGTTTGGAGGATGCTCTTGTTGCAGCGGGTCTCTGAAGAACGTAAACCCCTAAATGAAATATACATTAGGGTATTTTTTTGTGGGGGGGAAGGAGGTTCGCGCACGTGCATGTTTGTTGAACACCCATGAGAAATATATGAGCAGATGCAGTCCACGTTAATAAACCAAAAAATATTCTTGCATGGGTTTAGCTGAGCCTTGTTTCTTTTTATATTGTCCAAGTCCCAGCACAGTAAGCTTGGCTTCTTCAAAGCAGTTTCCTTTTTCCCCGCAAAGGCAAGGTCATTTTGCTAAGCTTTATTTAATAAACTAGGCAAATCATATTTGCATCCCCAGTGCTGCAAGTCTCATAACCCTAATGCTGTGGTCCAATCCCCATTTACCTCCTTGCCAATGAAAAGAATACAAAGCCTGAGGTTGTGTGATATGGTGTGATCCATGGTGCTGGATATATTAGACCTGTGGGGGCTCTGTTAAGATCATTGTGGCCAGGGTAAAGTTTTAACTACGTCTGATTTTATTAATTTAAATCACTTTCTTTAAAGCAATATCCATTCTAGTTTTTTTTTTTTTTTCTGTCTGCAAATTGCAATCAGTTACATCAACAAATCAACTTTGTTGGGTTTTTTTTGGTGACAATAAACTGAAAATTAATTTGTTTGTTAAAGGTGACTGCACTTTGAGCATCTTATTTCTTAAGTAATTGGCTGATGCATCTACAGTAGTCCAGCCTACACTTTGTTAAATTTTAGCCAGGATGGGCTAGGTAAATATTCTGCAAACTGATTGGGGACGAGGAGCTCAGCCTTCTTTGGAGCTATAGAAATAGGTGCGTGTCTGACGGCATACTTCCTGTCCATTATAAAAAAAAGGCTTTGTATTCCTATAATATCTGTTCAGACTCAGGCTTGTGTCTATATGTGTGTGTATATATCTAATATGCCACACTGCATGAGTTAAAATCTGGAGCTGTAAATGGCAAATTCACTTCCCTCATTTAAAGCTAAAACCAGCAACCAACATGGCTTCACTTCCATCCGATTCATAGGTTTGGGACGGGGCGTTTGCCCCCCCATATTATGACACAAGACTTCATTCCCTGCAATATAGGAGATCAAACCAGCATCTGTAACAGTCAATCACAGTGTCGCCCCACTCCAAAAAAAAGTTTGTTTTTTTATTTTCTCCTCCTGCAATCTCTTGCAACTAGTGTCATTGACCAGTGTCTTACAGGTTTAGGATTTGGTAGTGCACTGGTCATGATTTAGCTGGGAGTAAATGTATGCCTTTTTTTAATTCCAGATACCTAGACCAGAGAAAGATTCTGGGATTTCCTGTTACATAGTTTTATCTATCTTTTTTTATACTTTTAGAGAAGGGGAGTAGTGTGTGTTCTCATTTAGTAGAACCCGTGCCTTACAAGCAGAACTCGACCCCAGCAACCCTTGAGTTGCGGATTTAGAAAGAGAGCTGTTTGAAAGCAAACTGTAGCCTTACAAATGATTTTTGTTTACATCACTTTTATGCCTTATTTGGCTGGAATGTATAGACAGTAACAAGTTATTACAAGATACTGTAGTCACATTAGTAGATACTGTAGTCACATCACTGTAGTCATCAACATGGTATCGTAATCGTCCAAATCTTAGTGTTTGTTACATGTACTATATTTGCAGAGATAACTTTCTTCAGAACTCAGAAGAGGAATCTTTTCCAGTATGTGTTCAGTGGAACCTTCATTGGCTATTGGTTTCATCCATTTGCAGCCAACAAATGAATCCATGACACCTGCTTTGAAATGTTGGTGGATTGCTTTGCATGATCTGGTTTTTGCATAAGGCTAAATTGCATGTGAAATCTCCTTTAGAACTATTATGAAAAGGGTTCAATGGTCCTGCTTGATAAAATACAAATTCAATGACCTGTTAAGGTAGGTCCTTACATTGCATAGTTAATCATAATCTAAAGCAATTTGCTCAGCTTTATGAGTTTTTCATAGAGTGGGACTTCAGGCAGAATGAGAAGGAAAGCTGATTTATCCCATAATAAAAATCCTTCGATGTATGATAACCTACACTTTGTGGTAGTAATACGGAAACCTAGTAATTCTTTTTATTTTCTTCCTGCAATTCCATGCACAGCAGGAACTGATATTAACAGGGGGAAGAGCAGGACGAAGAATTAGACTTTAATGCATAGCTGTCAGTTTAACAGTGGGAACTTGATGGGAGAGCAGAAGGAATCAGATTGAGCATGCTGATGTGACCATTAGTGTGTTGATTCTTTTATTGTTTTTGACCAAACAGTTTTGGACTAAAAACTAAAAATCAATTTCTGCCAATCATTTCTTTCCCTAACAGTGTCATATCAGTCAAAAGATCATTGCCTATTTATCACGCAAACCTCTTGTAACAGGTACTAAGGCAGCCATTTTTTTAATAAGTAAGTTTTTCTTATACAGGTGACTTCACTTTGTGCTTGAGAACTTTTCTCTTGCATAGAAATAAAAACTATTTATTCAGTGGCAAAATTGTCTTGTTTGTGGTAATAATGAGTTTATGTGCATACTGAAAGAATAGCAGATACTGTCCTACAAAAGCAAGGGCAGTATCCTTTTACTGTGATTTGGTAGTAGTGGTCCCTGACAACTACTTCCAATGGCAGTTACTGTGTGAGCCAAGATAAACGCCATTCACTACCTCACTGAGATGGGCAGCGTTCCACAGACCGATATGGTAATTTTAGGATAAGTGTAGAACTGGGACAGTTTTTATTTTTTATTCTGGATGGAGTGGCCAATGGTTGGAATATATCTGGCTTTTGTTGCTGTTTCCCTTGGGAACATTCCCCTTGCCTTGCCTTGTCCCATTGACCACTAAAATCACTAAAGGAAAACTTCCAAAGGGATATACAGCAAATAAAGCATGACAGGGAATCACCTTTATAAGCTGCAAAAAGGTTTCTTGTACTGTGGGTGATTGGAAGAATGCAAGGTAATACGGTGCATAGGTCTGCCTTGTTTTTGACAATTGCTTGCTCAAGAGACTCAATCGGAAAATCATCAGTCCGGTTTTTTGACAACAGATCTGCTCATGTGTAAAACATTGCCAGTCAGATTTTACAGCTCTTATTGGACACCGAGAACCCAAAACCCTGTAGCTTCAGTTTGGAAATACTATTGAATCTAAAGGCTTGCAGCCACATAGAAAATGGGGGCACTCCAAGTCTTCATTGATTTCCATGCTCTAGACAACCATGTAACTGCAAACTGATGGTCTGAGAGGAGATCCCCACTGCTTGTGAATGTTAATAAGTGTATTTTTGTACCAGACAACAGTGCTGTAATTTAATTTTGTTTGTTTTACCACGTATAACACATTCTCATCTTTTTACCGTTATCATAAAAAAAATCCTAAACACTTGAGAATTCAATGCTCAGGTACAACTGCACTTTTTTTTCTCAATATTTGTAAGTAATTTAAGTAAATGTATTCTGTATATTTTTTAAGCCCAAGATGCAAATCAGTTACCTTGCTTGAAACCATAAGTGTAAAGATAGGTTTATCGTAGGTATATTTGTGGAACTGTTATTCTGTCCTTGTATAGTCTATATTTAAAGTGATCCTGTCAGTGTAATAAAGTTACTGGAGTAAGACATGGCTTTGTTTGTAGGCCATACAAGGTTCCATTACATAGCATACATGCACTTGGTTTCATGTCCTGTGCTGGTGCTTGCAGTTGATTGAGAGCACTGTGACTCCTATCACAACCACGATTGTATTTGTGCATCAGTTTTGCTTCTAATTCATAGCCATATCATGGTGCTTCTTTCTTTCCAACTGCGTCCAAATGAGACCCCTGGGCCGTTGTGGAGAAGCTACATATTACAGGTATTTGCCACTGTCTGCCTTTACAGCCATTGGCTTACTTCTTATTCTTCATTATAGTGACCGGTTCCCCTTAATTTATATTGATATATCTGTAACAAGTATTTTGCAGTGGAAATTAAAAAAATATTTGCTGTGATTTACTGAAGAGAATAGCTGCATGTTTAATAAAAAGTTTTTGAAAGTTCAGCAGTGTGGTTCTTTAGTATTTTACAATTCTCTCCTCCCACAAAAATATCATACAGTAAAAATTTATATTAACCAGTATTCATAAAGCACTGACATATACAGCTCTTTCCAAAGTCCATAGTCCTGTCACTAGCTCTCCTTCAAAGGAGCTCACTATCTAATGTCCCTACCATAGTCATATGTCATTACCACAGTCATTACCACATTACCACAAGGTCAATTTGGGGGGAGCCAATTACCCTAACTGTCTGTTTTTGGAATATGAGCGGAAACCCATCCAAACACAGGGGGAATCCGCAAACTCCATGCTGATTGTGTCCTGGCTGAGATTCGAACCTGAGACCCAACGCTGCAAAGTCCAAAATGCTAACTGCTGAGCCACAGTGCTGCTCATTGTGATTGACTTTTGTGAAAGTACAGCGGCTTCCTGACCAATAGGAACGTTTGCTGCTATTTCTGAATATGGAGGGCACACCAATCATTCCTCCCTACTCCATAGAGCTATATGTACAGCTGTTTCCAAAGTCTATAGTCATATCACTAGCTGTCCTTCAAAGAGGCTCACAATCTAATGTCCATATCATAGTCATATGTCATTACCACAATCTAAGGTCCATTTGCGGGGAAGACAACTAACCTACCCGCAATTTTTTTTTTAATGTGGTAGGAAACCGGAGTACCCGGAGGAAATTCACCCAAACACGAGAAGAACCTGCAAACTCCATGAAAATGAATTTCAAGTGTTTCTTTGCAAGCGACTATTAGATCTTCATTTAAACAGAGCTTACAGATAAAGATGATAGACTTGAAAAACATTACACACAATTGACACAATGGGGCTGATTTATTATTGCTCTCTAAGGCTGGAGAGGATACACTTTCATCAGTAAAGCTGGGTGATCCAGCAAACCTGGAAGGGATTTCTTCAAAGCTATTTGCTGTTTGTTAGCAAATGTTGTTCATCCTAGACCAGATCCATTCCAGGTTTGCTGGATCACCCAGGAAAGTGTATCTTCTCCAGCCTTGGAGAGGTTTTATAAATCAGGCCCAATGTATTTATGCTTTAAGCAGTTGGTGTTCAGGCAGTTTTGGTTTTTTTTGCATGTCATTTCTGTAATAACTATTCTTACAGACCTGATTGATTCCCAGCTGTTAGATTTTGCTGAGCTGTATGCAGACCTCAAAAATGATTATCAAACCTTATCAACCTATATATATATTGCATGATCTTCAGATAAGTGCATTCAACTGCAATCAGAAAGAGATTGCACCCAAATAAAACTGCATGTCCCATAGTTGCTGTCCCAAAAGAACATTAGAGTAAGACTATAGCTTGTCATAGAATATATGGGCACAGACCAGACCAGGCCTTCTGGATAAGTGGGCTGAAGAATGAGGGGGGGTTTGTTGTCCACACTAATAGTAGACATGTATGGTGCAAACTGAAGACAACATTTTGTAAAAACCATATACCAATTTGAAGGAATAGTGATTGACTTGATATGGTTTTTTGGGTGGAAAGTTAAGCAAAATGTCTACGATGGGTAATTCCTGCAAAAGGCTGGTAAAACTGACATATGGGCTAAGGGCTTCTTTAGTTACATTATTATATCTATTGATACTTTTGTTAAATAAGTGATTGAAAAGTTAGTTTCCATGGGGTATGCATTGTTTATGTCTATGAATGTATAGAAGCCATGTAGAACTTTTGCACATTACTACTCATTAGCTTCCAATAAGCTATGCAGGACTGAACTGGGTCTGCACTGTCCCTGTTCTTCATTAGGTAAAGTCTTTCCCAGTACATGCACATACAGTGTTTTTGGAGAGGGTCTATCTAAATTGTATGGCAAATGGTAAAGCATTTTCACTGTGCAGATTATGCATGAATTATTTACATGGAAGTCAGACACCCCAATTTTTCATTGGACCTCCCTTTTATCATGATCTCATTTTGATAAGCTTAGACAATGTCACAATATTTGTTTCAATGCAGAACTGCATTCACGTTTCAACAAGCTCTTCTATTGATGGGAGGATCAGATTGCTGTGTAAAATCTGCGGCACAACTCAAAGGTTCTCAACGGGGTTCAGGTCGGGACTCTGCGGTGACCAATACGTGGGTGAAAATAATGTCTCATGCTCCCGGACTAATGTTTCTTAATATGAGCCAGATAAATCCTGACCTTTTCAAAATGCAGTGCCAACAGAGAAGAAAAAAATATCTGAATAAAAAAAATTGCTCATTCGGTATATTTAGGTAGTTGGCTGACTGTTTTGGGCACATAATATGGCCGAACCCAAGACCTGACCAACTGAAGCAACCCCAGCACATTTGCTTGTTTAAGTCCAAGTGTGGACTTTTTTGGCCAGCCAATGTATGCAATAGGTAAACATGGCTGCCCTCATCCACATAAATTAAAAAAGCTGAAAATCTGAATGAGTTTAAAAAAAATCAGTAATTGATATGATAATTTACAATGTACATTTACATACAATAATGTAGGAGATAAGAAGCATCAAGATACAATAAATGATACCAAGATATATTTGAAGCTGATCACAATTCAATACAAAGGACATTCAATGGTGGGAGCAACATCTATTTTTCTGTATTTGCAGAAAATATTTTTAGCCTGAAAACTAAAACTAATGCAGCCACCACATCTAAGAACTGGTAAACTGTCTCCAGCTAGGATTTGTTAGTTATTGCATAATGTGCTTCTTATTGCATTGGTTGACCTATAACTGATTAAATCACCTTTTGGTTCAAAGCACGAATTGCAATGCAGCCTCTAAATATAATTTAAAAAAGATTTATAAAACCAAATCTCCAAGATGACTCTGATAGTATCCGGGCAAATAAAATGTCGCCCTAGGCACACTCTGATTTACTAGATGAGTGGCTTGACAGAGGATGATTTATTGAGTTAGTACAAGATAAGAGAAGCCAAGATTTCATGAAAGAAAATCCCAATGTAGGTTACAGTTCAGTTTTGTTTGGAATAATAGCGGTGTGTTTAAAAAAAGTGAATAAAGCTCAAAATCAAATCATCTGAATATCCCACAAAATGTGAGCACTGCTTGCAACCAACACAATGTACATGAATTAGTCATAAAAAAACATATTTTATTATATAGCAATTTTAAACAGTCCATAAAAAACACTTCTATATATTTAGCAAACAAATCACAGGATCATAGCACATTGATAATTGTAGCCATTTTCAGATGGTGACACTTTTCACAGAACCAAGACACTTCCTCAGCTGTTTTTTTAGGTAATTCATGTAAATTGGGTTGGTTCTAAAAACGTCTCCAATTTTGTGGGATATTTGGACTATTTGATATGGAACTAGTTAGTAGGGGAACTAGCACAGTATTAAAAAAGGCTTTCTGACAAATGACAAAGTTCTTCACATCCCTCAGTAACCACTAGCTTTCTCATAACTTGTTTTTTTGATTTAAAGCTCAAAATCCTTATAATAGCTTTTATTACCATACATGCAAATGCATTAGGAAATCTGCAAATTCTATTTCAAAACAAAACATGAACAAACATTTATAAATTTTGTGTTACAGAAAGTGAACAAAGGGAATAGGCTGTTCAAAATAATAGCAGTGCTGCAATTTTTTTTTTTTTTTACAAACTCAAACATTTGCAGTATAAACTGATAAAATGTGTCCAGACTTTGCTTTCCTTTCAATCACTGAACTAATATTTAGTTGCATAACCACTGTTTCTGGAAACTGCTGCACATCTGTTTTGCATGGAGTCCACCAACTTTTGTCACCTGTAATCAGGTAATCCAGCCCAGGATGATTGAACGCCATTCCACAATTCTTCTGCATTTCTTGGTTTTATGAGCTTTTGTTATGTTAAGTCCAAGGATTGGACTGGCCACTCCATAACATCAACCTTGGGCAGCAGTGGTTAGCACTCTGGCCTTTGCAGTGCTGGGTTCCAGGTTCGATTCTTGGGCAGGACACTGTCTGCATGGAGTTTGCATGTTCTCCCAGTGTTTGTGTTGTTTTTTTCCCGGTACTCCGGTTTCCTCCCGCAATCCAAAAACATGCAGTTAGGTTAGTTGGCTTCTCCTAAAAAAAATTGTTCTTAGACTGTACTAATAACATATGACTATGGTAGGGTCATTAGATTGTGAGCCCCTTTGAGGGACAGCCAGTGACATGACTATGGACTTTGCACAGTGCTGCGTAATTTGTCGGCGCTATATAAATAATAATCTTTTTGGTCTGGAACCAAGACGTTGCCCCTTTACTGGTGTGTTTTGGGGTCGTTGTCTTGTTGAAACACCCATTCCAAGGGCATGTCCTCTTTGGCATAAGTCATTTCTCATAGGGCCAGTCAATGTGTTCTTTGGCAAACTGTAACCCCTTCACAAAAACCAGCTAATATTATTTGATCATGTTGTAATTGGTAGGATTGCTTTCTCAGCAGATTTCTTGGCTTTCCGTGCCTTTTTGCACTTCTTTTTCTTCCTGTGTTCAATACTTATTCTTGTGCCATTCCACTGTGATACACAAAACCTTCTATGTATGTGTGGATTGCTTGGCTTGTTACTGACATCAGATGTATATGTCAATAGCTCTTTAACAATTTTTTTTCTGAGAAAACAGCTGAAATGTTTAATACTCATATACCCCGCTGTAAATATCTGTAGATTGCCCTTTGCATGCCGTGAATGCATACTTGGAGCATAACCAATTTTTTGGCGCTTGTTCTAGGTTAAAGAGCATCTGGGCAGGGATAACGCTTAATACCAGTGGCTACTGCAAGAAGCCTGCTCCATCCCCCAGCAAAAGTGTCTTCAATGGAACCCCTATGCAGGGGTTTCTCAACTTTTTTAACACAGGGGATCCGATAAAATTGCTTTCAGGTTTCTTGGAGAACTCCTGATATAATTACTATATCTACATCTCACAGTCCATTAACCTGGTGGTCAATTCGAAGTTTATATTGCTGTCAAGTATTACAAATGTCACCCATACAAATAGCCAAAATGATCATTGGGATTAGTTAAAATGACTTGAGAGTCACAGATTGCCCATTGCAACCTCTGGAGCAACCTTTGTTGAGAATCGGTGCTCTAAGCACAGTCTAGGGTTGTTATGGAGCTTGGGGACTTAGATTTGTGGTTTTAGGTAGGTACACTTGTCAACACATAACAGGGACAACCAAATAGTGTTTTGTTAATTGCTTCATTGATGAATGTGGCCAAGGGGTGCTTGACAAGAGCACATGAGCCATGCAAACTAGTTTATATGTTATATTATTTTTCCTCACTTCCTTGAGATCCTTTGTAATGTCTTATGGAGAAATGGTTATATCAGGGAATAATAAATACTAAATAGGGAATAAGCTGTTCATATTGTGTTGTACCATTTATTCATGGTCTGGATTTTTCACATGTTCTTTCTATATTGCACGGAGGTATAATATATACAGAATTATTAAACTGACACTGCAAACAGCATAAGCCTGCAGCACGGGAACCCCCTTGCAGCCAATTAAAACCCATCTTTAATGTAATTTTACAGTAATCTGCAGAATGATTAATTGCTTCTCATTACCATTGCCTATTGCAGTGTCTTTTGGAGTCAGGCTGCATATTATTATGTCTGACGATATCCATTCTTTCATTTGTCTGTGTCTCCCTAGACAGATCAGTGAAATGGCAATATATATGCTGGATGGATTCTGTCAAAAACTCTCCTGTGGGGTTGCTTAGAAACTACTCCAGTCAATAGCTACCATCAGCATAATTATTTAGTTCTATTTGTATCAGTCATAATGCAGTCATCAAATAAAAAGAGAAAAAAGAACATCTTAATGTTTGCTCAGTCTGAAGTAGTAACATGGGTATAATGTCCCAGGGTGATTTTGTTTATATTATAACACGAGCTGCCAAATTTGTAAAATTATTGATCGGTCTGAAGACCCAAAACACGGCGCACAGGTGTGTGATATTCTGCTGGCTTACAATCAGCTGTTGAAATAAATTTTGGTCTGATTCCATCTGCAGCCCATGGCAAGTGGTGTGGATAGACCCACATGTTACACTGGTGGTCATTAGAAGGAATGTCCGTTGGGGTAGGGACCAGTGAGAAATAATGGTTTGTTAACTTCTGCCGCATACATACGTTCAATTTTTGTAGCTGGAAATTATATTCATGATCAACATTGAGTGACAGACAACAAATGAGTACTGTACACACAGTGTCAATCTATACCCCTATAGACCTAATGCATTGTTCTGTGCTAGGTTGGGAATGATGCTGCACTGCTCCTGAATTCACAGCAGGGTTGCCACCCGAAATCATGGCGTGACCCATCAGCATTTTAGACTATTGGGACTAAATTTTTCTATTGATTTGAGCAGATCCACTGTCAAGTTTGCATTTTCTAACCCTTTAATTGGAAGTCCCCAAACATGACACCCATATGCATCATTTTCTACCTCTCCAACCGTATGGTGGGGATTATATTGTACTTTAGGAACTCCTGATTACTCAATCTGGAATGTCAGCTTCCTGCCTATAAGAAAATTCCATGATCCATGATTCCTTGCATGAATATGAGAGTGGTCACACGTGCAGTCTCAGCTCTCTAATAACTATGGTGTGGCTACAAAGGAAGACATTCTAATGGAGCATGAATTGTAGCCCCTTAATGATATGCTGTTTTCTGCAGAGTTTAGAAGGATTGTATTTAACTGTACACATAACAGGAGAAAGAAGGAATGAATCTTTAAGACATAAAAGAAATGTAAACTTTTTAACTTTAGTGACACATTCCCTTATGGGAATCTTTCAGGTCCATGTGTTTCAATGACAGTAAGGGTAAAGTAATTCTCTCTGTAAGGGAATGTCAGATTCCCTGTTTTTATAAATATAGCTCTAAGTGTACGACAGCATTATATGGTGGCACATTGGTATCTGGTTAAAGTACTCAATGTCAAATTAAATCAGGGGTCGGCAAAGTTTTATTGCCATTTATGGGGTGGGCGGGAGCACACTAGGCCGGACCCACCCTAATGGCTCCGCCCATCACCAGGGAACGCCCCCTGAAGTGAAATCCCTCTCCTCCTGTGTCACTGTATCTGTCTGTCATTTGCATCCCCTATTTAATGTACAGCGCTGCGTAATATGTTGGTGCTATATAAATCCTGTTTATTATTATTAATAATAATAATAATAATAATATTTATAATAATTCATACATCAGACGATTCTTATTCCTCTAAGGTGAAAATCTGACAAGTACACAGCAGTCCCGCAACATCATTCCTCAATCGTCCACAACAGATTCATGAATGACTGATCGGGAATGACTGCTGTAGACTCCTATGGAGGAAAGCACAGTGGGGGGAGCCTCACTCGTCCTTCCCCTTCCCTTTTCTAATGAACAGAACGGCACTGTGTGTACAGCGCTCATTCACTCATCTTGAAAGCTCATAGGTAAATATCAGCCTGACTGCTTTCCTTTTATTCAACAGCCATGAAATGCTTATGCTATGCAGTTTTGATACACAGTGGGTCAGATTTTTTAAAGCTCTCCAAGATTGGAGAAGATAGACTATCATGGGTGAACTTGGGTGATCCATTAAACCTGAAATGCATCTGATCCAGGATTGAAACTGTTTGCAAAATATTTGCAAATGATTTTAAGAAATCTATTCCAGGTTGGCTGGATCACCCAGGTTCTACCATGATAGTCTGTACTCTCCAGTCTTCAAGAGTTTTATTAAATTGGGTCTAATGTATCTATAAATAATCACAAGAAATTTGTGGAAAAAAAATGTGTGCAAAGGACAAAACAAAATGTGCGATCCCAGGCAGCTAGATAACTGCAGGATATATTGCATGGGGGATTCTCGGTCACAGGATGGTAATCTTTTCCAGCATGTCTGACTTAATGAGAGCACAGTGAATGTTGCGTGTATTTGTCATGCAGAGGTAATAGGGGAATGGACGTGTCAGCGCTGCTTAAGTTTGAAGGGGATGAGTGACATCAGCAGGGTTAAATTGTAAGGATTACAGCTATATTGTTGGGTTAAATATGTTTTTATTGTAATTCAGAACAAATAAAAAATATGTGTGGGGTCCCCTACATCAGAGGGGTTCGGAGAGACTGAAGATAGAAAGGGGAAACAGCAGAGATTTACAACTGTAATAAAAAAAACATATAATTTTAATTTGATATTCTGCACAATATTTTACATCCATTCCCTAAACTCAGGGCTGTTTGTAGGTGGGAGACTGTCTCTCTTTATTTCTCCCCATTGCCCCTAAAGGCACCCCAAATCACAACACTGCCCCCACAGGCACCTCAGATGGTAACATTGCCCCCACAGGCAGACCAGATCATAAGACTGCCCCTACAGGCACCCCAGATCACAACACTGCCCCCACAGGCACCTCAGATGGTAACATTGCCCCCACAGGCAGACCAGATCATACCATTATCCCAACAAGCAGCCCAGATCATAACACTGCCCCTATAGGCACCTCAGATCATAACACTGCCCCTTTAGGCACCTCAGATAATAACACTGCCCCTATAGGCACCTCAGATCATAACCCCCTATAGGCACCTCAGATCATAACACTGCCCCTTTAGGCACCTCAGATAATAACACTGCCCCTATAGGCACCTCAGATCATAACACTGCCCCTACAGGCACCCCAGATCATAACACTGCCTCCACAGACACCCCAGATCACAACACTGCCCCCACAGGCACCTCAGATCATAACACTGCCCCCACAGGTACCCAATATCATAACACTGCCCCCACAGGCACCTCAGATAATAACACTGCCCCCACAGGTACCCAAGATCATAACACTGCCCCTACAGGCAGCCCAGATCACAACACTGCCCCCACAGGCAGCCCAGATCACAACACTGCCCCCACAGGCACCTCAGATGGTAACACTGCACCCACAGGCAGCGCAAATCATAACACTGCCCCCACAGGCAGCGCAGATCATAACACTGCCCCCAACAGACAGCCCAGATCATAACACTGCTCCTACAGGCACCCAAGATCATAACAATAGCCACCACAGGCACAGATCATTAAACTACCCCCAAGGGCACCCCAGATCATAACACTGCCCCAACAGACACCCTTGGATCATACACTTCCTCACAGGAACCCCAGATCATAACAATGCCCACCCCAGGCACCTCAGGTCATAGCACCCCCACACACATAGGCACCCAGATCATTACACTGCCCCCACAGGCTTGGGGACTTTTACATATACAATGTACAGTGTACAGCCAGTATACATTACGTATTGTTTAAAATGGATTTATTTTTAAAGCATATCATATTAGTTTAGAGTTTGGTATTTTTTTATTTTACACTTTTGGGAGCCATGTATGTAAAACGATGTATGTAATATGTTGCACAAAGCATGTATACTTTGTAAATCCCAGGAGTTTTTTTATTTTCAGGTTTTAGCATTCCGGCCCTGTGATTGTGTTGAGGATTCTCTTACAGCTGTTTCACCTCAATGATGATTAAACCTGTGAGGAGATTCACTCACATCCATTGCTGGGAAGGCTGCGGACAGGTTAGTGATATTCTGGGTGTAATAAAATCTTATGTACAAAGCTGTATACATGTGGACTAGTGTTAACAAGTTAGTTTTATTTGGGCCTAGGTATGTCAATGGTCCTGTGGGTATAGAAGCTGGAGGAATATGAAGGAAGCAGATGGTTTGCACAGCTTGTATGGAGGCTGCTGTTGTTCACCTACTACATTATTATTATTATGTATATATATAGTGCCAACATATTACGCTGCTCTGTACAATAAATAGGGGTTGTAAATGACAGACAGATACAAACAATGAGGAGGAGGGAACTCTGCCCAGAAGAGCTTACAAGCTAAGAGGTAGGGGAAGTGGCACACATTAGGAGGGGAGGGACTGCTGCACTGGCTCATCAATATAAGAATTTATAAAGATAAATGGATTTATGGATTCAGGCAGTATTACATATTGCAGCACATTGGAAATCAGCTCTGCAAACTGGAATCCAGCTGTAAGGGCCAATTCAACCGGCACTGCTGCAATATTTGTTTTGCATATTTATGCCATTTCTATTTATTCTGAATGGCACCCCAATATACCGTCTCGCGTGTATTGCAAAATGCAGTAAGCACTAATTATGTTGCAGTTTCTTAAATGAAGCAGAGCCAATTTTTGCTTTTTCTCTCAATGGTGCATTGGACAGCGTATTCAAGTCAATGGGCGCTTATATAATTTGTTATTATACTGAGAATGTGAAACAATGTCCCTCTGGCTGACTCTTTTCTCAGGAGGACGCTTTCTTTTTATCAGCCTACTGTCTGTGATCGGCTCAGGAGAAAATCTAGCACTGAATTGCAAAACAGATTAATTACTAATTAATGATTACTATTGGGTAGCTTCTAGCAGGGGACCTGTTTATTTTCACCACTTCCCTCATGCATAAAACATTGGTAGTTTAATACTACTATTATTACTACTATTGCATATATGGTTGCTGAACATCCTTTCCAGTAATTATAACATTACAAGGCATGGTTTGGTAATGTTCCCTCTGCTACGTCACTTGTTGGATATTTAGCTCTTGGGTCTTTATTTTACATTAGACATTCCTTTGTAAATCAGCATGTAAATAAATTTGTTTTACTTTAACTAGTGCAGTATTGGCTTTTGAAGCAAATTGCTGGGAAAAGCATTAATTGATGTTTAGATGACAATTTCATATATTCAATGATTATTATATTTAGGAGAAATTCACAATATTGGGACAAATGGTTATGAATAATTAATTGTTTTTAGTATTTTGAATAGGGGTTATGTTTTAGGGGATATTTATCAGTTCTGTTGCACCCTAAGGCAATGGTAAGCATGCACAACCTTTTTACAAGGTTTAAGTGGAGTCATTGAACGGCTCGTTTAAATGTTCCTAAATTGCACTGCAACTAAATGAAACCTGGCCCTGACCTCTTCTTAATTAAAAGTCTGTTTAGAGAATCATCTTTAGTAATGAATCGATCTCAGACGTGTTGTCTGACGCTTTATCACAATTGCAAATCTTTTGTAGCCAACTGACCAGAATGTCAGGCGCAGAGTTGGGAATATTCTGTGAGGGCCCTTTCATACCCGCAGTGTGAAACTGGACGGCTGGGAGCTCCTCGGTGCAAAGTGCTGCTGTTTGACCATGAGTTGCAAACTTTACAACAGGTAACTAGATTGGCATGCAGCCATGGTACGCTCCAAAAAAACAACCACAGGGCAAAAAGCTGCATGTTGCTTTCTTGAACTAGGCGGCAACCTGCCGCAGCTATGTGCAAAAAATTGTTCCTAGCTTCTCCCATTTTTTGGGACTGTGGTTGAGCCCACTGTGGCTCACCATGGGTCTAATTTGGCCGTAGCAGTGACTTTGCAGACTGTTTTGTGCCTGTTGCTTATTTGTTTGATAAAATGTTATTCTTAATATTATTAATAATAAAGATAACGAATAAAGCGCCAACATATTACATAGTGCTGTACATTAAATAGGGGTTGCAAATGACAGACAGATACACAGGAGGAAGAGAGTGCCCTGCCCTGAAGAGCTTACAATCTAGGAGGTGAGGGAAGTATCACACAATAGGAAGGGTATATGGAAAGGTGGGTAAGTAGTGAGGGTTTTAGGAGACAGAAGACTTCGAGGGGCAAGTTTGAAAACATGAATTTTAAGGGGTCTTTTAAATCAGCAGAAAATAGGAGCAAGCTGAACAGGAAGAGGAAGACCATTCCAGAGAGGTGGGGCAGCTCTAGAAAAGTCTTTGAGTCGTGTGTGTGACGAGGTTATAAGGAAGTCATTAGTAGGTCATTGGAGGAATGAAGAGAGCGGCTAGGGGAGTATTTTTCTATCAGGTCAGAAAGGTAAGTGGGATAAGAACTGGTAAGGTGTTGGTTCTTTTTTTCTGCATGCTTCTCAACTTTGGAAGGTCACTAACTCTTTATATTACTTGTTGCCCTTCAGAAAGGAGTGAGCAAGGAAAGGCAATTGAGGAAGGGGGAGGACTGATGAAAGGCCGGGAGCCACTGAAGCTAAACTTGGTGAAGGTCAGTAAGCTGTCAAAGCCAAACCATAGAGTCGATAACCAGTCAAGAGACAGGACCAAATGTCGGGCATGGTTATCATTTAACCAGGTGGGGTAACTAAGGGTTAGAAAGAAAGAGCAAGTCCAGGGATGAAATCAAAGGTCAGCCATGTAGGGTATTTGAGGGCTGGAATGTACAGGGCTGAGGATTAGGTCAAGGCAGTAGGTGACAGTAGGACAGACAAAAAAATGTCAGCAACAGCTTAGCAGTGATGAAAACATACCCACAGCAGCTAAAAAGCTTAATGCTATAGGAAAGATGGTCAAGGTCTAGGAGAACTTTTATTTGCCCAATCATTAATGAGGTCCGGAAAACCCTACGAAGGCGAGACATAGGCCGCAGGGTCATAAGAGTGTGGATCCCCCTTCTTCCCTACACCACATTCAGCGGGTAGCAAAGTGCCCCTAGAGAGGTACATGGAGTGCCAAGAAAAGTGTGCCACTGCTGAACCCCATGATGTGCACTACAGAAGAGGTACGGGCTTCCTTGATTGGGATACAGGCCATTGGACAACATTGCTGGAACAAACAGATGCAATCAGATGGCAATGTTGGTATAAAATATTTTGCATTATCTAAAGTAGATCACATGCTATTGATACAGACATTATAAACTGCTAGTTTCCTGGCTTATTACTTTTTGAGTCTCTGGCTTTATAATATACAGATTTTCCTGAATGCTGATGTAAGGTTTACAAGTCAGAAAAAAACAGGAAATGTAATTATTATTTTTTTTATAGGAGGCCAGTGGTAGCTCTAATGTTCTTTGTACAGGTGCCCTTTAAGCCAAGTACTGTTCCAGTAAAGTCTGCTATTGTCTTTCCCTCATAAAGGGCCACAGCTACAGATCTATAGGCCTAGTGTGAATTTTTTTGTTTCAATTATTTAGGCCTAGTGTGAATCTTTAACAACATTTCCGTTTTAGGACATGCCCCCCCTCCTTCCCAGGATGTAAATTGTGGTCATACTTTTTATTGCTACCTTTGTGCATGGTGCTCTGTCTGCATGGGGATGCCTGTAGAGGAGACAGTTCTCAAACACGACACTGACCTGTGAGGGAACAAGGTGGGGCCAGGCATCGGCAAGTTGACGGAGAGGGTCTGTCATGTGAGGGAGCGAGTCAGAGCCTGGAGATGAAGGCGAACAACATTATACTTTCCCATCTGAAGACATTGGTCATGAAGACAGCCCCTATAGGCCCTCTGGAGAAAAAGACCTGGTCGTAGTTGTAACTTCTGAGACCTCTGTCATACTGAGGAACAAGATTGGGCCATCTAAACTAGAGTTTGGCCCTATAGGCCTTCTGGAGCAAGGGGCATTATTGGTGCAATTGCAACCTCTGTGACCCCGGTTTCTATGCCATTGCTTGCTTATTCCAGGGCAGTGAATAAGCTATTCAGCATCTCTGTAAGTCAGGGGACTGCCTTGGAATAGGCTTGTAAGCCAGACAATGGCAACTCACAGTAAATAGCTATTGAGCTTAATGTATTCTGAAGAGAAAGGAGATTTCTTGCAATCTCTAGGTCTATTGGATGCCAACCCCTAAACATACTAAGTATAGGGATACAGAACTCAGTCCTGTGAATGTGTTTTATGCTGTCATGTATATTTAGATCACGCAGGGGTAAAATATTCTTGATGCTGGCGCTGGAGCAGCATGACAGCATAGAATTTGACATCTTCCTACACCAACCTACCTTATCCTGTTTTCTGTACTTATTGAGGTCCTTCAAACCTGTTTACCCCTGAAAAATGCCACGATGAGTTTTTTTTGTGATGTATCCACATGTGTAACTTCCCCTGGAGAAGCCCTATTAGGGCAAAACGTGTTGGAGATCTTTTACTTGAATCTACTTATTGAATTTTTGGACTTGGATTTATGGACCTGGATTTATATGTTCATGCATACAATCTCAAGCGCTGGGATTAAGACTAGTTCTCTTTTAGTTTTCTGAATTCACTCTGTACAAAATGAAAGTTGGGATGTTGGTATGGGTAACACTTTACTTTCTATTGTCCTTTTCTTAGCCATGGAACCTCATGTGGTCCTAATCTCTTGGAGAAGACCCAGTACTTCTGAGAAGAAGCTTTCAGCATATGTGTACAATAAAATGAAACATGGAGGCGGGAAGGGAAGCAATGGCAGAGTTGGCAGATGGAGGATGGAGGGTTTGTGATACCAAGAATTTGGAGGATGCCAAGAATTTGTGATACCAAAGTCTCTGAATTGCACAAGACCATAAACCTGATCCTGAATGGTGCATAGAGAATGCAAAATCCCAATGAAGCATTTAGGCAAGTTCCCTTATTTATATGTTAATATATTTACCTCAATGCTTTGTTAACATGCAAATGTGTTTTCACTGCACTGATAAAGTGCATTTGGGTGTATCCAATGTGAAAAGGTGGATTGCAACCACTTACTCAGGTAAGGCATATTCTGGCTAGGTCCCAGTACGCAAGTTTGATCTGATAAAATGATTACATACTAACGGAATTAAGCAGCTGGCTTATTTTTTAGTTTCTAATTGGATGTGGATAGATTGGACAGGTTGGTATAAATCAGGGGTGCCCACACTTTTTTGGCTTGCCAGCTACTTTTAAAATGACAAAGTCAAAATGATCTACCAACAATAAAAATACTAAGCATATATTTATCTATATATATACCAAGTATACTTTATATTTAAATATATATATTGTTTACGTTGCATAACAGCATGAACATGTATGGCACAATACAATTCTATACATTTTGGCTATTACTTTACTCCGATGACGTCTTAAACTGAATGGAATCGGTTGCATATTCCAGACAGTAGTTGCTGGTAGCCAGCTTCAAACAGACAAATAGTATTTGGACTCAATAACTCCTGTGCGCGGTAGAGTTTATTTTGAAAGGCAGGGCTCCGCGATCCACTTACGTTGCCTTTGTGATCTACCGGTAGATCGTGATCCACGTGTCAGGCATCCCCGGTAGCAATTGCAAGTACATGACGTTTGTGTGCAAACAAATAGATCAAATTAATTTACAATGTGATCACTTTTTTATCAGCAAGTCATACTGATCCTGTCTCAATTCCTGAATGTTCAAGACCATCTTTCTTCTCCAGCCAAACTGTCCCTGACGGTCCCTTTTCATTCATTGCATTTCAATTCATCGTCAGATCATCCTCAAAATAACTAGGTAGACCTGCATGTTTTCAGGAAGCTATGTGCAAAACTTTTAAGCCCACTCCTGCTTGCCTGCATTGCACTGGGAAGCCAATAAAAAAAGCAGTGATGTCTTGGGTCTAAATGAAGGTGCAATAAAAATGAGTTTCACTTTAAAGATCCCATTAGAATGTTGATGGGGGTCTAAAAGAAAGAACCAAAGGATTTAAAACTTTTCAGCTTTAAAGGAGTAAAAAATGATCTTTTTATAAAGATTCATATAACTAATAGGAAATAGAATAACATTTTCCTTTATTTTTACCCAAAGACTTACCTTTTCCCGTGTCCTTGCTTTCTTCTTCTCTGCAGCTTCTCATTTCGCCTCCCTGCACCACAACCTCAGGCTGGAGAGTGAGCAATGAGCGGAATCTTGTGACTCATAGAGCCAGTTATGTTTCATAACTAGTATATTGATATAGTTCATAGCAAATGTAGACAACAGTGGGCCCCTGTGTAGAACTGACTTGGGGCCCCTGTTGGCTGAGGAGGGCCTACGTAAAAGCAGCACACTTTGCACCTCCCTATGTCTGCTCCTTGATAAAGTATAATCCATTTTTACTTTTCACCTAAATCTATGGGCATTTTGCAGAACAGATCCCTTGTCATTCAACACTCTTTTGGGAAGAAGCAGGGAAGTGGCTGGTGATTCAATTCTTTAGTGAACTCTGTAAAAATTAAACATTTACAACCACCACATTTTTATTCTGTTGGTTCTTTTTTGTTTTTAGAACATATTTGTATTTTAACATATTTAAAAGAAGGTTAAAGTGGAAGTAAATCCTAACAAATTACTTTTGTTGTATGTAGGAGCCAAAAATACCTGTTTTTGCCATCAATCTTGTCATGACTTCCTCTGCTCACTTCCTGTGCTGCTTTCTTATCAGTTACATTGTTCCTAATTATCTATAAAGACAGCCGACCCCCATTTTTCTGTATGAAGAAGGTTAAGCTGCGTACACTCTTGCAATAATTTTCATTGAAAACAAATGACAACCGAATGACTAACGATCGATCGTCCGATAATTGGTAACAAAAAAAGTGCACGACGATGCAAACGGACGACCGTCCCAGCAGATCTGATTGAGCGACGATCGTTCACTATCTATTGTGTATACGGTCGTTCAGTGATCGTGGACTGTTCTGCAGAAGACTTTCTCCTTTACATGTCACTTCCTGCATCGTTCAAATGATCGTATCTAGCATGTGTACACTATTGGTGGATTATATTTGAACGATCGTATTGTTACATCATGTACAGTATTGTGCACAATACGATCGTTCAAAATAATCGTGCATAATGGTTTGTTTTGTAATGATAATTAATGCAAGTGTGTACCTAGCTTTAGAGGGAAACTTTAAAGCTAACATTTAATCTGCTATAATTTTCTCTTCCCTGGTTCCTCCTGCTGCTCCACCTTCATTCTAATAACTATTTTTATTTAAAACTTTTTGATTATATTTTACATTTTTTTTTCTTTTACATTTTTAAATCTATATATTCTCTCTGCTGCAGGCAGCTCATAGCTGGTGGAAGGAGTGGACAGGTTGGTATAAATTTTTACATTTTTCTAAATCTCTAACAAACTTGATGAATGGATGTCTACCTGAAGAAGTCAGATTTTTTTTCGCTCATATGGTAAGAAATACATGAATTTCATGGAAAAATACTTCAGGGCCAGATACAATATAGTTGGGAAAGAAAGGGCTAGAAGATGATGGACATCCTCCAGCAAGGCAATATGTCTTGGCGCAGCTTCTAATGCACACTTTTAGAAGCATTTTCAGCACAGGAGAGGAGCCCGTACAATTGAAAATAAGGCCAGTTGTAGTACGTTTTTTGATGTTTGACAATGGCATAAAGAGACAAAGCAGATTTTTTTTTTTTACATTTAAATTGGGTTTATAGTTATAAAATTGTCTCTGAGTGTAGACAATGCATGGTCTGCTGTGACTCTGTATATGTATGAATGATGCACTAGGGATAGGGCACCACAACAGAGCAAAGATTGTGCAAGCTGTGCTGTGCTGCAATGCAAATGCCTTGGGAAGGTGCATTAGGATGCCATTTATATTGAGTGACAGTACAGCACACCAAAGGTTGTGCTGTGATAATGCATGCAGTAAGTTTGTCCCTATATAGGGAAGAGAATGGCCAAGAAATGAATGGTCTGAAGATGTCACTTCACCAATGCAATGACACCTGGAAACCCCTAACTGGGAGATGGAACTGAAAGAAACCGAGAGTAGAAGTGTACACATGGAGGAATTGAAGGGTATTTCCTTGAAAATTCCTCAGTAAAGCGGAACAGGCGATGTCCCTTCTGCAATAAAATAAACTTCCCTGCCTGATCAAAATTTTTCACCAGCATCTTTCACATGGTCGTCTTCCAGGAATCTTCAACCATCTTGAAAAAATTACATAAACTCCTGCACATGTTAATTCATAAACGGCAGCCAGCCATGCCATGATCGTACACTGAGCTGTGCTGTGTTTATTCCCTTTTAATTTTTATTTGTGAATTCCTATTTATTTATTTGCTGTGCACTCAGGCTTCACACAATTCTTTTTTTTCCAATGTTTTTTTATGAACAATCAAACTGCAATATAACACATTCATTTTTCTCTCGCATTAGGCATTCTAAAGCCAATTGGAGCACGAAAAAGAAGGTTTGTCTTTTAAAACCACAGCAACATGAATTAACATTAATAAGCCTGGAGCAAGGAGGCTGAAAACAGCAATGGATGATCGTTCTGGTGAAATCACAATGGTTAACTGTAAATGTATTGCTTTGAGAACATATTTCAGGTGAAAATCACTTGTATGTTTTTCATTATGTGTGGCTATGTACACTTTGGAGAACTGTTTATAAATATACACAAAATCTAAACAACTTTCACATTTTTCTAAATGGATCTCATTGAATAAGATTTTTGTTTTCTTATTGGATTAGAAAAATGTGAATCTTGGGTGAAAGCTTTGCAAATCTTTGTGAAAACATTTATAAATGTCCCCTATTGATGTTTTGGTTATTTTTGGTCTTTGTTTTTGCAGCAGCTCTGGCACACTTACAAATGAGCTGCACACAGCCGAGGGTTTCCTTTTGTTGTTGGGCAAAGCCTTACCAACGGACAGAATAGAGTTGTGTGTATTGGCTTGTGTGTGACACAAAAAAGCAGGCCATGGCCTAGACAGACTTCAGTTATGGTGCATTATATCTGCATCCAAGGCCAAAAAAAACAGATGGCGGTAAATAGCTTTTCTCTTTTTGCTACATTTGACTGAATTTCTTGCTTCCTGCCAGTAGTAGCACAGAAGAACCTTCTTGGAATAGAAGATATTCACTAGAATAGAATGGAGTATTCCTTATTTTAGGACAATGAGCAGTCCCATCAAAACCATTCCTTTTATGCACAGATGCTATCTTGTAAAGCACTTTCTCAAAACTACATTCGGCTAATGGAAACTTTCAAGGAGACAATGGCACTGGTAAATCTAGGGATCAATAAGAAGGCATACCTTCTGATGGACACCAAATCAGACCCCCCTTAGCAAGGTTTTGGATGGGCAAATTGGAGGCTTCTGGTTTATGGTCAATAAGGTTGCAAGTTTTCAAGCCTGATTCAATATTTTTAGGACGTATGCAAAGTGGCATGCTGTTAAATTAATAAAAAAAAAACTAAATAATGCCATATATGCATACTACAGAGATTCCTCCATTGTATATGGACTGTTTTTGAATATTTTGTGTCCCTGGATCAACAACTTTCTTAAGAATTGCCAGATTTAAAAAAGAAAAAAGCCCTGTTGTTTATAAAATTATATTATTAGGAAGTCTGACAACAACTGTATTATGTGCTAATATATAGAATAAAAATTCTGAATCTGATGAGCTGTATGTTTAAAATGTACTCCTAAGTGAGTTTAATTTAGACCTTTAATTTAGAAATTGGACTATATTACTATTGGTGGAATTAGATGGCCTGGTGTTTAAAGGTAACTGTAATAGAGCAATGTTTACGACCCCTGGCTCAACATGACCTAACATGCAATTATTGCTGGTATGTGACGGAACAAAGATTTCCTGCATGCAGTGAAATATCAAAGGTTATGAGTCTGATTCCCCCTGTGCAGGTAAAATGGTCTAAAATGATCTATTGTATTGCTGTATAATATTTGTTGCAGGTCTTGGCAGTGGGTTAGGCTCCTCTCTATCCTTTTTTTCTGTTGGTCTTGTATTGTATTGTATGTACCTGGATTGGTCAATGATCCAATATCTAGGGGAGGCCCCAACTACTCCTGTTTCAATAATTTCACTATGAGAAATATGGCGCCAGTGGAGTCTGCCAGGAGCCCCTTTGTCCTCCTTTGACATAAACAAACATTTTTGGCTAAGCTGAATATATTTATGAATCTGCTGGTGTCTAAGTAAAGCCCAGTGCAGGTACTTGTTATTTGTTGCTGGAAACTGGTAGTCCCCGGGTTAAGAACATCCAACATATGGACGCCTCCTAGATACAAACCGGGCTTCCCTGCTCGCTGTGTGCAGAATAGAGACTTGAAGGGGGGAGTGGCGGTTTACATGACTTGCAGAAGAAATCTTTTGCTAAACACAGCTCAGGTTGTGGGTCACCTGGGGGGGGGGGTGAGTTCTTTCTGCATCCTCTTGTAACTCTTCAATGACCAAGACATTTTGAAACACAGCTTGCTCCAGAAGAGGAACTAAAATGAAAACTGCCAAAAAAAACCCCAAAAAACCCACTTACCTTCAATCCCGCAGGGCAGTCCAATCCATCTGGGGGTGTCCTGCATCGGGTCCCATGTTGTCCCAGCAACTGTCCCAGAGCCAGTGCTCCAGGCGCCGCCATCTTCGTCTGTTCTTCCAGGTTCTTCCCCTGGCTCAGGCACGGGATCGGGTGATGTAGGATGGAAAAAAAAACTTGTCAGTCTCACTGCACATGCGTGAGATCAGCAATTTTTTTTTTGTGCGTAAAGGCTCCGTCTACGCATGCCCAAGATGCTCGGGCATGAGCAGAACGAGCACTTAAGATTCCCTGGGGATGCGTGACATAAGTATCCTGGGAGGCTTTGCGCTCCCATACATTCTAGATCGCCTAGGGGATCGAGAATTAGGGGGCTGTGGTGCACAAAAAAACAAACATCAGAAACTCAGAACCCGGGGACTACCTGTAATGATAGTTGGAACTAACAAGCCCTGGGCTTCTCCAACTTCTCTTGCACAGCTCCCCATACTGAACAATAGCATTTTTGATTTATGGTTTAGCGATCCACCACAGATAGATGTGCAGCAAAAAAAATGCTACCTACAATATTGAATGATTTTATTAAAAAACAAAAACACAGAAAAAAAATCACAGAAGCTCCAGCAAGTCAGTGTGACAGATATGAATAAACCAAGGCACCAACTGGGTGTTCTAATGGCCTAGATTTTTATTTGAGACTATTATAAATGATCAGCAAAATCTAACATCTGTATGAGCTACAAAGTCTGCGAGCAACGTCCAGTTCTGTATGCTTCATTCAGACGAGCAGTAAACTGGTGTAGGTTCATGTCACCGATGTGTACTTTCAGCAGCTGGCCAGGCTTTACTGCACCAGTGATCGACTACTGAATAGAGCTGCCATTCAGACACAGCATAGAAGAGCGCAGGATTGGCTTTGACATTCGAGGCATGCTTGACAATACATCCCTATCATGCCATTTTCTGCCATATGTCGGAATAGAATTAATAGAAATGAATGTCACTAGTGAAGCTAAGCCTGTCTAGCTATTTAGAATGGTAGGCTGTGTTTGCAGGGTTCCACTCCTATTGTTTGATACTTTCCCCCTCCTCCTAAATTGTAAGCTCTTTGGGGGAGGGTCCTATCCTCCTCCTGTGTCATTGTTTGTATCTGTCTGTCATTTGTAACCCCTATTTATTGTACAGCACTACGTAATATGTTAGTGCTATATAAATACTGATTAATAATAATAATTCCACTTGGCCCCAAAAAGTTCCCCATGCATTATGGTCTCTTATTGTGGTCAAAATGTAGAATTTTCCTATTGTTTTTTTTTTGCCATACATAATGTATGAACATTTGAGTTTGTGTTTATAGTTACTGAAATAATAGGACTCTAGCACAGACAATCAATCGCCTAGCCATATAGACTTTATCTGATGAACTGATCATTCATTAATTGTATAGCACACTGCAAAAAATGAACAGTAATAGTGAAATGTTCCAACTTTCTTCCCTTTTGATGCCCTTTGTGTGTATTATATTGTATCCTGGTCATCCTGGTAGATCAATGTTTCTCAACCTGGGTTTCTCCAGAGGTTGCTGGGGGTTCCTTGAGCAATGAGCAGTTTGTGAGTCCCAGGTGAGTTACCACTGACACCAATGATCTTTTTTGGCTATATGTAAGGGTGATATTCTTACCAATATAGAAGGCATTTTCCCCACTGACCCCTACAAAACTACTGTGATATGTAGATATAGTAATTATAGAAGGGGTTCCCTGAGGACCTGAAAATTATTTGAAAGGGTTTCCTGTTAAAAAGGTTGAGACACACTGTGCTAGAGTATCGCCATGACATTGGCAAGACACCAACTTAGATGTCCATTTACTATGTATGAGTACCATTAGATGCAAAACCATGTCTAGTTGCCTTTCATTAATCTAAAATGACCAGTAGTTGACTGTGGGCTCACCTTTCTCCCTCCTGCATGTCCCAGAACTCTCCTATGGCCTGACCCTTTCTGTTTAGATTTTCAGCTTGGCCAAGACTGGCTTAGAAGGTGTGGTAAATCAATGATGGTGCAAACATAAGAGCTACTACCATGTGTCCGGCAATGTTTTCAGTTGGGTACAATAAAATCTATTCACTCATAGTGGGTGGCCAATGCAAACCACACATCAGCTAGGCCAGCTTTTGGCTTTGGCCTGCCACCGTGAAGGTGTGTAGCTTAAGACATATAAATATACAATCAGACCTTTAAAGTTAAAAGTATACTTTAAAATGTTTCACAGGGAGCAGCATCTGTATAAATTAAGAGCCTGTTTATTTGCATGATAGATATCCATTGACCTCTGCACTACACTAACTTGCTTTATCTCTTGTGTGATTATCTGCTGTCCTCCTCCATGAGAAATCCATCACATTTCTCCTCCCCCCCTCGCCATCCAGGAATCCTAAATTGCCATGCTCTCATGCAGGACTTTTTAAACTGCTGAGGTCCTATAGTTGAAATCCGTCTCAATTTTATTTTTTTTTATCTGAAGATATATATAAATGATTACAATGAATTAAGGCTGACTTACTAAAAGGAGGAGCTAATGTATGCATGGGATGAACAAATTCCTTTTTATTTTATCAGCAGATGATCAGGTATTCAATGTAAACACTTCTACAATGTGAGTAATGATTCTTAACACTTTCATTAAATCAACCTATGTTGGGCCGTAGCCCAGGCTCCTGCTCATCCTCCCCTCTTCTCCCTATATAACAGAAAAGTTTTCCCTGTACATTGATCTTTCATTTGTTCTTCTATCGCTGAAATCAATTATTTCCAGCAACAGTGTTTGAAAGTCTATACATTGCTTTAGGTAGAGGTTGGAAGTTATCTGCAAGAGAAATAAGGTGTTGTGCAAACATTGTGTAACTTTTTTGCCCTCTTGCAACACTGTGATGCTGCAGCTTTTGAAGTATTCTTGACCCTGAATGGCTTCTTTTAGAGCAATGCATTCTAGTGCTAACTGATCAGTGGAGTGCATTCTTATCTGACCATTCTTTTCTTTATTTCAATGCACGTTTTCTATTAGTGTGCAGAGGTCGTATCTCTAAATGATGATTTGTAAGGAATAATATACATATAAAATTTTTGTGGTTGTAAGTTATCTTTTATGATCGTTTCCAGTGACAGAAAGCAATGAATGAACAGATGAGTTGGAAGGAAGAGGGAGGGGGTAGGTCAAGTAAGCAGCACCCCGCTGTGCTCTCCTCACTTGAATTGTATGGCGGTCATTCCCGATTATTCGTTCACGGATCCATTCTGATAAATCCACGAATGACGCTGGGCAACCACTGAACATATCAGATTCTCACTCGAGGTGAACAAGACTATTCATCCTGGGGCGATAATCATCTGACGTGTGTACATAGCCTTAGCTATAAAGTGGTTTTGCCTGCTCTCAATATCCACAGAGCTGCTTTTGCCTTCTAGTGGAGGCACTCCCGCTACATTGTTCCTTTTTTTAGTTCTGGGATTATTTGCACATTGTTATTCCTTAGTAGACATTCAGGACTCTTTCCTGTTATCATACAACTATCAATAGCCATTGATTTACAGTAGATTACCATCACACTGAAACAATCCCCTCCTGTTTTTCCAAATCAATCAGGGAACTCATTAACTGTTTAAAAGGGGCATTTTAGCCTCCAGGTGAAACAAGCTTATTCCACAATGGTCATTTCCCTGGCCTGGTTAAAAAGATCCAAAGCAGAAACAAATTACTCTAATACTGTACATAGTCAATCTTCTGATACAAGCAAAGGAGAAAGGAGGATATCATTACTGCTGTGTAGTAAGCATGTTAACTAAAGTGAAATTCCATGAAAATGCAGAGTGTATTGCTATATATATATATATATATAAAAGGTTTGGAAAAAACCTTATATTTCCAAAACCTTTAAAGGTTTGGAAATATAAGAGCTGTCTTTACTGATTTTGGTTTTCAACAAGCGCCACAACTATAATGCACATCCAGACACGCCTTTACTATGTTGTGATGTTAAGTTTGTAATTATAGTCCACTGACAGTGGGAACAATCAATGTACATTTAGCTCTGTGTGCTCTATGGTAAGATATGGTATGGTTATATATATATATATATATATATATATATATATATATTTAGCTTTTCTGCTTTTTAATTTTAAAAAGCAGTGAATGCCACAGTGAATAAGTGGTTTTCAGCTTAATTCACCTTTACTACTTTTGAATCACCTTCCGTGACTCTTGGACAGTGGTAATCATTGTAATTTCAATAACCACATGGCATAAAAAGTTTGCGTTTATGAACCAGGAAATAATGGCTCACTCTGGACCAGGACTTCCCCAGCTAACTGCTGCAACAAGATATATAATATAATATTATTGCTGTTTGTATTGTTTTTTATGTATTTGTTTTGTATGTATAGTCTTTCTATTGGCTGCCCTGCAGTGGGGTCCTCTCAGGATCAAGCAGTGACCATTGAATATATATTTATATGTTGTCCATTTATTCACATGCCTGCAGCTTGACTTTAAAGGTTTGGAAATATAAGAGCTGTCTTTTCTGATTTTGGTTTTCAACAAGCGCCACAACTATAATGCACATCCAGACACGCCTTTACTAGGTTGTGATGTTAAGTTTGTAATTATAGTCCACTGACAGTGGGAACAATCAATGTACATTTAGCTCTGTGTGCTCTATGGTAAGATATGGTATGGTATGGTATGGTAAAGAGGTAAGAATAAGTGGTGTGGCCCCCTCTCTGCCCTCCATATTCAGAAATTGCAGCAATCGTTCCTGTTGGTCAGGAAGCCGCCCTACTTTTACAAAAGTCAATCACAATGAGCAGCACGGTGACTTGGAGGTTAGCACTCTGGCCTTTGCAGCGCTGGGTCCCAGGTTTGAGTCTCCGCCAGGACACTATCTTCATTGAGTTTGCTGGTTCTCCCCGTGTTTGTGTGGGTTTCCTCCCACATCCCACAAACATGCAGTTAGGGTGTTTAGCTTCCCTGCCAAATTGACCCTAGACTGTAATAATGACATATGACTATGATATGGGCATTAGATTGTGAACCCCTTTGAGGCACAGCTAGTGACATGACTATGGACTTTGTCGGCGCTATAAAAATACTGTGTTATAATCACAGGATTAAGTTAATAACTAGGCAAAAATATGAAAAAAAGAGAATGCTTGTTTGTTCCAGGTAAGCAATTCAGTCCCAAACAAAATGATGGCCCTAGAATGGCCAATTTACCAATCCATACCTGATCATATTTCTTAGAATTGCTCATACACGGCATAAAAACAGCAGTCACTTTTATGTTGTTAACCAATCCTGGTCTTGTTAATAGATCCATGACTAATACCAGGATTATCTGAAATGCGTAGGCTTAATTGCAGTTATTATGTATGTGATCCATTATGAATTGTGAAGTGGATATGTCGGATAGGGCTGTATTTTCTTTTTGGTGTTGCTACTCTCTCTCATTCTTGTCAATGAAGTTGAATCTTTTTGAAAGATGCAGCCATGATGGTTAACAATCCTCCCCTTCTGAAGGATGATGTGATTGCATAGGACTACCTCCACATTTCCACTAATGGGATTATGGAAAAGAATGCAGTAGTAGCAAGCTGTGATAGTTTGCACCTTTATCTGTGCAGGATAAACACATGTTCTGAATGCAAAAGCACATGGAGTATGTTTTTTTTTTTCTGCTTCCCTATCCCCTATAATTTCTTGTCTGGCATGGATGGTGGATGAGTAGAGGGATCATTTTGAACCGAATTACATCCAGATGCTGCGGGGCACATTTGGTGTCTAGCAGTGCCGATGAATGGTCATGTGTATTGATCTATTTGGCCAAAATCTGTCTCTCTATGGTCTTTTCCCCAAGGAATATTTGTCCCCTTAATTGTTTAGTATACCCAGATTTCACACCTGTTTATACAGGGCCTTTTGCTGTATTTGACATTTGTATTAAACCTTTCAAAATTGGGACTTTATTTGGGTCAGTGAAATGGAAAAATTTCTACATGTGCAATGGTTCTCATCCAATAATTGGCCCAGGGCTGATATTGGACAAGAATCTTTCCTGTGTACAGCGCTCTTTGTCCATCGTCCGAAGACCATCCTGGCGGATCCAAGGACGATGGACAATGAACGATGATAATGTAAGTGAAGGGGGAGAGAGTGCAGCGGGGTGCCGCTCTGTCGTTCTCCCCCCTCCTCTCTCCATAGAGCAGAACGGTGATGTATGCACAGCTCTCGTTCATGCATCGTGCAGTCGTTAGTCATTGAGAAGGTTCGTGAAAGATCCTTTCCAATGACAATTCTTGCACGTGTATACATAGCCATAGGTTTATTGTACAGTGATCTTGTATTGTACAAGGGTGTACAGCCAGGAAGAAAATCCTTACATGTCCCATAACCTGGTGGCATATTTAAACAGAAACCATACTAATCTCCACTGCTTAGCTAGCTGGCAGACTTTTTACAACTAAAAGATGGCTTCTACATTTGGGTTGGGTGCACACCTTAATAGAATGCTGCAACCATTATATATACAGCAAACATTTTTTTGTCTCATGATGACACTGTTGGAATAATGAAGATGACTTTTTAGCTTAAGCCTGTGGTAAGAATGTTTGGTAGATAGGCAGCCTTTTGTGTGCCATTGGTCCACAATACAGGAAACTTCAGAGAAGATGATAATTTATAGCCATCATTCTGGATAATCTTTGAGCACCAGTTGCTGCCACTAGTTCTTCTTTCTGCTATTACGAAAGAGCAAGCAGCCATTAGAATACAATGTGAAGATAATTAGATGAAATGCACCAGGGGTGTTGCACAGTTGGTGGTAGGGACTGGCATTCCAATACTAGCTACAGCTGACTTGTAAAGTG
Source organism: Pyxicephalus adspersus (assembly GCF_032062135.1). Classification (NCBI taxonomy): domain Eukaryota; kingdom Metazoa; phylum Chordata; class Amphibia; order Anura; family Pyxicephalidae; genus Pyxicephalus; species Pyxicephalus adspersus. The sequence goes on from NC_092859.1 coordinate 152,736,591, forward strand.
CCAACACTGTAATGGCCCATTCTGCTACCTAGGCATCTCCTTAAAGCTTTTCATCTACACAACCTCGGGATATTTTTGGGTTGGATATTAGTAATGTGCTCATGAAACTTCTTTTATGATAAAGTATTTCTCATTGTCCATGGAAATGTTCCATCTACTTATAGAATTTGTTTGCTACAAGATGGTACTACAGTGTCATATTATGTACGTTGCTGGTCTCTCCTGTATGATAGACTAATACAATTTTATTAACTGGCTGCATTTATTAACCTCATGTCATATAAAGAGTCTGTATGGCCAAAACTGGTATTTTGCATTTTGGATAGAGTAGGCAAATATTGGCATCCATCAGCTTTTTTCTGGGGAGATTTACCCTTACTTTTGGTTTCAGAAATCGCTGGCAAATGTAATGATGATCTAAAACTGTAGTATCTAAATACTCTGGTTGTCATTGGCTTCTAATGTCACTGGTGACTTTCATTACAAGATAGAACTACTAGAAACTGAAAGTAAGGAGGAAATCTTCCAATGAGGTTCCAATTGGTTCTGATGGCAAATTGGGCTTGCTTTGGAAAGATCCACTTTCTTATGTTTCTAGGAGAGAAGGAAAATCTACCTATTGGGACACAGCTAAAAAAAGAAAACTGGAATGCTGACCCGATTATTTACATAGAATGGGCCAGTGCACCAGAACAGACAGAAATATCAGCAATGTGATGTAGTGAGAACACCAGACCTCACGCTTTATTTATACACCCCAGCATAGAAAGCAACAAATGATAAAATATTTACCTTTTCATAAAGATAATATTGTTCTTTGAATTTGTAAAATCATAAATATTTAGGTCACATGATTTCGAGCCTAAAGTAAACCTGCAGCAGTATTTTCTCCCGGGAAGGTAAAAATATTGTTCTGTTCATTGTTTTTATTTATTGCCATTTAGTCTAAGGCTACGTACACACGTTAGATGATTCTCGCCCGATTATTGCTTCAGGGCTGGTATTGGGTGAGAAGCTGACATGTGTACAGTGCACGATGCCGTTCATGCATCCGTCCTGGCGGATCCATGAACAACGGACGACTGTAATGCAAGTGAAGGGGAGAGAGTGCAGCAGGGTGCAGCTCCGTCGTTCTCCCCCCTCCCCTCTCCATAGAGCAGAATGGTGCTGTATGTACAGCGCTCGTTCATGCATCGTTCTGTCTTTTGTCATTGTGAAAGATCCTTTCCAACGACAAAAGTCTAACGTGTATGCAGCCTAACTATGATTCCTAAATTGTAGTAGATGCTGATGACTAAATCTCCTGAGGGGCTTCCGATGTTTGGTGATTTTTTTTTTTTTTCCTTCCTGCAGCGGCAATTTGTTCTTCTTCTGTTTTCCGAAATCTAAAATGCAGATCCAACAAAGAGCATGAACCCCAATCGTACTGCCTGCAGCAAAGTTTCCCGGAGTCTGAGACTCATGACCCATCCTGTCTGCCTCAAGGCAAAATTCAAACATGAGGGATCTTCAGCAACTTGTAAATGTTTAGATTTTTTCCCAAAAATGTTGGTGTTACAAATTTTGAATGTCTTTTTTTTCGCTTTTTAAAATAACAAACTGGAATAGTTTAGAATCTAGAAGATGATTTAGTGCAAAAAAAAACACTTTTAATAATAATACATTTTTATAGAAATGTTTAAATGTACCCAAAACGACTTTGATCTAAAAGAGAGACAGTCCCTCCAAATCAGGGATAGCTGAGGGAAATGAATAGGGATAGGCTCCCCAAAATGAAGGACAGTCTGTCCAAATCAGGGGCATTTCGGAGGCATAAAGAGGCATAGTCCCTCCAAATTAGGGGCAGTTGGGATATAAAGAACGACGTTACTTTCAAATTAGGGGCGGTTGGAAAGTATAAAAGATAGTCCCCAAAAATTAGGGTCAGTCTGGAAGAATGAAGGACATTCCCTCCAAATTAGGGACGGTTGAGAAATATGAAAAAGGAAATGCCTCCAAATTAGGGGCAGCTGGGAGGACTGAAGAGGGACAGTCCCTCCAAATTAGGGGGCAGATGAAGAGGGACATTCATTCCAAATTAAGGGCAAAAAGGGAAAAAAGAGGGACAGTCCCTCCAAATTAAGGGCAAATAGAGGAAAAAAAGAGGGACAGTCCCTCCAAATTAAGGGCAAATAGAGGAAAAAAAGAGTTAAGGGCAAATAGAGGAAAAAAAGAGGGACAGTCCCTCCAAATTAAGGGCAAATAGAGGAAAAAAAGAGGGACAGTCCCTCCAAATTAAGGGCAGTTGGGGGGTATGAAGAAGGACACTCCCTACAAATTAAGGGCAAATGGGAGAAATGATGAGAGACAGTCCCTTCAAATTAGGGGGCAGATGAAGAGGGACATTCCCTCCAAATTAAGGGCAAATAGGGGAAAAAAGAGGGTCAGTCCCTCCAAATTAGGGGGCAGATGAAGAGGGACATTCGTTCCAAATTAAGGGCAAAAAGGGAAAAAAGAGGGACAGTCCCTCCAAATTAAGGGCTGTTGGGGGGTATGAAGAAGGACATTCCCTCCAAATTAAGGGTAAATTGGAGAAATGAAGAGAGACAGTCCCTCCAAATTAGGGGGCAGATGAAGAGGGACATTTCCTCCAAATTAAGGGCAAATAGGGGAAGAAAAGAGGGTCAGTCCCTCCAAATTAGGGGCATTTGGGAGGTATGATGAGGGACAGTCCCTCCAAATTAAGGGAAGTTTGGGGGGGGGGGGGTATGCCTGTGTAGGAAGATGTTTAACCTTATAGCTTTGGCATGAAAACCAATATGGATATAAAATGCCATTCACCCAGATAGCTGCCCTGACATTGTGCAGATCCAGACACATCCACATAAGTGAATCCCATCTTATAATCATGTCTCTCTTCTTCATATATGTAGATTTGTTCTTGTATGCTGGAAATCTGTGCCCCCTCCATTCTGTATACACCACCTGCTCCCTCCCCCCTCTGTCTGTGGCTCTGATCCGGATCCCCTCCTGCTCCACTTCGTATCTTTGTGTTTCTCAGTCACTTCCCTTTTGTTTGCTACACATCTGTGCCCCTCTCCCTTCCCCCTCCCTCCCCCGGCTGCTGAAGGCTCAGAGAGGCTCATACAAGGTGAGTGAAGGCTGAGAGCTTTCTGTCCCCAAACACCGGCTGTCTGACATGTGGAGCCCCATTGCAGGGAATCCTTGGGGCCACCACCAGTGCGCAATCCGCAGCTTACTGCGCCTGACATACTCCATGCTGCTGATCTAGGTGAATGGATACTTGCATCACTTTATGTCTCTGTAGACAGAGGACTTGCAGGATGGTATCCATATGGGGTGCAGGAAGTCAGCACTGTTTGCATTAGTTGGGGAAGGTCATTTTAGGATTGGGTGTCTGGGACTTGGAATGACTGTGATCACTTGCTTGGACTGTGCATGGGTTTGAGATGAGAGGACAGTGATCACTTGCTTGGACTGTGCATGGGCTTGAGATGAGAGGACAGTGATCATTTGCTTGGACTGTGCATGGTAAGCTGTGTGTTTATCTAACACGTGGGATGTCATATAGTGCAGGGGGTGCACCCTGTGACCCCATTAGGTGAACCCTGTGACCCCATAAGGTGGACTGGATTTCCTTGCTCCCTATGCATAGATGGTGAGTGTGGGTTCTTGTTATTGGGGTGCATGCTATAGGGGGTGCATTTGAATGAGAGGGAAGGCTTTTTTACTCTGCACACAAGGGAGGGGGGTGTCTCTTTGTTGGAGGGGGGTGGAGGAGGGACAACCTGTCTGTACAGTCCCAGCAAGCCTCAGAACAAAGAATCCAAGGCTTCTCTGTCCTGTCACTGATAATGAGCCATTAGCACTCCCTGTGTGTCTGTGTTTTGGCCCTCATTGTTGGTGTGTATTGCATGTATTTTGGGTGAATGTGATCATGTTTATAGTGTATGCAGTCTGCTTTGTGTTCATACCTGGGCTCTCCTGTTTTGTTTATATGTAGGCAAAGTTTTTGCAGTGTGATTGAGAAGTTTTTGTTTTGTTTATTGTATTTTGTTTTGTAAAAGAACCATGTGTAACTTTGTGTTTACATTGCACAATGTATAAGAGTGGACTGTCAGTTCATTGTAACTCCCAGACAAGAACCAGATCTTATTTGGATTTTGCATTCAGACTTTAAAAGTTTTTAAAGTGCATATGTTGAAATATTAAAAAAAGTTTCTTTGACTGTACATACGTGTTTAAATGTGTTGACATGACCAACAGAATCTGTTCCTCTGTTTTTATAGGAAACCTTTGCGGAAGACTTGGTATACCCCCATTTCACCAGAGCGCACGGGTTCCCCCTGCTTCCGTCACGATGAGCTGTCAGGGGGGAAAGGGAAATCTCCGGGAGATACGCTTGCGCTTACCTTTAATTTATTCACTAGGCTGGGAAAAGAGATATTTGGGGCTCTAGGAGGACTTTATCTCCCCATACAAGTTCCAGCTATACCAGACTTTTTATCCAAATGAAGGGACATAAAAGGTGTATCACATTAAAAAGTTTTTTAGCAATAGTTCAAAGAACTAGATAACATTTACCAGACCCCCACATATAGTTCGCCCTCATGGTCTGTTAGCAGATCTGCTGTTTTGAAAATTCTGCATTTGGTGGGGTCGTTGAAGTTGGCTGCGCAATGATGGAGACCCGGCCAGCCATTGTGCCTCACATGGGGTCTCAAGATATTTATGACTTCTGTGAGGATTCGGAATCCCTTGGGAGGTTTAAGACTGTTCAGTTACCACCGGAGCTGGTGCAGTTACCTTTGGAGAAGGTAGTTGGCATGGGTGGCATGGTTGATGGAAGCACCGTTGGCGGTGGTAGCTCCGGGGAAAATGCGGAGCAGCCCAAAAAGAAGAGGAAGAGATGCGGGGTTTGTGTACCATGCCTGAGAAAAGAACCATGCGGAGCCTGTTACAACTGTGTCAACCGGAGTACCAGCCACCAGATCTGCAAAATGAGAAAATGTGAAGAATTAAAAAAGAAACGCGTGATGCCAATAAAAGGATTAGAGGTGAGAGGATACACTTCTTTTTTTCATGGTTTTGTTTGAAACTTAGAAGAGCATTCCTACTACATAATATATAATTGTTAGTTACCAAAAAAAAATCATATTTACATTTCTGTTATTGAGCAATCTGCAAATACAGTGTAAAAATGAACTTCCCATACCGGGAGTCGAACCCGGGCCGCCTGGGTGAAAACCAGGAATCCTAACCGCTAGACCATATGGGAACTTGCTGCCAACTGGCTGCTGTACTTAGTTGCCGTGCATTTGACAAAGCAGAATCTGTCGAAATGCTTTAAATAAATTACTTCTTCTAGGAGGGTTAAATGTCAGCGCTACACAAGGACGTTACCCTGACATGCCCGCTACAGATGTACGCTTCTCAGCTGAGAGCGCTAGACTTTTATTGGTTTTTTGCTTGTGTGGTGGGAGGAGTTGAGCATCACCGGGGTTCATGTGGAACGTGACTGCAGCCATGGAGTTTTGACGTCCATTCATTTTATGTCTTTAAAGTAGAATACTGCCGGAGATTCATTCTTAAAAAGAATAGAGATTGGCTGCACAAAGTATATTTTGTATAAGTTTTTGTTGTGTGTGTGTGTTTGAGTTATGGGAAGGGGGAACTGGCAACTTGTGTATGATTTATTGTAGTCTGGTTTTCATATTGTGGATGGTAATTCGTGGTTAGTTTAGTGATCACGATACAACAAATGCTGTAAAATGTGCAAGCTGTAACTCTCTTCTTAGTCTGCTTGCCTAGCGTTGTGGTTTTTCAGGTAGGACGCAAGCCATTTACAACCCCCGCTTGTCCCCAATGGCCTTATTTGCTACCGATCTGCATATCTATTCTATTTGATGGTAACTCCCATCAAAGTAAATAAATTACCTTTCTTTGGACGGGGGTGTGAAAGAGGCCTTTTCCTTGGCTTAACTCTTTTTCCTTCGGAAAAACATTTATTGCACCTATTAGTACCTGCTCGCTGCCTTGGCATTCAGCATTTCTATGGGTTTACAAGCCAAGCTTCTTTTGTGTTTGGGGTTGTAAGGGAACGTGCATAACCCCCCCCCCCCCCCCCCCCCCCCCCCCCCCTCCTCCCTTCCACCCCCTACCCCTGGAATGATTCTTGACGTGTGGTATAGGCCAGCATATCCTATGGCTGCCAGCTGGGTTTTTAAACACCCCACCCCCACAGCAAGCCACATACTGCTTCTATTGTGTATTCTCTTTAGTCTGCTTTTCTTGTAATCAGGATCTGGCTGGATAACTAAATACACACAAACCCTGCAATGACAAATTAGGTTTTGTGTAATGGCTGCTTGTGGCTCCTTACCCCTTTAAATCTACCCAAAATATAACGATAAATGCAAGAATTAGTATTGGAGATGGATGGTGTTGACTTGGTTATGTCGTCTTGAGTAAAGCTTTCGGCACTGTATTATTCAAAGATCCTCTATATAATTATCCAGCCTGATACAAAATAGTACGACGGTCTTATTGCTAGATGACGATCTTCAATTATTACTTTTTATGTTTCCAAACTTGTAAAATAGTTCTTGCCTTGTGCATGACATTGCAATTCTCTTTTATGCCGTGTCATTATTTACTTATCCTTTCTACGTAATGCTTAGCCACCCCATCGTTTAGTTATATATTACTATGTGGTAAGAGTATACCTTAATCCCGGAGCATCAAACACGTGGGATCTTTTCGTTTTAATCTCCAATGGTACAGCGTATATTCATCATTTCTTCCTTTTGCTTTGCCTTTCAGTAGATTTCCAGGGTGTTAACCATTAAAAAACAGCGAGCTTTTGGCATTTCGTTCTCCGTCTTCTAAAGTCCGGAGTCTGTTGCATGCCGATTTGCTTACGCGCGTTTGCGCTGCCAGCTTTGTCCTTGTGTATTTGCCAACGACTCGTCAAAATCCCACCTGTACTTTTCTTTCAGTTCTCTGTGCGAATTTTAATTCCCTTCTGCCGTTCATGCTATTCCCCTCACCGCGACCCCGCACTGTTGCGTAGTTGTGAGCCAGCCGCTGATCTACGTTGGAAAAGTGACTCATAAGCCTTCTAGTAGGAATGTCCTCGAGTTACCTTGCAGGGCAGTATTCTTCACTCGGTCCACTAGGTTACGCTGTGGGAAACTCCCAACTTTGTGAATAATGAAATAAATGTTTCTCCATTGGGGATTGTGTCTTAAATCAAAGTTGGATTTTTCTTCTTACCTCCTTTTTCTTTATGTGATGATTAACAAAATATTTGAAGGACCAGGACCTAATAATGCAATATATATATTTTTTTAATTTACTAAGCCTTTATAAGTTGACTTCTTCACAACTTCTAATAATTTTCTGTGCTATCCTAGTTCTTAATAATAAATAAAATGCTGAAATACCTTTTTTTCTGAAAATGGGGGTTTGGGTTCCACTACCGATTGTATGGCCAGTTGTCCAAGCATGGGTCATAGGGCCAGTAGTGCAGAAGACGTATGTCCAAGTAAAGCCAACAATTGGTGACCACCAATTCTTTTTCCGTCAAAGGCCTTGTAATTATAGCTTTGGCAGATCTATTCTGTTTTCTGCAGGATAGGTAGGTATTTATTCTTTATGCATCCATGAAGGGGCCAGAATTGGTGCCATAGTGAAGCATTTTGAGTACAGGCCTGCTTTAAAGTGCACCTTTTATATATGACCTGGAGCTTTCCATAGTACACACATCCGTAACCATACATAGCCGTAATAACATTTTCCATATCTAGTCAAGTTGTAAGAAGATTTTGAGCTTTGTACAACTTGACTAAAGATGCGTACACACATGCAATATTAAATCTTTCATGATCCTTTCCAACGACAAAAGACTGCGCATGAACAAGCTCTGTACATACAGTGCCATTTCTGCTCCATGGGGAGTGAAGGAGAAGAACGGGAGAGCGGTACTTCACTGCACTCTTTACCTTTCACTTCTAATACGATCGTTCGTCGTCTGTTGATCCGTCAGGATGGACGACGAGCGCTGTACAAACGCCAGATTCTCGTTCGATATCAGAGGTGAATGTCAGATGAGAATCTTCTGACATGTGAACCTAGCCTAGCTTTCAAGTAGAATCTGCTGCGGATAAAGTGGTGCAAGGCGGGTGAAACATAGGTCCTCCATGTTGCAGATTTAAAGACAAAGCGAATTGGAAATGGCTGACTTGCATGGGCTAGCTTTGTTCTTTTGGAACTTAAAGCGTACCCAAGCTCAGAATTTTCACTTTACATAAAAGGACAACTCTTTTATGTAGGGTAAAAATTCTCTTTGGGTTTTTTTTTTAAGACACCCAGTATCACCCCCTTAATTTATGAATGGGAGCACAAAGCCTCCTGAGCACCTCGGGCATGCGCGGAAGAAGCCCTTTCACATCTTTCAAAACTCGCGTATGCGCAGTGAGATTGGCAAGTTTTTTTCCCAAACTATGTCACTTGATCTCGCGCCCGGGTCGGGTAATGTAGGAAGAAGAACCCGAAGACGGATACCAGGACGACGCGGGACCCAATGTAAAAAACCTCCGGACCGATCGAGTGCTCTGCGGGATTGAAGGTAAGTGTATTTGTTTTTGTTTTGGGCCCTTTTGAATTAACATCTTCTTTAACCATGCTTCAACACAAGTCTTTGCACTGATTTCACAATCTGTGTTAAGACAGCAAATGGAAATGGAAATGAGCATGGTTTACTTATGTTTTTTCTGCAGCTGGATGTTACCTTAGCTTATTTATAAATGCATATTATTGTCTGTGACTACGATTATGAGACCAGGGAATCCCTCCTCCCTTCAGGTACTTTTTTCCTACTGTAAATTATGTTATCTTAGGAGGTGATGAAATTCACAAATCACAGCATGTGTTGTGACATTGCTGGTAGGGGAGCAAAGGGTATGCTAAAGAATTAATGATAAGGAAAGGTGTAAAGAAGACCCTTACTTCCCTTACTGTTTCAATCATAACACACTCATCACTGTTTTTAGATGGGAGGATTGGACAGAAGTACTTAAAATGCAGTGAACCATGAATTTGGCCTCCTTCACCCTTTTAATGGATTTCCCAGAGTCTTAGTAAAAACTTGTGATGGCAAACACCATGTAGATAGACTGGGTCTAGGCTGGATTAATATTTGAGAACCAGAAAAGTATTCTAATTTATTGTCTATGAAAAGGCAGAAATGCAGTTGCTAAAATGTGTTGTCTGTCCAGTTCCTGAAATATTGTAGTCTAGCACTAGTCTTATGATTTAGTTTAAACAGAAACGTATTTTACAACTATATTATCTGCCATGGGACTAATTTCCTCTCATTTTGCCCTATATCTACAATTTTAAACTTTATTTAGGTGGCTCCTGACAATTTTTTTCTGACTGTGGGCCTAATTTGTTAAAGCTCTCCAACACCGCAGAGGATAGAGTAACATGTGCGAACCTGGGTGATTCAACAAACCTGAATTGGATTTCCTGCTACAAGTTGGCACCTGTTATCAATCCTGAACAAGATCTCTTTCGAGTTTGCTGGATCACCCAGTCTTGGAGAGCTTTAATCATTTGGGTGCTATGAATTAGGGAGTTCTCCTAGTCATTCAAATAGTAGCAGTCATTCTCCCTCTTTTTTAAGGCCATTGAAGTGCACATTATATTAACCCATCCAATCTAGAAGTAAGTGTAATTTATCGGTGCCTGTAATTAAAGGTGTCCATGTAAGACCCAATAATAAAAAACTTTACACTCAATTTCAGCATTCAGTGACGATGACCAAGAAACCTCGGGCTACCTAGTAGCTGTAATAAACATCTCAGGCAGTTCAAATTTCTTTAAATGCCTCAGGTCTGATTCTCGTGAAAAAGAAGGGAAGGGAGGATCAAAGAACAGCTATGTCCTGCTATCTCTGCCAGTAATAAAGCATGTCAGGTCTCTATGCTCCAATAACCTGCATAAAGGTTGGAAGGTGTCCTAACAGCTTTTTGTTCTCAAATGTAAATATGTAAAATGTAAATATATTCTAACACAGTGTTTCTTGACCTTTATAACATAGGGGAACTCTTGAAAAAAACCTTCAGGTCTCGAAAAACCCTGCTATAATTACTATCCACAGATCACTATATATTAGTGCGGTGGTCAGTAGGCAGAATTCCTCTTACATTGCTGGCCAGTGGGAAGAATTTATTCTTTACAGATAGCCAAAAAGATCATTGGTGTCACCTACTCTGACCTGGGAGCACAAACTGCTCAAAGAACCCCCAGCAAGCTCTCCTTGAAAAACACTGCTCTAACATTTTAGTATTTTTTAGTGCTGCTGTGTTGCTCTTTTTAAAGATGTCCTCAGACCTAAAGCAGGTCTATAATCATTCATAAAAGAATTGCTCAAATGATTATCATTATATAACGGCATAAGCACTTACCTTATTGTAATGACAGCCCTTGTGTATCTTCTCCTTTATGCCAATGTATCTTGTTGCTCTTGTGACATGCTGCTGCAGCAACTATTTACAGCCTTCTTTATCACTTTGCTGGATTGGAGGCATGAGTCAATAAGGCTATCTACACACGTCAGATGATTCTTGTCCGATAATCGCCTCTGAGCTAGTATCGGACGAGAATCAGACGTGGGTACAGTGCTCGTCCGATGTCGTTCGTGGGTCCGTCCTGGCGGATTGACGAATGATAACAATACAAGTGAAGGGGAGAGAGCGCAGCACGGTGCCGCTCCGTCATTCTCCCCCCTCCTCTCTCCGTAGAGCAGAACGCCGCTGTATGTACAGCGCTCGTTGAGTCTTTAGTAGTTGGAAAGGATCCTGAAAAATCCTTTCCAATGACAATTATTAAATGTGTCTACATAGCCTAAGCGAATGACACAGGCTTCTCAAATTATTTGGGTCAGATAGGTGAAAGGCCATTATAATGGCCAGAAGAGCCCGGTTGTGGGCTTAAAATGATCCAAACTTGGTTTGGCTTTGATTTGCTAAAGGAGGCCATGCTTTTATGTTGGACATCATAACTAAAGACGTGACACAAAGGTCAGTTGTATGAACACCCCTTCCTTCTACAACTCCCTCCAGTTGACTGAACCTAACTTTAGCCATAATTGTGAGCAAATGCTTGATCACAAGGGAATGTGGGGACACAAGGGGTATCTCATTTGTGTGGTGATGCCCCTTCTTACTGTAGTGAGCATAGTGCATTTGCTCTCCTGGCCTTGCAGGAATTATTTCCACTATATATTAGGCTGTTTGGCAAAAGTTCTATTTTAAAGTAACATTAGCTAAGTGTTTAAAGTTTGGCCAGTTCTAATCCTATCGAGTTTTTCTTTGTTATGAACCTTGTCCTCATTTTGATAAGCACATTCTCCTTGTATTGTTTTGTATACCTCTTGGGTAAAGCTACGTACACACTTCCAATTATTATCGTCGGAAAACGAACGACGAACGTTCCTGCACGATATATACGAACGATTGTATAGCAGCGATCCTGCACATAGAGATAACGACACGATCGTTCGTAGATATTGTACACACAATAGATACCATCGTTTCAGCGATAGAGGAACTATGTGCACGACAGGAAAGTGAACGGACGTTCGTTCATCACGCATGCTCTGAACATGGACGATCAAGGAACGACCGTACACACGAACGATGTTCAACGATCGTCGTCCAATCCGATCCGGCGGTCCGGTCGTTCGTTTCCATCCACTTTCCTCGTTCGTCGGCGTCGTTGGTTACTTTTTTACGAACGATTTTTTGCCCAATCCATCGTTCGTCGTTCGATTGGAACGATAAAAATTGGAAGTGTGTACGCACCTTAATGCACAGCAGAAATAGCAATCTGTAAAACTGGCTATAGGCCATTTGCTTGTAAAATGATCTAGTTGCAGCCTGCTTTTGTCAGACAAGTATACGTGCCGTATAGTCTATATTCTACAAAGGTTTTTAAATTGGCTAGCTTAGTTAGATAAAGAAAAACTGGGTTGTATATTGTAGGTTAGCAGTCATTATCCACGAGATAACACCACCAAATTTTATAGCACGAGTTCCAATCCGGCTAGATACAAATCAATATTATTTTTAAATAAACCTTTCCATGTGGTCTTTGGCTTTTACTCACATCCGTTACAGCTGGGTGCTGGTTTAGTTCATCTTTCCTGCTGATAGATACCAAGAATATGAAGAACTCAATGCACAACTGGACTTGTGGAAAACTTCTTTCTCAGGGCACAGGATACAGCCCTTATGTGCTTCACGCTTGCAAGCAAATTTTCAAAGAGCAGTAAATGAACGTAAATGTTTAGTAAGCAAAGAAACTCATTTTCCATAGTTCAATTGCACATATTGCACATTGCACATATTTTTCATAAAGATTGATTAAAGATAAAGATTGAGTGGATTGTTTTTGGTTGGGCTTTTATGATATAGTTTTGGTGGACCTTAAGTAAATTATTGCAATTTCAGATTGCAAGGTGTTAGTCATTAATTCATCTTATCTAGGTTGAATCTTGCACTCTGTGGATAGACCACTTCACCTAAATAGTGCAGTTGTTACTTCTCAATGGAGATTCAGGGCAATTTTATTTCAGAAGATGTCTAAGGTGGCTGCAGATATCCATTGACCAACAACTGTTTTCACAACAATTTCTGTGCATAGGTTACATTGGTGTTAAGATGTGTTCTAAATGGACTGCTTCTTTTATCTATGATTATCATTTAACTACCGAAGGCTACGTACACACATGCAATAAATGTCGTTGGAATTGAACGATTAACGACCGATCGTCTGATAAACGTTAAGAAAAGAGCACAACAACGCCAATAAACGAGGAATGTCGCTGGATTGGGGGGTGTCTGTTCGCTATCCATTGTGTGTATGGTCGCTCAGTGATCGTGGATTGTTCTGCAGTACACCTTCTTTGGTACAAATCACTTTCTGCATCGTTGCAATATATGGCTGTTCAAAATCATGAATAATCGTTGATCGGTCATTAATCGTTCGTTTTGTAACGATAATTATTGCACATGTGTACCTGGCCTAAGGCTACGTACACACGTTGGATAATTGTTGTTGGAAAATGAATGATTAACGACAGCTCAACGATTATTTTAAACAATCGTATAGTGCACGGTTCTGTACGTGCTGTAAAGATAAGAACATTTAATAATAATCTGCCAATAACGTACAGGCACTAAATGCAATCGTTTGAAAGATGCAGGAAGTGAAGGCAATAATCAATCTGAGTGATACAAAAAGAACGTGTTCACGAACGATAGGTCATTTTGCCAAGGAACGTTCGTCCTGCATGAGGTAGGACAGAGAACAGTGCTGGAAAAAAATGTTGAATTACAATAATACACACACAAACATATATATATTACATATAAGTATATAAATTGTGTGTGTATGTTTATGTGTAGGTGTGCGTTGCAACGAAGGTTTGTTTGTTGCGCATGTGCAGAATCGTCCCCAATCAGTACATGACAGTACACACAATAGATAGCATATGATTGTCTCCAGGACAGTCATTTGTTTCTAAGACCTCCCTTGATCATCATCGTTGTTGGCCTCTGGTTGTGCACTTTTTTTGTATGTGATTATTGAACGATCGGTCGTAAATTTTCCGTGACAATTATCTGATGTGTGTAAGTAGCTTAAGATAGCCTGCTCTTGAGCAACGATAAATATTTTATCCAGACCACTCCGTGTTGTCATGATGTTGGCAGCATGGTGCCTATGTTGTTAGCCCTCCAGTTTAAGGGCCCTATCGGCCTATTATGTTCCACACGTGTATGCGTGTGTTTGTGGATTTCCTCTGGAGGCATTGGTTTCCTCCCACAATCCAAAAATATACTGGTATGTTAATTGATTTCCCCTAGACTGGTAGGGATGGCTGTGTGTGGGCACCTTTTGAAAGGTAGGGAGTGTAAAGCCCTGAAACTCATGATGAGTTGTAAAAAATAGGTATATTTAAATGTATTGTCTAGTTTCAGACAACCACTTCAACAATGGAGATTCAGATCACTTTTGTCAACTTATAGGATTGAAGGAAAATCCTTCAGCTTGCATTTACCTTTTAAAGCCTGGTAACAATTAGGACAATGGACTCATTGTGTGCGGAGTTGGTGGAGGGGCAAGCGGATGACTTGGTGTGTGATGCACATGGTGGGAATAAGGTGGGATTTTAGCAGGATGGAAATGTTCCCTATAGTCTTCTTTCTCACGTTGTTTTGTCATTGTTTACTCCTTACACAGAGAGAATTCTGAATAAAACTCAGTGACACACAGCTGGGAAAACCTTTTATGGTCTATTGGGCTTATTTCATTACTGGCAATACCACACTGAGATTTGTTGGGGCTGGAAAAAATTGGGTGTTTTAAGGGGATTCTTTTAGCAAGCTGGATAGGATATCTTATGCTCATAAATATAATCAACACCATTACTGGTAAAGTGGTCATGAACTCACATGTTTAGTTTTTTAATGTGATGTCAGATGTGGGGAGGTCAGAAATGGAAAAGGATCTGGGGGTTCTGGTAGTTTATGGACTTATTACCAGCATGCAATGCCAAGCTGCAATATCTATAGCTAGTAAAGTACTTTCTTGTATTAAAAGAGGAATAGACTGCAGAGATGGAGACATAATCCGACCCCTGTACAAAGCGTTGGTCAGACCACACCTGGAATATGCAGTCCAGTTTTGGGCACCAGTTCACTAAAAGGACATTGTGGAATTGGAGAGAGTGCAAAGAAGGGAAACTAAATTAATAAAAGGAATGGCGGAGCTCAGCTGTGAGGAGAGATTAGCTGAACTGGATCTATTCTGCCTTGGGAAGGGACGTATAAGGGGGGATATGGGGGACATCACCCTTTATAAATTAAATAACCTGTCCATATAGAGAACTCACTTCCCCATTATTCACTTTGAGATGGTTACAAAGAACACAAGGGCACTCTTTGTGTCTGGAGGAAAAGAAGTTTAAGCTCCGGGTAAGGAAGGGATTCTTCACTGTAAAGTCTGTGAAAATGTGGAATTGGCTCCCTCAGGAAGTAGTTTCAGCAACTACTATAGATTGCTTTAAGAAAAAGCTGGATGATTTCTAGAAGCACAGAATATAACTGGGGATTAAGGATTTAAAGTAAAAATAACAGAGACTGTTGATCCAGGGAACATCCGATTGCCTCATGCAATCAGGAAGGAATATTTTTCCCCAGTTGAAGCAAATTGTACCAGGGTTTTTTTTTTTGCCTTCCTCTGCACCAACTATGTTTTATAGGAATTTAAATCTGGTATATGTTTATTTCCCTAGTGGCTGAACTTGATGGATTTATGTCATTTTTCGACCTAACTTACTATGTAACTATGTATCATACAAGGATGCTCCCCTCAGCAAAAACTGATAGACCTATAGTTAGACAGTAATAAATACATATGGTTGGGTTGTGATCTCTTCCTTGTAAACCTAAAGCAACCCCCCTAGCCATACAGCTGTTTTTGTAATGCAAATGTATTAGCCAGTTGTGTGATCCTTCCCCCACATCCTAGATTGTAAGCTCTTCTGGGCAGGGTCCTCACCTCCTCCTGTGTCATTGTGTCTTTCTGCCATTTGCAACCCCTATTTAATATACAGCGCTGCATAATATGTTGGCATTATGTATATCCTGTTTAATAATAATATACACTAACATATGTATGTGCAATGCAGTATTGCATGTGTTTCCTCAACATGTAAGAGGTCTATGTAGTCTATACATAAAATAAACTACAGCCCAACTCCAACTTAAATTAAATATTTTTTTACCTAATAACTAGCAGAAAAGAAATACAGTTTTTCATTCAGTACTCACTTTTTTCCTCTGTGTTGACCCTTGTAAGAGACTTCATTCTGTCATGCAGTGCCAGTACACTTTCAGCTTTATTCCACCCATGGAATCATAATGGAGATATCCCCCAAAGTTTGTTGTCACGTTTCAGGCTCATAGTACAGTACTGCAGAGAATACTGCTAATGTCAGTACCATTTTTTGCTTCACTGAGGACCACTAACTCTCCAAAGTAAAGGAATGAACCTTCTCATCACAAGACCAACCAAAGGACAGCTGTGTTAAGGTATGTATAAAGGGAAAATATTAAAAACATGTTGTGCTTTAGCATTATAAACTTGTTTGGTAGATATTATTAAACAGGATTTATATAGCGCCAACATATTACGCAGCGCTGTACATTAAATAGGGGTTTAGCAAGCAACTATTAAAACCTTATGACATTTTCCTTGGTTTGTGCATCAATATTGATTAATATTAGTCTGTAACATTTTAGGTCTGGCTCAAAGGGTACCTAAGAAATGTTGGCTTTATTATCCCTTTCATGGTAATAAGTCCGAGGTTTACTAGCCAGACCGGTAAAATACAGTCCCACCACTACATACCTCCCCTCCTATTGTGTCTTAATTCCCCCCACCTCCTAGATTGTAAGCTCTTCAGGGCAGGGTCCTCTCCTCCTGTGTCACTGTCTGTATCTGTCTGTCATTTGCAACCCCTGATAAATGTACAAGGCTGCATAATATGTTAGCGCTATTTAAATCCTGTTTATTAATAATAATAATAATAATAATAATAATAATAATAATAATAATATAATCATAATAATAATATTAATCCTTTCTGGTTCTCAAAATGTAAAGCAAAGTCCAGGAAGATGTCAAATACAATTGTGTTTTCATTTTGCAATACCTAAATATAGAAGAAGAACCTGAATTTGTCTTCATAGTCACTTGTCTTCCCTTTTATAGCAGCAATCGGCAAATAAAACGTAATTTTAGCAGTAGTATAGAGCTAAATTGTTGTTGAAAAATACCAATATACTATGTAGCACGTTGGAGTCATGTGACTTATATTGTTAGCATTGACAACCATTTGGCATGGGCTTGGTCTTTTTGTCCAACTTTTGGTCTTTTTAAACACTTCTGCTCTAGATGTCCTGTAGCTGTCTGGATCTGTTAGAATTTTTTTTAAGCTTTTGTGGGTCAGGTATAAGGCAACTACAGGGGCCTTTAAGACAAATCATTGGGTAACTCATGAGGGAATAAGCAAGTATTATAGAGATTGGTTTATTTTGCCAAAACCCACACTTTAGAATGGTGTAAACTCTCCCCAAATGTATTTTTGCTTGGTTGGCAGGAAAAATTGACCGTACAGCTTTGGTTATGGTTTAGATATGAGGATGGTCTGTTTGTAGATGTGACACATCTTTTATTTTATTGCTTACTAGCTTAGCTTAGTGTAGTTAATTCTTGTAAAGACTGCACAGTGTTGGTGTCCAAGTGGCATGTTTTGGGACAAGTTCCAGTACGTGAGAACGCCCAGTACGGCCAGCAAAGATCTCAAGCACATGGCTAATTAGCCTACAGGATAAAGCAAGCAGCGTTCCTAATGCTTTCTTTTGGAAGTTTTGTTCTCTAACATTGGTACGTGTGGGGCACAGCATGTATTTGGAGTATTTGCTTTGCTTAATCAGCCTAGAACGGCATGCACGTGAACCATGTGACCTGAAAACGTGCAGTCACATCTCAAAAGTCTCTTTGAAAATGACCCAAACTTCCCACGGTAAAGCTGACAAGTGATGCAGAGCAAGGAAGACCTCGGCAAGCCTATTCTTCAGGTACAATGATACCTTTGCTGTTTGTAAATGAAATAACCTTTGATATCTATCAACTTCTGCATTTGGTGGTCTAATGAAGAAAATTATATCTTTTAACCATTGACCGTGTTTTTTGTCTTTCAATGCCACTTCTGTCCTTAAGGAAGATTTTAGGTAAAACTAGTAAACATTGTATTCAAGTGATGATCTGTGAATAGCATTGATAATCTTAACAACTGGAGGGGGGGTGTATTAGCAAATTAGAGTGAAAACTAGTCTTTTCACAAAATGAATAAAGATGGCAAATCACTTCAGGCGGATAAAAAGGATCAGCAGTGCTACAGTTTTGACAGGGGATTTTTTTTTTAATGCATTTATTGTAACAGTCTTACTGCTCTGTGATATGATACTCCATGACACTCGATACGCAATACGAAACCAAGTTGATGATGTTTTAGCTCCAAAGAAGTTCTAGTGTGTACACCATTTCATATTGTATTGTGAAATTTCAATTTTGTTGTATTCCAAACGTCTATAAATGGGTATCTGAGCATGAATGTGAGGCCTAAAGTATCTACTTGCAATATGTATGTGGGCAGTATGTATAAATACATTGATTGTGGTAAGAAGTATACAGTGTACAAGGGGTAAACAAAAATTTAATAAAAGCAAGAGTTTAATAAAAGCAATTGATATTCAAATACTACTTAATATTATTAAACAACAGTATTTATATAGCGCCATCATATTAGGCAGTACTGTACATTAAAGAGGAACTAAACCCAAAATAAAAAAAAAACTTGCCTTTAATCCCACAGATCAGTCTGTCAGGAGGTTTCTTCCAATGGTTCCTGCATCGTCCCGGTATCCATCTTCGGGCCTAGGGACATCTTTACTTCAGGTTCTTCTTCCTGTGTCACCCAATTACGCACAGCACAGGCGCGAGATTGCATGACGTAGATTGGGAAAAAAGATTCCTGATCTCACTTTGCGTGCGTGAGATCAGCAATTTGGTGAAAGAGCTCCTTCTGCCCATGCCTGAGGAAGTAGTGGGGGTTTAAGAGACAGAAGAAGATGGGTTGGCAAGTTTGAAAATGGGTTTTAAGGGCTCTTTTAAATGAGTAGAAGGTAGAAGAAAGCCAAATAGGACGAGGAAGACCATTCCAAAAAGTCGGGGCAGCTCTAGAAAAGCCTTGGAAGCTGTGTGATGAGGTATGAGTGAGGAAGTAATTTTTAGGTCATTGGAGGAGTGAAGAGAGTGGCTAGGGGGGTATTTATCTATCAGGTTAAAAAGGCGAGGTAAGTTATGGTTCAGAACATGCAATAGTGTAAGGGCTTTGTACCAATTTTAGATGGCTTCTTTCTGATGTTATATGCGTGTTACGACATTTCATGCCTGACTGTGGGCCATTTACCCATTTCAAATTTGTAAACTATAATGTCTGGTCTTCCCCTATATTTTGGGAAGATCAGACATTTGCACTTGAGAACTAATACAATCCCAAGGTTTCTCTTGGCTATGCCTTGCCTAGTTAACCATCCTAAAAATTTGAAGACAGGTTTGAACCCCCAGGTATTTTTTTTTTATTTTTGATGGTGTGTATCCATGTTAAAACTTCTTTCAGCTATCATCACACATATTTTCGGAGAAGGTATTTCACTAGTAGATTAGAGGCAAGCGGTTTTGGTTTTTTATTTGTCTATTGGGGAGATTCCACTCTTGTCCTGTACCAAGCTCATTCCAAAAAATGCAATGGCCTACACTTCCTCATTCCAAGAAGAGAATTGTAATGAACAGAATTGTCATACAAAGACAAAATCACATATTCATTGACTGCTGATCATTTTTATACCAGTACAAAATCTACTGCCATTGCCCAGGGTTTTGCCACAATGTGCAAACATGCTTTGCATCAGTGAACATTAGAGCAGACTTAACTGCAAAAGTTCTTTCAAGTGCTGTGATGGCTGCAATATCTCCTGGTTGCAGCTCCTGCCATCTTCACCCGGTCTTCCGCCGGGTTTGAAGTCCTTGGTCATCTTTATTGGCTAGTTGGCAATGATGTAATTTTCATGCATGGGAGCAACTTCATCTGAGCATGGAAACTTTCCGAGCCTGTACACGGAGTAAAATTGTGATTATGCATAGCTGCTATACCAAAATGTTTAGTATTGCTTTTTAAGATGTTAGAATGTGGATGTGAGACCAGAATGTTGTCCTGTGATGGGGTGATGTGTATTTCTTCTATTCGATATTGAGGGATGCAACACTATAAACTATTTTTTGTTGTAATGTAGCGTTTTTTTATTTGTTTTACTCTGGGTTGATGGTTTCATTTTTTTCAACTCTACATAGCCCTCATAGAGTGGACAGTTCTTTTTAGCAAGTAACATCTGCAACCTATACCGTTGTTGTTTCATGTATATTGCACAATTTGGATGTAAGCAGAAAAACAAATGAATAAGCTGTGGCAATTGTCTACCTAGAATATGGTTGTGTGTCAAATTTTACCATCC
Source organism: Pyxicephalus adspersus (assembly GCF_032062135.1). Lineage (NCBI taxonomy): Eukaryota > Metazoa > Chordata > Amphibia > Anura > Pyxicephalidae > Pyxicephalus > Pyxicephalus adspersus. The sequence goes on from NC_092859.1 coordinate 152,756,801, forward strand.
CCTTGGTTGATCTTGACCTTCAAGCAAATGTTCTGATGTCTCTTCGGCTATTACAGCAACTCAATGTTTGGCATCTGTCAACTTTGCTTGGTCCTTATGGGGTTAATCTGAATTTGAGTTACGAGACCAAATACCATGAGATGCCCAGTATTAGGGACAGTTAACTGCCTGATTATAACATACTCTTGCTTTAGGAGCACATGGAGATAGCTGTCAAGTAGATAGTCAACACGTCTTATCTCAAAAGTAGAGCTGATGTTGATGGATGTCAGACTTGGTTTTGATGCCAAGTGGTTGGAATCACTTGATCGTTGGGGATCAAACAGAGAGAGGGGACCACTGACTATGTAAAATCTAAGTATTGCTAAATTTAGATGATGGAAATTATAATTTTTGTGAAAGATGATTATAACATTTAGAAAGCAAAAACTTTGCATTTTTGCATTAAATTTAATGAGGTCAACATAGGTAGACTCCATTCAGCTCATTTCCTGGCACAAAACACAAAAACTATTTATTTCGACGTCAATGGTGTACTCGCCATCCCTCTCGCCTTCAAATCCAGGCCAACTATTTGCGCTAACCTTACACTTATTTTTGCTACTACAGTGGCAACCCTTAAAGCTGTAGTACAGTTGTCTGCACGAATACTAGCCAAACTGGCTGCCGCTCTCCTTTAAGAAACGCAGAGCATTGCGGGAAACTCCCCTTTTAGGGATTGATTTCCTTTAGTTCATTTTAGGTCACCTTAGCCTATTCTCTAATACATGGTGAATTAAAGCTTGGTCAATAATCTTCGGATTCGTTATCATGTAGGAACTATGACAGCGAACACATAAATATAAAACAATACAATATATACATATATAACTAGAGAAGTAAAATCGACTATGATGGGAAGATATTAGTTTGCCTGTTATCTAAAATACACAAAATATTTCTCCAACAAATATTTCTCCAAAGAGGGTTCCCTTTTTTTTCCTAGGATGATTAACTCTGCCATCATGATACGTTTTCTAATGGTAGTTCACAGGTTAAACCCTTCCACGGTTTAAAGAGCCATCTCTGGCTGAGAGTTTAAGGCTTCGTTGCGCCACCTACTACATTTAACCCTTAAAAGGCATCCAACGCTGGAAGAATAAAAGCATATCATATTTGCAAATATCAACCCGTAGAAAATTGGAAACCTAACGTTTTATAAGTCGCCTTACACGAGCGTGTGTTAAAGTAATTACATATAATATTTCTGTGTTTTGGAGATTATTCTCTTAATAAAGCTGCACCGAATGCATAAATGAAAACCACGTCTGGTTTTACGTAGTACTGTTTCTGCATTTTTCTCTTCCTTATTTGTCACATGTATGCGGCGCTGTGTTGTATATTTACTGCCAAGGGACAGCAGCCAGCGCCATTACAGCACAATGACGGTATAAATAGTACAAGCCGTAACGCTAATTGCAAAAAGTAATTTGGAAGAAAATTGCAAAACAAATAAGCCCAAACGAGTTAGTGCACCTTTGCAATAGAATTAGAATACCTGCTAATGGGAATGTTTATTGGTATTGCAAACAAAAAGAAAAAAAAAAGTCTTGGCTCCGTTGTTTTGTCTAGTCCAGTCCGCAGATTCCAGAAGCTTTCCATTGCTGGGAGAGAAACCACATGGTCTGTTCTCCCTGTTAAGAACTGAAGAAAAAAAATTGTCGGCATTACAGCACCCAGCCCCCAACCCCCTCCCTACCCTCCCTTTGCCTTGGACTCCCTACTACTGCAAGCAAAATGGGGAGGGTGCATGTCACATATCATGTGTTGGGGAGTATGAGAGGTACTAAGAACTCTGTCTTATGATAATGATCCCAGCGTCTGGCAGAAGAGGGAGAGAACCAGAGAGCTAGAGGGAGGGTAAAAAAAAAAAAAACACCCAATGCACCAGTGTCTTTATAGGAGCAGACCTAAAATGGCTGCTGGTAATCAACTGTGTTGTGAATTTGGAAGGCTGATCCCTTTAAACAAAAGGTTATTGTTCATTTCTTTCATATTTGCCTGGATAACCTTACATGTCATTTTAAATGATTTTCATTCGGCACAAAGCCAAGAATCCTCCCTTAGAAGCAATGTGTATTTACAGACAACTCTCCTCGCTTGTTTCTATTCCCTCACGCTGCTGTAAAAATGAAAAAATAATTCCTTATTTTCATCTATATTTTCTTTTTTTTATATATATATATATATATATATTTTTTATTTTTCTTGTATTGTTGTATTGCAGGTTGTAAATAAGAACGACTCCAATATTCTGCCAAACGAACAAGTGCAGAGCGTGAAGGTAGGTACTTGTATTTAACCCCGATCGGCACAAGTCTGTTTAGTATTTAATTTTACCCAACTATTGGGTTGTTGTTGTTGTTGGTGGGGTATTTAGGCTAAAAAACAATCGTCGAGAAATAACAAGGCAAGCGTTATTTATAGAAAAGTTTGAATCTAAAAAAGAATTCAGACTCATCGGTGACGGCGAAACCTTAACCCACATGCTGCCAGGCGTTGGCAGGTGTCTTCTGTGCTTTGGCAAGAAGTCATTTTTAATCTGTTGTGCCTTCATGGTAATTTTTAAAAGCCATTTTGTGTTTGTTGTGGGTTGTCGTTCGTGTGTATTTAGGTCTGTGTTTTTAAAGAAAAGGAAGTGTGCTTTATCTGTGTAAAGCAGATAATGCTGCATGTCTTCCGCCATGGCACGGTGTTTAAAAGCCCGTCTCTAACACGTGTCACGCTTGTGGTAAATATGAGCAGGCAGTTTTCATATGAAGGAAATATAATGTTAGCATGATCATTCTTCTTTTTGGATGTCAATGTTGCAATTCTTGTATTAAGGGGATATCTGTTTTTATATTTGGGTGGTTTAGTATCATCGATGGTGTGTGTGTGTTGCATGTCAAACCATGTGCATCGAACGCGTGTGTTGGGTTTACTTAGCCGTTGTATCCAAAATCTACAGAAAACTGTAACTTATGGCTCGAACTACTCGTAGAATTACTTGGCTAATGGTTGGTGTATGGTACCATGTATCTATAGTGTATGTGCAACGGTCATTGCTGTGTCATTTATATACCTGTTGTGTGTCATTAGCCCATTGTTATCTCGGTAAACTTTTGTAAGGACAGCGTATAGTGGATTTATATGCATAAGTGGATAGTTTGTATAGAATACCCGTTACGCTGTAACGGTAACCATGACCTGCTCAAAAAATGACGACTTCTATATCGGTGTCACGGTGGTTATTGTTTTTAAAGAGTTAAACATTTCGACAAGTAATACCAGAATAAAAGCCAGAGTTATAAATAGCTGTGCACATACCTATTTGCTGCTTTTCCGCTGTATGCGAAAACCAAACCACGGGCCTCATCTCCTTTCTAGGAAACCTCTGCTCGCCACCCCTCTCCTGGCAGGCAGATCATTCTCTCTCCTGGTCTCTGGCGGAGTCACAGATCCCTAAGTCACATGACTTTAGTTTACAAACATTGCATCCCTCGCACGTCACACTAGAGGGGAACACGCAGTTCCCGCCTGCACATACTTTCAAGAACAAAACTGCGCAGCACGTCCAAATGAGTTTGATGGGTTACTAAGCTACTAGGTGAAAAAGTCCCATCGCTTCAATGACAGAACAAGGTGCAGGGTAACGGAGGGAAATCCGTAGTTTCCCTTTGCCCATCGGAAGACGAGACGCTGGCAGTTACGGCCCTTAAAACTGTCTCTAGCCTCTAGTTCGGCAGCTTCAAGTCATAGACTTGTGACGTGACTGGGAAACATACAACAAACCTGTCCACCGATGGCCTACTATTACTTGGGGAGTGTGGATCATTGCCAATATCCTTTCCCAGACGAAATGGCTAACTCTCCTACTGAATGATAAAGGATTAAATAAATCATGTGACTCCCGTTACTACACTCCGAACCTCCACAGCCACTTACGAAATCTGGAATAAAAATGGAGTTGTATGTATTGGCATAATGGGACCTTCTTTTTTTGAAACGGTCATTCAGTATTCTCTTTCTTGTGTGATTGTAGAGCGTTTATCTTGGAGAAATTGTTAACTATTGCTCTATAACTCCTGGGAGGGTTTACTGTACCATGCATCACTAAATAATCAGAAACTGTTCGATAGAAGTGATTATTGTTCTTTGAATATATAGGTTTTGCATCAGCCTCATATACTTAATGCAAAGCTGTATTCTATTATAGTAGATGGTACTGGATTACCTAGTCTCCTTTAATGGAAGACCAGCTTTGGGAGAATGGGTGTTGGCCAAGCCGTATGTATTAGAAAAGTGAGATATATAATCTGTCTCTTGCAATGATTACATTAATCATGGATTATTTGTTTGCTATTGAACGTACTGCAGTCGGTGTGCCTCTAGGGCTGGGCAAACATAGCAACCGTCACGCTGGTGATACTCGTCTGCAATACAGGACGAGTCTCAACAGCACACAACTGTCTGAAGATTGTTGCAGCTGGTCCTAATAACAGCAAATGTGCTGTCTGCCCTCACTTGTTAGCTTGGCTGGGATTTCTACACATGGGTGTGACTAGGGGTCAGGTAGGATAGGCACCGATAGAAGGTAATTTTGTGCAACAATGTTTATTCTTTCTAGCTTTTAAGTGGGTATCAAGAGAACACCACCTCTTCAAAGTTTCATTCCCATTCAAGAATTAGTTATATTGTGTTGCAGTTCATGATATTAAAGATATTTCATAATCTTTGGTGCATTGACCAGTAAGTTGACTTCAGTGCATGCATGTTTATCGTTGGAATAATCAGATATTAGGACTGCTTCTTAATATCTGGTTATGTTTAACATTTATTCATTCTTTTAGTAAGAGATTGACCTGGTGTGTGGGTTTATTAACAGACAGAGCCCAAGTGAGAAACCTAAAGAGCCTATGTTGATGGACTTTGAGTTTGGAAGCATCTCAAACTGGTTCCATTGAGGCAAGCCTATTCAAAATCTATTAACCAGTGCATTTGATATGCATAAGAATGCAAATTCACATGTAGTTAACAAAACCCCTTTGGCAAAGGTCCAACAAAAGACTAGAGATCACATCTGGCTTTTAGATATTCTACATCATTTTATAGAAAAGGTCCTCAGTTCCAACATCACTGCCGTGCTTTGTCTAATATCCCTACTCCAATTTGTCCATCTACCCCACTATATTGCTTTAGTTGCCGTTAGTCTTTCCAGTAAATCTATGACTTCCAATTTGTAAAATGGAAGCACGTGTGCAGTTTCTTGTGTGGCATCACCTTGTTGGATGTCCAATACTCCAGCTTCTGGTAAGTGGACCCTGACAAGTTCCCACAATGGCGTAAAATGGCCAGTGGAAACATTTATTAGTACGACTATTAACTATATTTATGTTGATTAGGAAATTATCAGGGGGTGGAGGAGTTTATTCTTTATTCAGTGTATTCTCATGATGTGGCTGTCAACCACTGCCTTGGTTACCCCACATGTTCTCTATTTTCATGTCTTCCTTTCTTTTTTCTATTTTGATTTTCCTTTTCTGTGTCCCATGGCTGACAAACACCAGAGGCCTCTCTATACGGGAAAAAATTGCCCTAATTTTATTTCCTGTTGCCCCTTGTGATTACTTTATGAACGTGTAAAGACCGATGAAAAGTTATTTGTTCTTTCTTATTTCTGCTGATTTCGCCAGCTAGAACAAAAAATTCATTGCAGACATATCACTTACAATGCAATCACAAAATAATATTTAAGTGTATATATATCCAAGCTTTTTATTTTAGTTTACATGAGGAAAGGGTTCAAATCAAACTTACAAGCCAACAATAGGCCTCGAGCAGTCATGACTATTAAGCCACGCAATTGATCATTTTAATTTTAGAGCCCATGTGTGTGCAGGAGTCAGACTCTTACCAATATTAAAGTGGTGTAAGTTACGTTTGTGTTAGATATGCAGGCTGCGTGGAACGAAGCGCACAGATTATTGATTAAATGTGACACGGGTAATACAAGCAATATGCCACATATTTCAAAAACATACACATACTCTATACCTATACTTCCCTTCTATTTGCTGCCTCGCCTTAAGCACTGCTATTTAAAGTCAAACTAAACCCAAATGTGAAAAGCCAAATTCTAATACAATCAGGCTGTTTAATGAAGCCTTTTGCATGGACAGAATGTGCTTGCACATTTGCATTACAGATTATTTCCTCTCATCTCTGGATTCAGTGGGCGTTAGTTGTGTGTGACCATAAGACACCCAAAGAAGGAATAACAATAGATGAAGGACATATTTGCCAGCATGCATGCATTGCATGAGAAACAATGTATCTACATAATATGGGTAGGACTTGTAGACCCAGAAAGTATGTGGTGAGCAATTGTAAGACCTCAATTTGTTATCAGGAACTAAATGGCACGCGAGGTCTCTTAAATGTGTACGATTAAGGCCACAGCTACACAATAGGGTTTTTGAATTTGTGAAGTTAGTTCCAAAGTCAATGTTCAAATTTGACACTAATCAACGTAACTGCTTTGAGAATTTTCTTTGATCCCTTTGGCTTTCTGGACACAGGAAAGAAAAGGTTGATGTTGAACTGATTTTAACTTTTTTTACATTGTTAATTTGTCAAACGGTATCTTTGTCCGGTATCATGTCCTTTTTTAAAATTGATAATGATTATTATAAGAGAATACCAATTGTTTCACCCCTGAAATAACTTATTGGTCACTTTTTCTGACCCAATTCTAAGTGTTCTTTATACACATTATGTGGTATAGAACAAGAAAGTCGTGCTCCAACTGCATCATTTGCAAACCTTGCACGATCCATAGATATTGTGTCTTAAACGCCTCAATCCTGATTGCTATTTTATATTTAGTTGCAAATAGTAAACTCGTCTGCTGTTTGGTTACAAGGTTTAAAGTCCACTTAGATCAGCTGCGTTTTTAAAGAGCTGATATTGCAGGTGCCGGCGGCCTAGACAGACTTGCCCAACCGGTCTGTAGTCACAGGTGTGGTTCTGCAGGAGGAGGAAGAAGCAAGAGCAAGCAAGTGTAGAAGTTGTTCATTAAAAAGACCCTAAAGAAGAGACGAGACAAAACCTCTCACCTTCAGACTTGGGTTTCAGTAAACCTGAAAAAGCTAGTAAAGCTAATCCAGTGGCTTGGACTAGTGAGATAACCAGGTAGGAGATCTGGGCTGTTTTCTAAGCAGAAAGAATATCATAGTTTTTTCCAACATGCTGAAAGCATTTTAAAGGAAATGTCTTTGTTTCTGATCAGCAAAAATATGCTTAGGCCTCCTATAGACACCTAGGAGAGACGTAAACTGTGCTGTAGATGCCCAGATTTTGCTGTAATGTGAGTGCCCAAGATTTTGCAATAATGCAGATTTACTTGCCAAAGTTCCCATCCTCAACACTGCAACCTCTGCATTGTCCCTAGTCAGTCCTTTTGCTGCCATTGTAATCTTTATCTGTAGGTCTTCTGGGGATGGAGTCTTCAGCCACCTGTATTGGTCACGATAAGTCGTTATCCCTCCCACATGGACATGGGAGTGATTTTATCTTGGCACAGAATCGTACGCATGTGCCGTTGCGTATGCAGAAAAAAAAAGTTGACGGGCAGGCAGAACTGGAGAAGGTACCTGATTGTAGATAGTAGACGGTGCTCATTCCCAGTATTTGTCCACTAAGTCACCTGCACCCCCAAACAGAGCAACAAGGGCTATTTTGTGGCAGCTATGGGGAAATGAAAAAGCTTTTGGGTACACTTAAGAAATTAGCAAAGAAATAGCTGGGTGTGAGATTTAAAAAAATTGAGCAAAGTGACCATGTATATTTTATTAATATGTATTAAACTTGTGTATTGATATGAATTTTGTAGCTTTGTTCCAGCCTGGCCTCTTCGGTTCATTTCATTGTGTGTTAATCATTTGTTCCTTCTGTCATTTTTGCCTAGTAAAAGATGATGTATATAATGTGTTTTGAAGGTTAGGAGATGGAAGACTGATATGGAGGGTGTAGCAAGCTACATCCTGCAAGAAAGTTTTGTCAGATCTCAGCAGATTTTTGGTTTCAGTCCTGAATAAAGCGAGAGCAACTTTTACTTTAAGAAGTTTCACACCGCCAGACTGTGCCTATGGCATGCAGAGCTTCTTTTTTTCTTTTTTTTTCTTCATGCAAACAAAGTTAATAATCATTGCTTAAGCAGCAACGGTTTACACATTAACATGCATTGTGTAGTGGCAATATAAGATCCTGTTTGGAAGTTACTGCTGAGGTTATTGTTTAATTCCTGGAATGCAAGGGTTGTTAAAAAGTAATCCTGAAAGTGTTTTTTTAAGTGCTTTGTTCTGAGCTGTAGACATGCAGTGTTTTTTTCCCATATAATAAACGTGCAAACATTTAAAATTTAATTACATAGGTAAGTTGATTTTTTAAATTGTCATAGCAGATTCATTCGGCAGCGGCTGGATCATTTCTTAAAGGATGAATCTGGTAGCATGTTGTGTCTCTAGGAGCCTAAATAACTTTTAGGGTGTCATTGTCTTATTTAAAGAGATGTACTAGAAGTGAAGTTGAAGCTTTCTAGATCTTGCAGTCTTTTTAAAGGCTGGAGGACTTCTGGCAACCAGCAAGCTGTCCACTTTTTTTTTTGTCTCAAAGCTAAACAAGCCCTCCCATAGCTCGTTGGTTTTTAGGCCCAACATGTATATGGCAGAAGTGTAATAAAAGCATAATGCAGCCAAGACTTTCTATATTTTTTTTTCTCTTGCACGATGACCTTTTTATTTCTGCTTTCTAGTTTGTACTCCTTTCTGGCCAGTGATGCAATGAGTTAAATAAATGTAGTTAATATCTATGAAGCTATTTGATTTGTTTGCCTCTTTAGGCTAATCCTATTCCAGCCAATCTTATTCCAGCCATGTGTCTTTCCCTACCACGTGTAGTTGTATGACAACACTCTATCCACACCCCCTGTTGGAGCTTCCCATCCATCTGAAGAGCGGAAATTTGGTAGTACAACGGAGAGCGGATAGTTTGCAGCTTTTGCCAGCGTGCGGAGAGTCTTCATTTATGGAAGCAAAATGCTTTGTCCTGCGTTTCTTAGCCTAGCAGAATATTGTAACAATACAACGTTGGGTATTTAACGCTGAAAGGCACCATGACGTTTTCAGTATATTATGTTTCTAAACTTAGATCAATACGGGGTGTATATTGAGGTCGGAATTCCGTTTGAATGTTTGCACATAGGCTATTCTTTTGTTTTCGACTTTTTCATTTTAAAAAGCTGTGTTTTTAGCTGTAACTTTTAAAGAGAATCAGATTTTTAGTTTTATATCGCCACAGAGCAACATTTGTTCCACTATCCCAACACAAACCCTGAAGATTGCATCGAGATATGAAGGCTCACTAATTTGGACCCGGCCTTCCACAATAAGTTTTTCAGTAGCCTAAAGCAAAGTTGCCCTTGCAGAAAAAGCAATTAGCAGATGTCCAATCTAAGATGAAATATTGCAGCTGATGTGATGGTTCAGAACAATGCTTGAGATCATCTGTCCGTTTAGGGGTTAACTAAATGGCAATGAGTTTGAACCAGCTATCTCGTTGTACTCAGAATGTGAGTATGGTGACTCAGAATTTGTTAAACATTAGAAGGGGAACTTTCATTTCACAAGGCCGAGTAAAGGCATAGAATATCCAGACAGTATAAGCAGATCGCTTCCCATCTGTAAGAGCCCTTCAGTGGGATTTGGGTTCCAATATTCCCAAGGAGATTGGATCTGCACATTTGTGTGGGTTTACCTCTGGATGCACATGTGTTCTCCCAAATCAGGTTAATTGGCTTCCAAACAAATTAGCCCTATTGTATTTGGAACATCAAATTGTGTACTCCTTCAGGGGTGGGGAATGATGTAATTGGATTCATCTAATATGGTAATAAGCATTATGTGACTAAAACAAATTGTACTAGAAAGATTTGCTAACCACAAATGAGACAGAGCATAAATCTGGGTGAATGCAGCCCACACACAATGTATCTTCTCTTTGTAACTAGTGAATAAGAAACATTCAGCTATCACTGATTAATTTTCCAACAACTGTGTTGTATCAATCTCCTTAAAATGTTAAAACCACCACCCAAAAGAAGTGCATCTCTTGCAAACCATGGGCACTTTACAACCAACCAAACACATTAGTCCCATAGTCACAAAGATTTAGCAGAGCACTAAAAAACCCAACCAAACAGGCTTACGATGATGGAGAAAAAATATGTATAAATGGTGAATGTTAATGGTAATCTATACATTTTTTTGCCCGATTTCAATTCTACTTAATACTGCCACTATCCCTAAGAGAGTTCAATCATAGTATCCAAAATGTATGGGACTTTAACAGCAGTCAAATATTATAAAATTGTCATATTTTATTTACATCATTTTAAAATGATATAATGATTCAGGGGAGGGTAATTACATCATAACATACATGGGCTGGATACATTGTACACATTACATATCTAGGGATTATCCGACGCGTTTCGCAGACTAGGTCCAATTACATTCCTCACATCCCTAATGTGTACAATGTATCCAGCCCATGTATGTTATGATGTTATTTAAACTCCCCTGAATCATTACATGGGGAGAGGCATGTATAATCTTCTTTTAAAATGATGTAAATAAAATATGACTTTTTTATAATATTTGACTGCCGTTAAAGTCCCATACTTTGACATTTTGGATACTATGAATGTTAACGTTCATTTTGAAACATCTGCATATGTGTGTATGTCTAATATATATCTAATCTGCATAACTAGTGTAATTACTAGCACCCTGATTTGGTATTTAAATGTCTGTCCTATCCAAAGCTGCAGCCAGTCCCTTTATTTTTCTAATTGGATCGGACTCTAGAACCCAGCCTGTGGTGGGAGGGCAGGAAACTGAACGGCGCACAGAAACCCTTCTCTGACATCAGTTAGGCTGAAGGCTAGGGTGGTTTTAGTACGTGATAGTGAACAGAAATGGAATGTTGCATTTCAAGCACGTGATAGGTTTGTACACAACAGTAGCCTTTTAAAAACAGGAAAGACTTGCTCGGCCTATATTTCATTTAAAGGCACAGTAAAATTGTACACAATATTCATTTATATTGGGAATTTTTGTACGTGCTGCATCTTTTTTGGGGATATGAAAGCAAATGTTTTCATAACAAAGGTTAGTGTGCATGTTTAATGCATTGTGCGAACACCCCTGGTAGCAACCTTATCCCTGAGGTTTAATATTGATTGCTCTACCCTGAACTATAGGTTGTGACCTAAAGACAACCCCTGAGATGCTTACACAAGTTGGTAATGCACATACAAAAGTTTGTTACCAAAAAGAAAAATGTATCATTTTATTGTCTATGAGTACATTTTAGATGCTGGATTTTCTAAAACTTCCAAATTCATAATTTGTGAATTATTTATGGGCACCTCCAGCTTCCACTTTCTCTTATCTATGTAGCATCCTACCACCTTATCAATTAGGGAAGCACCTCCTTTTCTTCCTTTCTCATAGCATAGAATTAAAAGCATCTAAAAAGGTTTAGGAAAAGTAAATATGTATTAAAAAAACACAGTTATGTTCCCGGATTGTTTTGCAGAATACACTGCATTTTTGCAATCAAACTTGGTCCCATACGCACTCCAGGACGATGAAGGAGCATTCACTTGTTGATGGCATTCCTCTTCTGTGTTTGTATGCAGTTTGTTAGGTTGACAGCACTGAGCAAAGAAGTATAAATCTGATATGCCCAGAGTACTGACCCTCCTCACCAATTCTGGGACCTATTCTGAAATGTAGCTGATGGTAATCATTACATGCAGCCACGTGATAAAGCAAGTACAACTTGCTGAATGAGCTAAAACAAATTCAATTTCTAACCAACCAAACATTAAGTTGTAATACAGTCAGTGTCTACAAATAGCGGTTATATATGTGAACAAATGACACATAGAACTGACATGGTGTTTGCATTCTAAATGAGCAAAAATGCAGATTTGAAATGTAAAAAAGTCAAATGCATTCCATGAAATTAGAATCAAATATCCCTGATTAGGTTCCAATCATCATCCACTCATCAACCTCCTTAGGGTGTATGCTACAACCTGCCTAAAATAAACCTCAGATATGGAGGGTCTGGGTGTTTTTCTTTCTTTCCTTTTCTTTCTTATTGATGTGTGTGGTGTCATCATGCCAAGATCCAGAGGGTTGTCCAAGACCTTTTTTAACCACTCTATAACCTTTGTCTGTTGGCAGTGCTTGAAATGAAGATCTTTTTTAAATATGTTGAAAAGTCAAATTTTATGTGGTGTATGTACACATTTTTGTTGTTTTATTTATATGCTTGGGGTTTAGTCCCAATCTCTAAAGTTTGAAGAAAATCGGTGTGTAATATAGACCTAGATGTGTGCAGGTTTATATTTGCATTTATTTTTTTTAACATGTTTGTATTCTTCCACCCTGGAAGGAAACTGGAAATGGGAAAAGTCTTTTATGGTTTGACTCATAACTCAGTAACCCTTTTTTATGTTGCGAAGGACTAGAATCTGTCTGCTATTTTTGATGTGCCTGTTTCTTTACTGATGACCACCTATGAAGCTTGTTGTTCTTATTATTAGCCAGTATTTATATAGCACTCACATATTACGCAGTGCTTTACAAAGTACATTGTCATGGGACTTAGCTAGGCCTGTCATAGTTGTATGTCTTTGATATAGTCTAAGAACACTTTTAGAGGGAAAGCCGAATAACCTAACTGCATGGTTTTAAAATATGGGAGGAAACCCATGCAGACACAGGGAGAACACAAACTAGCAGATAGTGTCCTGGCCAAAATTTGAACCTAGGACCTAGTGCTGTAAAAGCCAGAATGCTAGCCACTGAGCTATCCATGCTGCGTATATGGCTAAATTATTCTGAAATGGGATCAAACCTTTCCTTGTTCTTTCCAAACTCACAAGCACGCTAAGGAAAGCACTTTAAGAGCCATGATGTAGCTGCCATGTAATTGGCTGCCCAGGAGAGCAACAACCATAATATGAATGTTCAAATACCCAAAGCATTTAACCTTCCAACACACCTAAGAGGACTCCCTTATCCTATCCCTACGTATACTAAGATCTATTTCTTCAGTGTGGGGAAGATTGGTTGGTGGTCAACTGTGGGTCATCCTTTTACTGTGGTCTACTTTAGTATATTTTACCTTCGGTGTATTCTGCAACTATATTCCCTATTCTTCTAGTTGTAACCAATTTGATCCCTTTCTCTTCCTCCATCAACCGACCTGATTATAAAAAATAGCCGCACACAGCAAAATACCCATTGAGTTGGTGAATTGTAGTGTGGAGCCATCCACATGTCAAGCGTGAAGATGGTAAAGCTACTAATGGTGGCATATCTAAACTACTTTTTAAATAATCCTGTCGTAATGGCAGTTAAAAAAAAAAAAAAACTGAATGACTCTATTTACATCCTTGGGTCCTACCTGAAGATGTATATTTACTTTGTTGCCATTTATTGTACCAGTGCTTTCTGCTTTCCTTAAGCAGGTGATTCCTAAAGACTTTGATATTGTAGGAGAAAATTTCTGGATGGTGCTTCCAATGCTTTCAAATCTTCCCAGTAACAATATTATTTTTTTAGCTTTCAATGGAGTTGTTTTATAAGCTAGGAATAAACATAGGAGCAAAAATTCAAAGTGCATATACTATGTAATTTAGTCATCTTACATGCAAAGCAGTTTTATACCTGTTTACCAGAAGCTACAAAATATCTTCACCAATTTTTGTTGGGTAATGGCCAGCAGCTACAAACTATCTTCTTCTGGAGCACAGCTTTGGCCATGAGTCAAGCTCCCCATGATAGTGAGTGCTGACTGTCAAATGGTATTATTCAGGAAAAGATGGCCAGACAATGGTTGGGCCTGTAAACACAACTCGGACTTTGACAGCCTAACTTCTTCACTTGGAGAATCCGAAACCCTTGCACATCATCTCAATGATGGAATAGTTTGACATGAGGGTGTAGGTTAACTTTATTTAAATGTGTTATTTTCCTTTGGTTTGTTTGGTGAAATGATCAAGGCATTTCTATTAGCTGTAATTATTGTGGCATATGAGTACCCCAGCTATTCATACTTTGACCATGTCTTCCATAATTCTTCAATAAGTATTCCCCTAGGTCTTTTAGCTTTCATAGCCTGAGGCAGCCTGTAGCTAGCTGCCTTTGGTCCTCCATACAGTGTCTTTGTCATCCAAACAAATTTGTAATGGTATGGGTAAAGTACGAGCCTTCAACCCCGTCACTGACAGCTTGCATAAGCTATAATAGGCCCTTGTGAATACAGTTGTTGATAAATTCTTAGGGTCTTGTAGAAAGGAAAAGAACATGGAGCAGGTGGTACATAAACTGTTATTTTTTACTAGTCATGTGTCAAGGTCACCTTCAGCCTGGCAAAGATTTTAAGCCATTCTAGGTATATTCTTTGCTATGGTTATTAGTCGTTATTAGTCATGAACATGCTCATTGATTACTACGATTTACGTGGTCCTTTTCAAAACATTGCGTTGAATGAGCAGCTGCACTGAAAGTCCACAACGTAGGAACCTGTAATTCTGGCGCCCTAACGTATCCACTTAAATTCTAAGTAGATTTTGTTGCAAAAAGTATCGCACTTTGCGCAAACGAAGCTGTGCCCGGCCCCTGATTGGCAGGCGACACTACGTAGTCGTGGAAGGATGGACTCCGCTTTATCTGCCAGGGCTTCCCAGATTACATCATACAGGAAGATGGGACTAGGAGCGGGGAAAGAATGGAAGCTCTCTCTGCTTTTCCGCTTGCCCTGTGCCAGGGAGAAGTGAAACTTAAAACTAAAAGCCAGTGCTTAGAGTAGAGCAAAGAAAATGTTTGTTTTTTTGCCCTCGCCAGCACTCGTAGTGTTTGGGAAGACAGAGTTAAAATAATTGCAACCTCACCCCGCTTCTTTTAAGTGAGCGGACGCAACAAACAAGGCCACCGGGGCGAAGTAGAATGCTGCCCTTGAGTCTGCTGCTCTTTTGCTGTTGTCATTGTAGGAAAAAATATCTTCCTGATCTTCTAGCGACCATTCTATCCGTATTTTGCAGCATAGCGGTGAGCCCGTATGCTGTTTACAGAATGTACGTGTGCTGTTTGACAGGGCTAATGGCCCCTACAGCTGTTAGAAGGGGGGAGGGTGAGGTGTGTGTAGGCTGAATCTCTAAGCAGCTTCCTGCTCACCACTTCTACTCTCACATTTTTTAAAGCCCCAGGACTTCTCTTCCTTCTCGGGCTTCCCCTTTTTTTTTTTTTTCCATTTTCTTTCTTTCCTTATTTTCATCGGGATTCTTCAAATGTAAGTTTGATTGCCTTATTTATTTGTTATAAATCCCATACATTTTGCATGTATCGAGTTACACAAACGTGCAACTCGTATATATCTAAAAAGCCTAGTAGAGAAGGAGTTAAAGTGTAGATTAGTTGTTCTTATTACGCTGATAATCATGTGCTTTGTGTATGTAACCGGGTGCCTAAATTTATCTTAAGGCACGTGGGACTGATTGATGTTCTTGCAACACCTGTGTTGTTGGGTTTTAACCGGCTTTAAGCTGTCCTGAACGCTTTTCCTTTTTCTGGTTGGTGCAAATTCTCATGAGAAATGACCACAACCTTTACCCTTGGGGTTGTAGCAATGACCTCGTGTTGTACTTGAAACTCGAAATGCCGGTTTTTGTGTGATATTTTTTTTTTTAATAGAAAGTAACGTTAATTTTCTTTGGTAGGTACTTTTATTCTATATTCTAAAGCTATTTCGGAAAGGTTTGCTAAATGCAGTCGAAGCTACATTGTATAGAAACGGCTTTATTGGGATTTGCAGTGTTTCAGTGTTGAATGGATTCTTTCCAAAAGAATGATTCCTGGAACACAATGGACGGCTAGCGAGGAGAGTGTAGCTTGGATGATGTTTGAGAAGATGCAGTGTTGGACAAGCCCGGATTTCATTGTGCTTCTACACGGCAGACAAAGAGGTAGCAGATGACGGACTGTGATGGCTGATTCGGGATTTCATTGGTTTAGACAGCAAGGCTCTGTTGCTGGATAAAAATTCCATTTAACCCCATGCAGCTTCAGCAGAGGACAATAGTCCTCTGCTGATTAAAAATAGAAGTGCATACGTCTGTGTTAATTCCTTAATTTTAGTTTTTTTTTTCCATAGCACCGGATCATTTTAAATAAAGGAGAGACTGTATCTCCACCATCTAATACATCTGCTAGGTATTTCGATTTTTTTGCTAACCCATTCGGAACGAAATCTAATTTTTAACTTAACGTTACAAATATAGTTTGCCTTTTCTTTTAATATGTCTTGGGGCCTGCAGCATTATGTTTTTAGATTGTTTATAGGATGCATTTTTGCTTGATCAACTAACAGTAGTGATGAACAGTTATTCCATAATAAATGACCCGTTTGTTGGTATAAAAGCCCGTGCAGATGACCTTAGCTAAAAACAGTGATCAAATATGTTCCAACACTACATAATACAAACTCATGTGGGTACACTGTGGCATATGATCATAAGGAATAGTTTGATGACCCAACAATCAATCAACCAAGTCCATCATGCATTGGTCTTTCTATTATTGGCGCATTTTTAATTGACACGTTTTACCTGTAAAAAATAATGGCGTATTTTGTTGATCCCAGATTCCAATACAAGGTGTGTTAATGTTACAATATGCAATAAGAAATATTGTAAGTCGTTTTGTTTGCTTTCTTTTAAATATTGTCACACTGGTGATAACTCTTGGTATTTGTTAGCCATCTGCAATTTTTTTATTGTGTTGTAAAGCATTTAGGAAGCTCCAGTGAGCACTCACATCTAGCAGGATTACAGCTGTCATTGATACACAATCCTCAGTTTGTTGCCATCACAATGGATTGACACATCTTGTATCCATGTGGGCAGCTGTCTTGGTGTCTTTGAAATCTCCCTTATTGGCAGAATACATTTAAGTTAAAATAGAAGAATACTACTTCTTTTACAGCTACTAGAATACTACTTCTTTTATGATCAACATCCTTTACATAGATGATGTATTTCCTTGTCCCTAATTCCTCAGCTAACCAATCTAAACTGGAATATATTGGGTTTTGAAGACAGGAATAGTTTCTTTTAAAACCCACTATTCATAAAGTCCTGAAATACTAGTTAAGTTCACGTTCGTTTTGAAGATCTACCTAGTGCTTTTGAGTCTTTTATTGATAAATAGTCTTTATTTGATGGTTTTCTAAGTATCAGGGTAGTTGGTTTCCTTTATCTTATCTTCTCTGGGCATGGTTTATTAGGCAAATACAGGTATCCAACGTTACTCTGAAATATCAGAGGACAAAGCTGTTGCTTCTGTTCCTTAAATCTTAATCCATAATTGATATCCATAATCCATAATTGTATTATATTTTGTTCCTACGCTTTAAATTTTAGAATTGTGTATTTGTTAAACAGCAAACAATTCACTAAGAAACAATACTAATGCAATCTTTGATTTCTTTTTCTATTCAGAGTTGTTCAGAAAGCACTTCAGTTGATGGACCCGAAACAGACCAAATGGAAACAGGGCCAGTTAATCATGTTCAAGAAGGAAAGCTGAGTATAGAATGTGACCCTGGCCTGCTAAATAAGGGATGCAAAGACTTAGGAAACGGTCTTTTAATGGAACAAAATTCGTGGTTAAGCAATATCCCTATTCCTCAGAACTCTGGAGACAAATTAAATTGGGAAAACTCTCCTGTAACTAATCATGCTGCTACGAACAACAGCTCAAGTCTAGAAGATGCCAAAAACCTAGTAGCATTCTCTGCAGTAGCCGAGGCCATGTCTTATGGCGTTCCAACATCAGGGACTCCCTCACAGTTATCAGTGCAGCTATATGAAAAATTTAACAATGAGTTGAACAGAGAAAGCTCTGGCCTATCTGTAAGCAAACCTCCAGATTGTCAAGATGATTTAAAGACTCTAAAGACAGCTCTGGACCTCGCAAAACATGGTGTTAAGCCACCTAATTGTAACTGTGATGGGCCAGAATGTCCAGATTACTTAGAATGGTTAGAGAATAAGATCAAAGATCATCCAGATAGCTCATCCAACCTCCTGAGTCACATTGGTAGGGAAATATTAGATAATTCTTATCATAAAGATCAGGTGCTTGCCCTTGAAAACAAAACTGCAAAATGTACATCTGGCTCTCTTCCCTTTTCTCAGAATGCACTGAGTATTGCAAACGAGAAGAACATTAGTCTCCAAACTGCAATTGCAATTGAAGCCCTTACACAACTCTCCTCTGCACTTCCACAGTCAAACACCGATTCTCCCAATGGCTCATCCCAAACCTCTGTAGCCAACCATGGACATCAAACATATTTTTCATCTGCTAGGAATGACCAAGGTCATGGCTTACCAATATCCTGCAATGAACTATATCAAAATCAACAGTACACTGGTAAAAATGCACTTCCAATGTCACAACCTTCAAGGCATACTTCTTGGGAACAAACCAAAAAGGCAAGTTTTCAAGAAGGCCAATACATTCCAGAAAATCTCCTCTCTCACAGTTCCCCTGCACTGCAGAGTCAGAACTCAACCCCTCAAAAGTCAGAGTTCATGCAGCAGTGGGTTCAAACCCCAGAGCAATTAAAAAGCCCTTCAGATCCCATGTCTGGGTTAAAACAGTTGCTTGGAAATGCAGATGATTATATTAAGTCAGTGTTTAAAGGGCCCGAATCCTTACCCACCAAAGTTAAAAAGGCAAGACAAAGCTCTGTAAAAAAAGAACCACCAGAAATGTACAAAATGTCACCAAATCAACAGCAGCTGTCTCCATTTTTTCAAGAAACAGATTTCCATAGGACTGCTCAGGCAGCACTCCAGCAACATCTTCATCATAAACGCAACCTCTTCTTAGATTCTAAAAATACGCAGGAAGGTTCACAAGAACATCCATCTTGGTGGGTCCCAAATTCACAACAAGTTCCAAAGACCACAGATAAATCCATTAAGGAGAGAAAAAAAAGAGGGCAGTCACCTTCAAATAAAAAAGCAGAGCAGAAAGTTAAGCCTCCACGTAAGCAAATACAAATTAAAAAACCTAGACAAAAAGATGGGCAGCCTGTGTTCATGCCTATGAACCAAATCAACATAGAAGATTTTCGCCGTGCTCCGAGTGTAGAGCCCCAGCCAAAACAAAATGATGATCAGTCTTTTCCTAACCTTGATAACCAATATAATTTAAACACTCAGGAAATGTGCACTGTAAGTCAAGGTGAGGGACAAGGCAATGGTTTATCCCATGCTGCTTCGCGAACTAACGAATTTGGTCAAAAAGATTCATGTACCCGATCTTCTATGGATGACACTAGCTCTAGCTCTGGACAAGGTGACTCGATGGATCCGCAGACAAGAACAGGTCAAACTTCTGCTCAGAATGAACTTATTGATGATAAATTTGAAGATCTAATTAGGCAATTTGAAGCTGAATTTGGTGAAGAGTTTCCACTCCCTGGTGCAGAAATGACGTCTCAAAATGGTGAAGGTCCACCAAAACCAGCAATGGAGTTACAATCAAAACCTCCAATTCCTTCACAAATGTTACCAGCTGACAACACAACGGGCTCGCACACTCATTCTGATCCAGCACGTTCTAACATATCTCTACGACAGGAGATGTCCGATAACTTTGAGAACCTGTTCTCCTCAAAATCTCCTAAAAAGATTAAAATTGAATCTTCTGGTGCTATTACAGTGGTTTCCACCACTTGCTTTTACTCAGAGGAAAATCAACAGCTTGATGGAACTCCTACAAAAAGCGATCTGCCTTTTAATCCTACGCTTGCTGGGTTTCTAGAATCCCCATTGAATTATCTGACCTCACCAACCAAGAGCTTACTGGACACTCCAGCTAAAAGAGCTCAGGCTGAATTTCCAACTTGTACATGTGTGGGTAAGTTCAAATTTACAGTGACTATTTGTAAAGTAGTCCATACATAAAATTGCATACATCACGTCATGTCTATAAAGTGTGCCTTATATTTTGTGTTTTTTTTATTTGATACAATGCTTTTGTTACTTGGGTAAATTGGGATTATCCTGGTATGAAAATCAGGCGTGCAGAAAAATGTATGTGCTATTCAGGAAGAAAATTTTTGTCAGCCAAAGATCCTGTGACCTTAGGCTGCATACACACATTCAATAATTGTCGTTGGAAAGGATTTTTCACAATCCTTTTTAACGACTAAAGACTGAACGAGCCATGTACATGCAGCGCCGTTCTGCTCTATGGAGAGGGGATGGGGAGAACAACGGAGCGGCACCCCGCTGCGCTCTCACCTTCCCTTCCATTTTAATCATTCGCCGTTCGCGGATCCGCCAGGACAGACCCATGAACGAAGCGCGATGTACACACGCCAGATTCTCGACCAATATCAGCCCTGAGGCAAATATTGGAGGGGAATCATCTGATGTGTGTACATAGCCTTAATGGCATAACCTTGGACAGTTCAAGGTTTTTATCATACCCAACAACATTTTTTTTGCAAAAATTATATAGGATGTTCAACAAAATTGATAACAGTAACACATCAAGAACAAAAAATACAACAGGCGCAACACTGGAATGCCATAGAATGGTGAGTTGATATTCTGTAAGGTGAAATAGGAACCCTGCATACAAAATATGACGGATAGCTATTGGGTGTAAGGGAATTAGCAAAGTTCATGTTTGATTGCAGAGAGAGAGTCCTGTTTGGGTTCTGGGTCCTCTTAGGTCATATATAACAACCTTTCCGGGGTCCGAGAATATTTAAAACCCATTGTATATTTTGCCAGACATTGGAGATAGTCTCCATTTAAATTTTTAGGAACCACCTAAAAAGAGAAGTTAAAGAATGCTACAAAGTATATAACATTTGTGTTGTAGGCAGGACACAATTTACACTTATCCTTGTGACAATCTTTGCTGGAAATGTTGCTGACTACTTCTATTTTAAAAATGCATAGCGGTTAGATCTATGCAGACAACAGGAATGCAAAGGTGAATCAAGCTATAACTCTATCCAAAGGGGACACCACGAAGGCAACTCTCAATTAGACATTGTTTACCTCCTACAATATTATATCGATACATTGTTGAGTAGTTTTTAAATCCTTTTACCACACCTGGAAAAATATATTATGAAATAGATAGGTACTTTCCAGTACTGGGCTTTTACTTTAGTTTTTCCCCACATGTTTATCTTGGAACTGTATAAACAACCCAACACCTAAATGGTTTCCCAGATATGAGTGGTCGAAAAGGCTTTACTTGCTAAATAAGTGGATGTAAAATAAAACCACTACTATGTTTTCCTTTAATCAAGATAGATATGATATATCATAAACCTTGCACAGTGTATGGCAGGCCTGATGTCTACATTGCACCCTTATGGTATTTGCATTTTACCCAGAACCTTTGTGTTATGGTGGTCACTTCAGAAGAGAAGAAATCTTAGTTTCCATTTATAAAACCAGCAGGGAGATCAGATATTCTTATTGTTGCATTCTGTAGCATATCTTTTCTTTGTAAATCATTGCTACAAACTCGTAGAAGTGAATTTAATAGTTAAATGTTCTCAGAATAGTCCATTTTTTGTTTCCGTTCCCCCACTTTCCTCATGGGACTAGTGAGTTCCTGCTATCCTGCACCATGTAGAGGACTTTGGGAGGAAATTCCCACCCGCCCTTGCAGCAAAATATTAAACTAAAAATATACACTTCCCAACATGTGTAGGTTTTGGGTACATACATGCAAGCAAGGAACAACACGCAAGAGTGTCTCTTGTTAATTTCAAAGTACAGTATATAAGAATAATTGCAAAGGATATTGTTCCAAAACTTCCCAAAAACAAAAAAGCTCCATCAAAGTGATGAAACATCATCATATGTTTAATATTATCCTACCAGCAGTATTTCTACAACCACTTGCAAAATAAAAACAGATCCATTACACTAAAGCCCAAAGGTTGGTCTTATTGATCCCATGCACTGCTTTTATGCAGATGTTAAGTGGTACATCACCGCTTCCCCAGTTATTATTTTATATTTCCTGATCTGCTTGGTCCATGGTATTCTGAGATACTTCAGCGCTACATTGAAGAATTATGTTACCTAAAGCTGCAGGTTGCTCAGTATAATGAATACAAAAACATGGCTTAAAATGTCATAATAAAAACAAGCATCGTTGCCATTTTATGGCCAGTGAAGAGTTCTGGATCAACCTAAAGTGAAATATTTAGTATGCAGCACATAACTTCTTTGAAAGTTTTTTCATTACACAGCTATGCTTGGTATTTATGTTCGCACAGATAAAATCAGCCCAGGAAAGTGAGGGATTGAGGGTAGGAGAAGTCGACACAAAGAGAGAACATAAACATTTGTCTCACGTTTGCTGTGTTCTATTATGTTTGCTAAGTGAGTCTTACACTCCAAGTTTGTGGGTTGCTTTTTAGATTTTGCATGCTTGTTTTAACCAGTTTACAAAAAAGCAAAGATGAAAATGCATTGCAGCCAGTGGCAAATTAAACTTATCTGACTGCAAGTAACTTAAATCTGGTTGGTTACCCAAAGTTATTGTTCTTGGCCTTATAATATTTCGTTTTGATTCACTTGAACTAGTGTCTGCCAATTGTGAATAGAGAATATTATAAAGTCACTTGGACGCTCTTGGCTACTGTACCACGAACCAGGAATTCTTCCAAGGGTTAATCACCCGCCAGCTCCCGTTGCGTATCACTGGTTGGCGTCTACGTTGCTTAGCAATATACGCCACCCCTCTACCACACATTTTTCAATCGTGCTCAAAGGGTGAACAGCTGTGTGGTGACTCCACACCAGGAGTAAAATGCATCATTGTGAAAGACTTCATGCATTTAACAATAAAGGTGTTACACACAAAGGCTCCAATGTATTCCCGTGAAAAAAAAATGCACAAGCTAATTGGAATGCTTGTGGCGAAAGTCGTTTTTATCTTCTACTTCTTAAAGACATATGACTAATATATTAATTTTTGGTGGTAAGCTGTCCCATTCCTTAGCTACTCATATTTAAGTCACAAAAAGTCTCTTGGCTCATGCTGTTATTTCCTCAGTGCGTTTTTATGCACAATTTCTTCAAGAAGTCCTCGTCAGACATTTGGAAATCTTGTGGTCACTGTAACGGTAATGTTCCGTTTTGCTGTAGTGTCGTAGGAGCATGCCTTTTCCTTGTACCTTATAGAGAACTCACCCAGATGTGTGCAGGAAATAAAAGAAGTAAACCTTCTTTCTTGAGTAGTACAATGCTTGAAGAAGCAAATAAATCTGAAACGGCAGAAAGTTCATTATATGAGAACTATACTTTAGTTTAACTATTACCTGACTACTAAGTATAGCGGTTGTCTTTTGATTTTAAGACTTAACTGACCTAGCTCAGTTGGCTCCTGTCATCATAATGTCAAAGCTCCTGATCTGCAAACTTGTTCCAGACGAGTGCATGACAGATAGGTAATCAGCATGTTCAGAAGGACGGATCTGCAATATGATTATTTATATAACTAAGATGTTAGTAGCAGATATAATTGTGGGTGCATTTGGTGGTCACTAGAAGCATTCTACAAATATAAAAAGGCACAAACCTAGCCTATACATATAAACATATATTAGAGGTAAAAGGTAAGTGCTGAAGTTACACAGTCCTGGGAAAGAGCACGCCATCCCCACTACATACCTGGAGACAGGATTTAGCTTTAGAGCTTGGCACTCATGGCAGTGGAGGCGCTAAGGGTGCTGTGTGGGTTTAAAAATCTGGTGCCAGTTACTGGATATAAAAGTGGTTGTTGCAAGACATCATGTGGTTCTGAAGCACAGCACATGCTTCTGAATCCACGTACAAGCCCCAATCGCCCCTGAGACCTCTCTCCTCCTGCCTCCACTTGAAGACATGTAGTTTCCACAATATAGGATCTATTGCCCTTCCTACTATGGGTGGCACACAAATGACCCTCCCATCTGGATTTAAAGATTAAAGGAAATGCAGTGTGCAAACACATTTGACTCCAAAAACAAATGTTTTCATTCATCATATTGCCAATATACACTGTTTGCTTTCACTTAACAACCTGATTGCTATTGTGGGTAACTGTGTGGATTGAACATTTAGCTTAGCAAAGACATTAGTCTAGTTAGTAGAGATAAATTGGGGTCGTTCAAAGGTTGTGATGTAGGGTAACTGGTACTTTCTGTTTGGGGTATAGCTGTCTATCCTTGGTAATGAATTGTAAGTGGGCACTGTATTGGTCATGTGATCCACCAAAGGGACTTAGTATGCAAATATTAAGTACATATATATATATATATATATATATATATATATGCACTAACCAGTTACATTTTTAGGTCAAGCTTTCAATAGCTCTGCATTTCCTTCTTCTTGGACCGAGAAAAAGGGGGAATAGACCCCCTGCAAGTTTGTCTTGAAAACATAACTGTTTATGGGTAAAAAAAGTTTCATGGACAGTTCATAATTTTGTTGGCGCTCATAAACAAAAGCCTCTACACTGAGGTTTCAGTTACTTTTACAATTTTGGCCTGGTCATTTTTGTCAAACTGCCAAACACATAACATTCCATAGATTCCTGTTTCTGTTTTTTTCTCTCTTCTATGCACCATTTAAATTGCTTGTTGTGACACACCCTCATGTCGAGTTGCTGGAGGAAGTGTTCGGGTTTCAGTCTGACTACAGCATGGAAGTTAGGGGGTTATTTACAATCAAACTGCAAAGCTGCAGAAACCCAGAGCCTTCCATTGCACGATATTGTGGTAGAATCTGTGCAGCATTTCCCCCAGTGAGCCTTCTCTAAGGAAAAGGCAAAGAGTGATATTCACAGGCGATGTGGGTAGCCCAGCAAAATACTGATTACCACATCGGTCCTTGGTGCAGGAAGAAATTTGTCTTAGAATCTCTTTAATGCTCATCAGGCCCCGAAATGAAAACATCATCCAGAGCCCATGAATGTACTTTACTACACTACTATACATTAAAACTAATTCATGTTGGGGAAACTGGTATAACTTAGGCGCAAAATGTTTGTGGGGTATCAATGCATCAAGTGTGAGACCTGTAAAGTAAGGGCAAGAGTACACAATGCCTCTTGATAATCTGAAGATTTCCAATGGGAGATGTAGATGCCCATCTCCTATTTTTCTTAGTGCTCCCCTGGCTGCCTTATTTTTAAAGACACGGGACAAGCATGCAACCAGTAGAGAGATTCCTGAACTGCTTCGGCTACGACCACATGCTAGATACGCGCCGTGTACCTCAGTCCCTGATGTTCATTGATCTGTCTTAGTAGATCAACGAACATTCAAGCGGGGGTGGCCAAAAGTTGCCCTTGGCTTGTCCCAAAATTTTCCTATCTATGGATCTGAGAGGTGTGTGTATAGCAGTCCTTCCATCTACTATCACTGAAAATGATAAGGAAAGATTTCCAGCGATATTATTTTAATGCAGTATTTCTCAAACAGGGTTCCTCCAAAGGTTGCTAGGGGTTCCTTAAGCAATGAGCAGTTGCCGACTCTCAGGTCAGTTACCAATAACACCAATGATCTTTTTGGCTGGCCGTTAGGATGGCAGCGTTCCCACTGATCTGCAATGTAAGAAGCAATCTTCCCAAAGACCACTCAGCCAAAATACTGTAAGCTGTGGATATAGTAATTATAGGAGGGGTTCCCTGAATACCAGAAAGTTATTTCAATGGTTCCCCCATGTTAAAAGGTCGAGAATCACTGTTTTAACGTGTGCAATGTCCTACTTCCAGGTCGGTGACATAAGCTTTCTGTACATCAATCCTCATTCAATGCAGCAGTCCATTCATATATAAATTGCTTTTACATTTGATCAACCCAAGTTTAGATCCAACAGAACCTCAATTTGTGAGGTCAGAAAACTTCCAATGATCTCTTGCTCAAGTTTGATCAAATTTTAAAGCATGAACTCATTCACCTATCTTCACTTTGATTACGAAGAAGTCATTTAAGCTAAAGTTGTTTTGAACAAAATTAGTATATTAGTATTATTCCAATGTATCCTTATGCCAGCCATGAAACCTATACAGTACAATCAGTGAGCAGCCCTTGCTAATTCTGCTAACACGGGTAAACCTCCGAAAATTGTCTTCCATTTTGCAGACTGTGTTGTAACGGTTGATATTACCATGTAGTATAAATTACTTTCTCTGTGTCCCACAGTATGCTGAGATTGATTCACTACCCAAAAAATATAAGCTTTGAGCAGTGTTGATTGCATTGGATACCTCTCACAGTTCATTCTGAGTTCATAACAGATTTCTCAGCACTACATAAAAAACAGAAAACAGCAATTTGTTTTTTTGGAAGAAATTTGAAAAAAAATTAACCTTGTTTGTTTAAAATACTATTCATTGACCTTTTCCCGACTTTACTGCTACTGTTAAGACCAGCAAACCACAAAACAGGATAAAGGGCAATAAGGAAATTGTTCCTTCTGGAAGAAGTGGGAATTATATGCGCTGCCTGTTCTTGGGTCGGCCATTATTCAAGGACTGATAAGGATTTGTCAGCAAGATTAAACTTGGGTGTGTTGTGCAGCACTATGAATACTATGGGTTGCTCCAAGGTTCAACAGTTCACTGAGCTGCTGGTTTAAATCCCAAGCACTAAATTAAACAGGGCTGTCTGCTGCTCTGGTAGTAAGGTGAAAGGTCAGGCTGGTTTGAAGTAGTCAAGCCAAGTCCATCAGTCATACCTTTCTTCAAAGGCACAAATGTGTATCTGACACAATACGTCACATTGCTGTAGTACACCAATTCTACTATGGTGTTATTGCTATGTGTGCTTTATTTACTATATAGCTCTGGCGTGTTATGTGCAGTGCTTTACAAAGTCCATTGTCATATTACTAACAGTTCCTCAAAGGGGGTTCACAATCTGATGTCCTTACCATAGTCTTAAACATTAACACTGTCTAAGGTCAATTTGGGGGGAAGCTATTTAATTCAGGGTTTTTTTTACCATGGTTTGGTGGAACCTTAGGGTTCCTCCAGGGGTTGCTAGAGGTTTCCTTCAGCTAAGAGCAATATGTCCTCTCAGGTCGGTTTGCCTGCCACCAATGATCTTTTAGGGTATCTGTAAGGGTGACGTTCTTCCCAATGGCCACCAATGTAAGGGAAATTCTTCCCACTGACCACCACACCAAAGTAATATGAGCTGTGGATAAAGTAATTATACCCTGAAGACCTGGAAGTTATTTCACGAGGTTCAACCATGTTACAAAGGTAAAAAAACACAGGTTTCCTCCCATATTCCAAACACATGCAGTTTGGGTAAATCAAAGTGCTCAGAGGAAATCCACACAAACAAAGGAGAACATATAAACTCCATGCAGATAGTGTCCTGCCCAAGTTTTGAACCTGTGACCCAGCGCTCCAAAGGCCAGAATGCTAACCACTGAACCGACCATACTGCCACCAAACATTTAATAAGTTAATATGACACCCTTGATAATGAAATACATAGTAAAGTATGAGTAATAGTAAAGTAAAGTAAGAGTAAATATGTCCTGTGTTGTACTACAACAGTTATAAAATTTTTATTTTGAACTAAGTCTAAATCAAACAAGCCATATTCCTAAAGCAATTGTGTTAATTTGTGTAAATTGCAGCTTCTACAAACAAGTTTTACACATTGTTCTAAATACATCCAGTATATATGAGTTGCCTTAAAGAGTGGGTGCTGATTTCACTCTAAGGGTTTCTTAGCTAGGCATGCCGAAGAAGGAAGACCCATTGGCTCATTAGGCCCAATTAGCTTGGATTCCTTGTATGCTTGGCCAATATTCGTAATATTTTAGTACTAAAGGAGTCATTCAATAAGCAAAGAAATTGGCACCACTCAATGACCATGGTTACATTAATTTGCAATAAAGCTGATCTTTCATCCCGTTATCATCCAAAATGGTGTTCATATGAGGTCTGTTGGTATATGATGTATCAATAAAACCTTCCCTCTGGAGAAGGTCTGGATGTGTTCATTTTACAGCTGTTTTTACTAACTGCATGGCCAATTAGACATCCTATTCCATCAGCTGAGTCAACATTTCCTCCCGTGCCCCAGATAAGTACCCGTAGGTGCAGGAAACCAGTGCTGGTGCAAACCCATGGGATGAATTGTGTAAGGATGCAAACAAGGTCACCTTCCTGAAGGACAAGCATGTGCCTAGAGCAACTTGCAATTTTCTAATGATAATAAAACAAACCTATATGATATTCTCTAAGCTTTCTTGAAAGGGAGGAAGTGCTGTTTTTGTTGTTTAACATTTGCTTGGAACATTGGGGTCTTCACTTGTACTTCTGGGTAGGAACATTGATGAACAAATTGCTACTAGGGCCATGCTGGGCAGACTATCTTAGCAGAAATATAGGGGCAGAATTATTATGTTTCTATACCATAATGATTCTGTAAATTTGTGTCAAGATGGTCTGCCCAGCATGGCCTTGTTATTAACTTGTTCAACAATGTTGGTTATATCATTTTCCACTAAAACCCTGCATGGTTTGGGATGCTATTTAGCCCCTGTGATCTATAGAAATGACTAGGGTAATGGGAAACATATATGTCATGCCATGTGAAAACATTGGCAATGCAGAAATATGAGAACATTACTGACTTGTTGGGGGTTTATAAGATTTTTCTGGATCCCATTTTGTCTGATAACTACTACTCCCTATATGGCCCATCAAAGGAAAGTTCATCCACCAAAAACAAGTAAGGAAGAAGGGTCAATTAAAAAAAAAAAATCATTGTATCTTAAAAAT
This sequence comes from Pyxicephalus adspersus, assembly GCF_032062135.1. NCBI lineage: Eukaryota > Metazoa > Chordata > Amphibia > Anura > Pyxicephalidae > Pyxicephalus > Pyxicephalus adspersus. The sequence goes on from NC_092859.1 coordinate 152,785,810, forward strand.
TATTACCCAGTCCAGACTGTATGCAGGGACACTAAATCTATGAGTTTTCAGCAGGTATAAACGTTACAATAAATCTACGCCTGGCTATTTCCTGCCTGCATTTCCACTGTGTACATTCCCTTTGGCTGCCTCCACATTCCAGAGCTGCCATTTCATAAACTGATTATTTTACCCATTATTAAAAAAAAACATCTATACTACTCTTGAAATTGTGTGACAAATGTTGAATTTAGGTGACGCTACCATTCACAGGTCCTAATACTTGAAATTCCTAAAATCTCATCTCATTGTCCTGGGTTCAGCAGCTCTTTGCACTGTGCCAATATTAAAATATATAGTCAGAGTGCATTCACACACACTTATTTTACTATAACACAATTAGTGCTGTGTGTTTCATTAATGCACATTTATTGAAATGGCCAATTTACTTTTAGTGGACTGCCAATGTACCCTAAGCTGGTGTGCTGCGGCGCGGGTGTGTCGCCTTGGTCTATCAGGATGCTATTCCAAATCATTGGTACTGCATTGGTATGTGCATTACCACACGGCATGGATGTAACCTACTTGTACCCAAATCAATTAAGCCACTTTCATACTGTTGTCAGCAAATACATCACAACATACGTTTAACAGGCCTGCATCATTTATGTAACCACAGCACAACCCAAGGTACAGATGCTTCATGCACATAGATAGAACTACAATGCACTTTACAATGGCCTTTTGAATCAAGCCTAAAACGTAGGCAGGAGTTTGTCTGGTTTTCTCATTCCAAAGAAGCAAAGGCAACTAAAACCTTCTAACATGAAACTCTGCACATTGAGATCAGCTGTGTTCCTAAGGGCTCTTTCACACCCATGGCGTGAAACCACACAGTTGGCAGCTGCAGGAGAGGCAAACCACACTTTGGCGCAAATCTTCAAACAACAACCCCACAGTCAAAGGTGATTTGTTACGTTTGGGAACTGAGCTGCAATCTAACGCATCTGTGTGCAAAAAAAATGGCAACATTTTGGCTCACTAATGGCCCTAAGGCTACGAGCATCCATGGGTGGGTTCGACAACTAAATCCAACACTGGTACTAGTTTGCCAAAACACTATGAGGCCTATTTTTTTAAGAAGTGACCCCCTAGATAACAGACGATCCTGTTCTCCATTAATGCAAAGCTGCAAATATTTGGAGATGTGTGATCCGATTTTCTATAGCATTTATCCGGAATTGGTGATTAGAAGCCTCGTTCACTTGGAAAGGGTAACCAATCACTATATGTTCTAGCCACGATCACCACACGGTGAGCTTTCTACAAACGTACATGGTAGCCACTGCTGCAGTGGTGATCAGTGTTTGAAACAAGCCCCCATGATCCTCATATGGCATTTACCACTTTTCAAGTGGTGAAAACTATCTGTTGGTCATGCTGAGATAACCTTTTGATACAATGGAACAGTCAAATCCAAAAGTGGTGTTTATAATAAAAGATGCAACCGGTGTCGATAGGGCAAACAGAAAAATAGTGTTGTTTGTGCGTAAATAGAATTTTTAAGGTGGATGACCTTTTCGCCTCTTTACCAATAGGCTGCTATGCGTGTCATTCATGCAAATGTTTTAGTTCTGTACAGAGGATGAAAGTGGTTAGTAAAACTCATTTTTCTCCTTTGCACTCTCCTGGTATAGTTTACCCTTGAACTTGAGCTAATGCTGCTGTAAATGACTGCATGAAGGGTGTGACTGTGTGTGTAAAACCATCCGTGACCGGATTTCTTCCCAGGAATGCTGCAGTATAGACATCTGCTCTGTGTAAGACATTCTTCTAGCAGGGGATCAGCATGAGATATATTGAAATTGCTGTTCTTTGCTTTACTGTATCATGCATCATTGTGATCCCCTCTACAGAAACAGAAGAAAAAAAAACAGAAGCTTACCATTCCTTATTATGTCACCTTAATCATTGCCTGAATTTTTACCTATATTCTAGGACATGCAATTACTTTAGATCCTACTTATTGCAATAAAGATTCTAAAGTGCAATAATCCTGCCTTTCAAGCAGCAGGTTCAACTGTGAGAAAAAAGTTGCAGCTATAAAATATTGCTATACAACATTATTGATCCCTGCCAATGGTTGTCACCCTACTTACTATAAACTAAAGGAAATGTTTGTGGTTTGTTGGGTTCATACTTTAAGAAAACATTAAATTCTCCTCAATGGATTCCTGCCGCATAAGAGTTAATTTACAAAATAAGCACCTTCCAAAATCTTGTACAGATACAGGTCAACAGCAAAAATCAAATCTTGCATATATTTTTCAACACTGTCTTAATAAGGTGTTTGTGATTAATACCCAAATGTAACTGTGACACCAACACAGGAGCACATTGTCTTCTACAATGCAAAGTCAGTAAACCCAAAGAACCATAGTGCAATGCACGTCATTGGACCCAGCGCACGGAACCTTGTTAGAGGGAACAGCAAGTCCCCTTTTCTCCTGTTATATACCACTTAACGGTGCTAAAAATTGTTCCCCATCTTACAGGGGTATCTGGTATAGTGTGCTATGAAGGAGCTTGTATTTATTCAATTATAAGAGGGACAGCTAGTGACATGACTATGGACGTTGTGAAGCGGGGTGTAATATGTCGGCGTTATATAAATACTGTGTAATAATAAGGCAACCTACACTATATGCAAGCAGCACAGGAACCTCAAAGCAGAGCTCCACATCGGCAGGGTGCCCGCTCAGCCTGTTATCAGGCAAAGCCAGTCCAAGCAGAAAAGAAAAGCTGCACTTCCAGGCCCTTGCTTCAAATACATCTATTTTAAATCCGAGTGGAAAATAGAACCTACCAAATCTCTGATGTGTATGACGGTCACACATGAAACAAGTCGGAAGCTCTGTGGGTTCTTCTTTTTTCTTGGATGATAAACCATGTATAATCCCGATCACTAAATCTTATATAAAGTTTAACATGTCAGTGTCATTTCAAGTCATTTTAAATCGCTTATTAAATAAGACCTGGTTAAGGGTCTTAGGAGGGTCTTAGTTCAGATATTTCCTGGGTGACAATGTTATGCAATATGACAAGGGTCACTATAGTCATCATCAGCCTTCTTTAAGAAATACATCGCTGAATTGTATGCATGTAGACAGGACATGCTGCAAGGAAGCTAGAGGAGATTAGCGTCTCTTAGATGCAAAAGAAAAGACCCTGAAACTGGAGTTTTATTAAAATGACAATTGTTTCTAATATACAGTGCTTTAACAAATTAATTGCCTTGGTTGGACATTATGGTAACCCAGCCAGCGACGTCAATCTGGTGGGATCGCCATGTACAAGCATTCCTTTTACAGTGCTATTTGTAATATTCCTTCTCCATATTCCATTTATGAAATACAGAGAATAGAATGAGAACTGCATAGAATTTTATCACAAAGTTTTGCAGATATGCAGAAGAGCCTTTCTTGAGCAGAGGTACATTGTAAGAAATAACTCCCCTACATAATCAGTATATTCAGCTATTCCTGTGCACATGCTTATACCAATGCAGACTATTTACTACACATGGGAGTTTGTAATATAACTTGACTTGATTTTTAATGGCTATATTGGATTATTGATCCAGATAAATTTATGGGGGACACTTTGTTTTAAAATGGTTTCTTGAACACCAGGATTCGGTAACAGATTCTATACATATAAGCAGCCTAAAAATGAGATTGACCATCCTGGAACCTGCATTGAGCATGAGTATGTCCAAGTAAAAAACGTATTAAATAAAACTCTATCAACAAGAAGGGAGAAAAGAAATCGGAAATTCATTTTTACCAGAAAACGTGTATTGGATTGAGTTTGCAGCGATAGTGATAGTTGGGACGTATTAATTTGATATCAATATGGAATTCTGAGCTGGAGTGCCCAAGGTTTGCAGGGCCAAAAATCAAAAGTCTGGTTGCCATTTTTATATTGATATAATTATAAAAGCTTTTCTTCCCTGGAAATCAAGATCTCCAACATAGCAAACATATGTACTACAAATACAGTAAAATATATTCAGAATCTCCAGCAAAGGAATCAGAAACTCCACTTGTTTTTTAAATAATGTACTTGATCTATACACTTACATTGCAGATATTCTGCATTTGCTGCTTTAGAAAAGTGGCTAGTGGCAAATGTGGTTGTCACAGTGTTTTATTAAAAACGCCACTGATTTTTACTATTTCCTATAGGGATCACAACTATCGATGCAATAATCCTATAGGCATTTAGCTGGCCATCGCTTCATAAATCCGCTGGCACTAGTAAAAGTGAAATAGTAAGATTAATAATTTATAAAAGCAATAGCTAATCGTCACTTTAAATGAAGCGATAACAATACAGCCTTTATTAGCAATTTGATAGATCACCAATTATAAAATGTACCCCTAGGAATGTCCAGGGTCGTCTCCCGAGATTCCAGTCACCTTTATATTTCATAAGACCTGACACGGTGCTTCTGCTCAGCACAACTCTCTAAACTAGAAAAATAAAAAAGGATATAAAGCTCTCAGTATGAACGGGATCAATTCAAGGACAATCTGCACAGAAACATCCATGATCAATAACTCATTAAGAAAATTCTGTAGATTCCAGAGGGGAAAATCAATTATGCATCGTCTGAGTAATTTTAGCTTGAGGCTCTTGTTACTAAGGCCATGGGGTATGAGGGGGCAGCACCGAAGCAAAACACTTTTTTCCTTTTCATCCACCCTTGGACACATGATTTTGTGCGATGTCAAAACCAACTGGGAGGCTGCAAAAGCTGCACAGAGAAGTCACAAGATTCTGTTTTACAGGGAGCCTCCTATGTTAGTTCTGGGTTCATGGATTGTGCAGGACAAATGCACAAATAGCACAGATTTCTGGCTTTTTGAGTGATAATAATCATATAAAACATTTGAATAGGTGATTTTTTTGGCCAAGGTAGTAGGAGACCACACATATTATGCATTTTGAGGCTGAAAAAGCAATAACGAGATAAAATATACATAACTTTGGTATGTCATCAATAATAAACAAGAGTGTAAATACACTTTTCCATTCAATGCTTACTACACACCCGTCATAAATAATTGCCTGTGACAGTTTTAGAGCAATGGCTGTGCAAACAGGATGCTTGGCTTTTTTGCAGCCAGTACTGTTTTATGGAAGGGGGGAGGGCAAAGCATTGCATTAGTATACAGTAGAATAACAAAAGGGGTCGTTAGCGGATGGTTGTTAGTAATCCAACAACTGATAACTGATGACCTCCCCAATAAAGTCAGAGGACACCTGCACACCCTCTTGGTTGTAGATGGAGCCAGTTATGGGGAGAAATCTAGAGCAGCGGTCGCCAACCAGTGGTCTGTGAGAAAAGTTTGGTGGTCCACAAAAAAATGTGGACATTATTTGCAAATTTTTTGTTTT
>NC_092859.1:152791781-152820821 GCF_032062135.1 Pyxicephalus adspersus
ACCCTTTATTCAAAATGTCCCTTTAATGTCCCTTTAAATTCCTATAATTCACTCAATTCATGTTTTCTCTATTTATAGAACAAATCAATGAGAAGGATGAAGGACCATACTACACTCACCTTGGGTCTGGACCAACAGTGGCATCAATCAGAGAATTGATGGAAGAGAGGTATGTGGGCCTTGCTTTAGTCTCTTTTAAATGTTTAAATGTGCTATTTGACTAAATTGTTTAGTTTAGCCAAATATGGTTTGATTTGTTTTGTTTTTTTTATTATATATATTTTTTTTATGTTTTACGTATATCCTTTGTTCATATTTTATGTACCTAGTCTGTGATGGTCACAGAGAGTCACATTAGACAAAAATGTATTTTCAAGTAATGTGATGGAACTGGTCCTGCACCCTTTCTATTATTCTTGAGCTTGAATGTCCTATGTAGCTCTCAGTATTCCCAGCCTCATGTATTTATTTGTTTCAATCCTACTTCAGCCTCATTTACCTTTGACACAATTTCCACCTCTGACTTCCTGTCTACTTATCCCTCTCTACCATCCTGTCTTTCTCCTTTCCAGCTTCCTATATCCCTTTGCTTCAGTCCAGTGTCCTGGTTATCTCTGCTCCATCCCCACCTTGTGTATGTCTCTGTTGTATCAGCACCTAATCCTCTGCTCCATCCCCACCTTCTGTATGTCTCTGCTTTATTACCACCTCCTCTGTTCCTCTGCTTTAAACCCAACTCCTATATGTCTCTGCTTTATTACCACCTTCTCTGTTCTTCTGCTTCATTACCACCTCCTCTCTTCCTCTGCTTTATTACCACCTCCTCTCTTCCTCTGCTTTATTACCACCTCCTTTCCTCTTTTGCTTTATTACCATCTCCTCTGTTCCTCTGCTCCATTCCCACCTCCTGTATGTCTATGCTTTATTACCACCTCCTCTTTTCCTCTGCTTTATTACCACTTTCTCTGTTCCTCTGCTTTATTACCACCTTCTCTGTTCCTCTGCTTTATTACCACCTCCTCTCTTCCTCTGCTTTATTACCACCTCCTCTCTTCCTCTGCTTTATTACCACCTCCTCTCTTCCTCTGCTCCATCCCCACATCCTGCATGTCTCTGCTTTATTATCACCTCCCCTATTCCTATTTGAATCCAATGTGGGAACATTTGGACATGGGGGAGGAAGGCCCAGGAAGCTTACGAAGTATGGGGCCCAGAAATTTCTTATGGCGTTCCTATCCCCACCTTCTGTACCCCTCTACTCTTTCACCATCTTCTATATTTCTCTTTATTACTACCTTTTGAATTGCTCTGTTCCTTCTTCACCTTGCTGTATCACTCTGCTTTTTGTCCATGTCCTGTAACCTTCTTCTTCATCTCCAGCACTTGTATCCCTTTTTCCTTACTCACAACTCCTTTAGTCCTCTGCTCCATCCCTACCTCTTTTGTATCTGTCTTCCCCATCCCCACCTTTTGTATTCTGCTCCATTACCATATCCATTATACCTCTGCTCTCTCAACATCCTGTATCCATCCCTCTGCTCCATTGCCTTTATCTTTTTGTTTCCTTTCTGCCTCCTATATCCCACTTTCCTATAACCATCTCCTTCATCTTTCTTTTTCCTCTGTACATCCAGTATCTACCTCCTCCTGGATCCCTCTGCTCTACCTCTGAATCACATACCCTCCTTTTTTTAATCCCAACATCATGTATGCTTTTGTACCTCCTGTTTTATCCCTGTCCTCACTTTTGTATTTCGATGATAAATGCCTATTTTCCCTGCCCTCTGTTCTTCATCTCTTGCATTTACAAAACTGAGGTGCTGAAAATGATTGCGGAGCTTATACTTTAAGTTAAGTTTTATTTTTTTTTTTTGCAGGTATGGAGAGAAAGGGAAAGCAATCCGCATTGAAAAAGTAATTTACACTGGCAGGGAAGGGAAGAGCTCCCGAGGATGTCCGATTGCAAAATGGGTAGGAACCCACCACCTTATGTTTTTCATTCACACTGTATATCATAAATGTAGAAATTATCCTGCTTTTGGTTGGTGATAGTCCAATAGGATACAGGTATTCAGTTCCCATATTACACATCATTACGGGCAGCACGGTGGCTCAGTGGTTAGCACTTTGGCCTTTGCAGCGCTAATTGGTTTCCCCCAAATTGACCTTGGACTGTGATAATGACACATGTCTATTTTAGGGACATTAGATTGTGAGCCCTTTTAAAGGAACAGCTAGTGACATGATTATGGACTTTGTGCTGGGTACAGTGCTGGGTAATATGTTGGCGCTATATAAATAGTGTGTAATAATAAAATAAATAATTACTGTGCAAGGGCAATAGGCAGTCTAACTAGAGCTGTATACATGCATACATACAGCTAATGTATGGCTTTCATTCACACTCTTAAATACTAAGAGTTCAGAAGCAAATCTTTTAGTGATGAGTCCTCTGAAAGCACGTGGGACAATGGAACAAAAACCTTATGTTATATACATATTTTAGCAGATTGAGTATATGATGACAATCTGCGTGGGAAAAGTCATTCACACTGCTTTTTTTTTGTGTTTAAAAAAACAGTCAGATAATATGGCTTTTAGTTTCACCATAGAAAATTGCCTAGCATGACTGGTTGTGATGAATAATGCTATTGTCTTAGAAGTACCCTGTACGATGATAGCAAACTGGATGGCCCTTTTCTTCTTCTTTTATCAATTTTTTCTTTACTTCAAATTTGCTGTCACACATCTTAATCGTCTTGCTGCTCTATAATTTTAAGAAATGTAATATCCAACAGTGGGACATTGGGACCCTTTTGATTGCTGAGGGCCAGGTTCGGGTTTCGGTTTGGGTTTTAGGTAATGGCTAGGTTGTGGTTGAGCTTAAAGACTTTGGGCTTAGGTTAAAGGTTAGATGTAAGGTTAGGTTGCAGATGAGGTTTAGGAGTTAAGCTAAGGACAAAGAATATAAAGCACTGAATTTATGTCAAGGGGTTAACTTTAAAGGTTAGATTGGGGTTTGGTGGTTAAAAATTTGGTTAAGGTTTGCAAATAATTTGAGGTTAACCAACTTGCAATATACTGCTTGTTGGTTTTATGGGTTTACTTTTTAGGTGTCATAAACTTGTTTAGTTATAATTCTGTGCAACACGTCAATGCCATTCGTCCAAATATATATCCCTGACACAAATTGATTATTTGGTGACAATAATCTATGTAATGAAAGCATATATCTGACCAAATTACCAAAACCAATTTGCATTAGCTGAAAAATTCTATGTCAATATTCCCTGGCAAGTGGACACTTTTCAATATAATTTGGTGTAAACCACTCCGGTGGATGGAAGGACTAACTTGACTTGACAGAAGGTTCCTGTTAACCATCAAATCTGTTTCCCCAATTGGAAATTTCCTCAATGAACATCCCAAAATTAGACAACATAATTACAACAACCAATGGGACTTTTAAGGCATTGAATAATAATAATATACATAAAATCAACATTTATTATACAGAGTTAAGTAGTTTAACAACAGTTTACAATTAAACCCTTTTCACAATGGTCTCAATAAATCAGTTGTTTTAGTTTGACGCATTTCGCGGGAACAGATACCGCTTCATCAAGAACATATTTTTTCTGAGACATTTACTATAATACAATATCATTCCTGTGTATATAGTACTACATAAAAATCTTTTCATGTATATAATATCATAATTATAAAAACCACAATAATTACATGGTAGTTCAAATAATTCACAATAAACAATCTGGTGAAGTTCTCTCAACAGTCAGAGGGGACAACAGGATGACCCATGGAAGCAGATCCAACCTCAAGTGTACACATATATATCAGTGATCTCCCTGGCCCCTTTTAGGCGGGTGCACCACCCGGCACTTTTCAGTGGTTACTTAAGTTAGGTCACAGTACAGGAGCTGCCACCCACCAATAATTTCTTCACATCCGGTTTAAAAAAAATTCTGGGTTGAGCGCTATATATATATATATATATATATATATATATATATATAGCAATCGTTAATTGAAAACTGTTGTTAAACTTTTTATCTTTGTTAAATAAATGATGATTTTATTTAAATGGACAATTGATTATTGCCTTAAAAGTCCCATTGGTTGTTATATGTAAATATGAATATTGCTGTTAGCAGAATGCACCAGACTACATTTTAAATTATATGAAGGATATAAATATTTGTATGCGGCTGTTTTCCTCCCTTGTGGAGCTGATGACATGAGGAGTCTTTGTTCCTCCACCCTCTTCCTTGTGTTTATTCCCTGTACGCTTTCTAAGAGCGGATGCCGGTCCTGGCTGTCAGGAAGCAGAATCTCACATGCAGGATGGAGGTGAACTGAGGACAAGACGGCTTGTTTATATCATTATTTTTAGAGCCGATCTCTGGGTGGCCAATGTCACTGCTTACACTACTCCCAGGCTCAGCCTCCGAATGATACAAACCGCACCGCTAATAAACTCTTCCAGCTCATAAAAGCATCCCTTTCATTTCATGTCATACCGTATGTGAGAAATTATAGTGAGCTCATTTGAGGGACAGTTAGTGACACAACTATGGACTTTGTACAGCGCTGCGTAATATGATGGCGCTATATAAATACTGTATAATAATAAATAATAATAATAATGGTTGGGTCCCCTCACCTAAATTCTGTCTTCCTCTAATCCAGTGTTTCTCAACCAGGGTTCCTCCATAGATTGCTGAGGGTTCTTTGAGCAATGAGCAATTTGTGACTCTCAGGTCAGTTTAAGTAACACCAATCATCTTTTTGGCTATCTATAAGGTTGACATTCTTATCAATGGCCAGCAATGTAAGAGGCATTCTTCATACTGACCATCATGCTAATATACTGTGATCTGTGGATTTAATAATTATAGCAGGGGTTCCCTGCGTAAAAAAAGCTCGAGAACCACTGCTCTAATCTCTAGCAGCCCAGGATGCTTCTATAGTCAAATGTAGGTACTTCTAAAAGACGCCCTGAATGTCAAGTGTTAAACACTCACACTGGTGAATGTGAACAACATTAAAGCAGAACATTAAAGTTCCATATTTAAAAATGTTCGATCAGGCAGGTCATTGTCCCAGGTGAAGTCGCTTCTGCAATGAACCTTCTTATTTGCCTGATTGGTCTGTGGGACTGACAACTGTAAAAAGTATATCCAGCAATCCCAGCTCCCCCTGCTCTTGCTTGGTCTGAAAGCCCTGGAGTTGTATCATCTGGTAAAAGATCCCAAGGTGGGAAGCAAGAAGGAAAAAGATGGCGGTGCACTGCGACGGAATAGGGACAGGTGAGTATAGTGGGGTTTAGTTCTGGTTTAAATGTTGCTTAGCACCTTTTTACTTACAGCAACCACATTTGACAGAAGTATGCACATGTACCCAGAGATACATCATACATGCCATGCTAACAGTGACATAAAAAAATATTGCTTTAATACTCATTCCTGTGTTTTTCCATTATTCATGGTAAACTAATTTTACTTTCATGTTTTGATCAGGTCATCCGCAGGCAAAGTGAAGAAGAGAAACTTCTGGTTTTGGTTCGACATCGGGCTGGTCACAGTTGTGAGAATGCTGTCATCATTATATTAATCATGGCATGGGAAGGAATTCCTCGTGCCTTGGGAGACTCGCTGTATAACACCATCACAGACACCATCACCAAATATGGCAACCCGACATCTAGAAGATGCGGCCTGAATGACGAGTGAGTAATCATTGGCTGATATTCATCAGATTATCTGAGATTTCACCATGAAAAAGAAATATTAATCATCCGTTGGCCATTGACATACAAAAACAACTCAAAAAATATTGTTCTGTGCATCTCTTAGACTGGTGGTGATCACCATAAAATATAATAATAATAGTATAGTTAGATTTTGGAAGGTCATAAATGTAGCTCCTAACTGTCCTAAGGACCATGGCATGCATATTATTTTTTATTCAACATATCAGTAAAAAGAAATCTGAAAGACAAGTATTTCTTCTCTACATACAATGCTTTACACCTCCAAAAGAATGCTTTAAGTAGTTTTTTTCACAAAATAAAGACCATACAAGACAGTTTTGTGTGTTTTGATGCAATAGTCCAAAAAAGGGGAAACTAGTATATCTCTAATATAATTTGAAATATTGTTGTGGAAAAAAAAAGCAATCCTTTAGGGCAGAGATATGGGAGTTGTCATTGTTGATATGTTCTTGAACATGTATGAGCCAAGTCCATCATTCTTACCTGTCCTTCAGTACTGGGTGAGTCACTGACTTTGAATAAGAATATTGGGTATTATGACAAGCATATGTTCCAAACGAATAATGACCAAGGGTGCTACAAACTGGAGCTTTCAGTTTCCATATGGTTGCAGACTACCATGGTCCTTGATCAACCATAACTACAGTATTCTCCCCAGAATTTTTTTTAAGCTGGGTGGGAAGAAGCTGTAGGCAGGTGGTGGTCCCTGTATTATGACCTAACTTTTCAGTGTCGGGTGGTGCACCCATCTAAAAGAGGCTGGGGAGAACACTGAACTAATATAAACATCTCAACTATAGAGAGCATAATCACACCACAACCGCTGTGCAGTACTACTAAGAAGAAATCAGAGCCTGACAAATCATCAGTATTGCTTGAAGTCACCGGGTAGCCTATATTTTACCCATAATTGACCTAACCGAAGATTACTTCATGTGGTTTAGCCCTGCAAAAAAAAAAAAAGTTACTATAGTGTAAATGTTTTAGGAGCAATTGTGACTTGTCATGAGCTTGGTCAGTATAAACATTATTACATACATTTAAACCAATTAAAAACCCCTGCAATAGCAGTGGGGGTAACTTTCTCTACAAATTTCTTTGAAAGTTGTCAGTTTTCTATTGACCAAGCTGGTGGTTCTTAGCAAATCGCTTAATCACATAATGTAGTTATTTTCTTTTTACAAATGCATTCAAAGAATTGCTCCAAGGAAAAGAGACAAGAGTCTCCCATGTGTTCCTTTGCTGGCCTTACAAATATGTTGTTATCTGTTTCAGCCGAACCTGTGCATGTCAGGGTAAGGACCCCAACACCTGCGGAGCCTCCTTTTCCTTTGGATGTTCCTGGAGCATGTACTTTAATGGTTGCAAGTATGCTCGAAGCAAGACCCCTAGGAAGTTCCGACTTGTTGGGGATAATCCCAACGAGGTAAGTGCCAATTGTGTAATCCTATGGCAGTGAATAGTCATTTAATTTCTCATATGAATTTAGGTTATGTGTATCTGTGCTCAGGGTGCACTATTAGTGCCCTATTGGCCTTGGGCACCATGCCTTGGATGTTCTAATTACTTGTGCTAATGGTGGCTCTGAAAAGTTGAGAAATTAGATCTTGACATTTTTTGAATAGAAATTTGTGCAGACATATATGAAATATATCACAATTTAAACTGGCCATAAAAATATAAACGTTTTTGGCTCAATCAAACGAATGTACTGTTTTAGACTTGTATTGATATTATCTGGTGGTTGGATTTCTATTTGGCATTTTAGTTTACTGTTGAAAAAGCAGGAAAAGATCAAAACCTGTGATTTATTATATTAATTAGTGTAGTAAACAGGGAAGTTAAAATCTTTGTTTCACATGGGTAGCTTTAGTTTACTCTCTGCTGAATTGACACTTAATAATGAACACAATAGAAACTGATTCATGACAAATATCAAAGTGGAAGAAGCTCCTCATTTGTTTAGCTCTATTATTGACACAGAAAAGGTCACAATTTCCTTGGGAACAATAATGATATTATGAACACTGCTGCTGGCTAAACATAAAAAATATTATTTAGTAAAGCAGTTTACAATGTGCACGCATAAAGTACAACCTATTGAGAATTCATCTTCTTTTTTGTAGCTGAGCAGTAAGTACAGTTAATGTATAACAATAGTATAACAATATAGCCCACAGAATAGTAATTACTACATACATATAATACAAATGGCAAACACGTTTTTCTTATGTTCTTGTTTCCCTGTTATATACCATATACAGCATATAACTTCAACATGCAAAGCACATAAAGGCAGACAAGGGAGCTGTGTTTTAGCCAATGGACAATATATTTATTCATGCACATCACGGTGGCTTAGTGGTTATCACTCTGGCCTTTGCAGCTCTGGTTCCTAGGTTCGAATCTCAGCCAGGACACTATCTGGATGGAAACCTAGCGACAGGACTATGGACCTATGGTGCTGCGTAATATGTTGGCGCTATATAAATGCTGTGTAAAAATAATATTCTTTCAATGAAACAAAGGTCATTCAACCATCTTAATTTCTGTTTTTTTTCAGGAGGAGATTCTCAAGGACAGCTTTCAGAATTTGGCCACTAGGGTTGCCCCAGTTTACAAGAGACTTGCTCCACAGGCTTACACAAATCAGGTACTCAGTTCTAGTTTAAATTTGTTCATATCATTTGTAAAGATTATGTATGGTAAATAAGAATTTTATGAGATTCTTCACTTGCAATAGTTATACCTTTAAAGTGGAACTAAAGTCCCACTTTGAACTTTGGCAGGTGGTTACTGCAGATAGTGACAAGTAATGTCCCTGCTGTAACTGTTCTTACCTGCCTGATCGCCTCCCAGCTGTCAAATTTTGGCACAGCCAAAGATCGTCTCCAGGAAAAAAAAAAGAGGGAAGGTGTGACAGAACGAGAATAGGTGAGTATTGCGGGTTTAGTTCCTCCTCAATATGATTTTTAGCCTAATTAGTCATTTGAAGGATCCTGATTTTCTGGTATGGATGAATAGGAACAAACCTCCTTCATCCCACCATGTCTAAACCATTCTCATACTTGAAAATTATTTTTTTTCTGCTTGTATTTGTTTATTGTTTGTGAAATCAGAGATGTCATTACAATAAACTAAAACTATTTGGTTCCTCTCTCCCAGGTCAACAATGAGGAAGTAGCAATAGATTGCCGACTTGGTTTGGAAGAAGGACGTCCGTTCTCTGGGGTGACAGCATGCATGGATTTCTGTGCCCATGCACACAAAGACCAGCACAATCTATACAATGGCTGCACAGTGGTAAGGAGATCATTAATGTTGTATCACTCAAACATACACCATATGGCCAAAGTTGGACAAATGGCTACCACATTTACTTTACGGCTAATGTATGTTGAGTTTCCAGTAAACATTACTGTCAATGCTACAACATACAATAATTCTTTTTGTGCTCCCAAAACTTTGGCAAAAGTTTGGCGAAGATCCTTTAATATCCCAACATGACTTTGCCCCACTGCAGAAAGCCAGCTCTCAGAGTCCTAACCTGAACCCTAACAAGCACCTTTGGTTATTGGGATAGGCACACTGAAAAAGTGCCTGAAACAGGAGAAATCACACCATATACATCAGTGGTCCCCAACCTTTTTGACTGCAGGGCCCAGTTACATAGTATAAAATTTTCCTCAGCCCAGTATATGTGCAACTTACACTACTCTGCCTCCAGTCAGCACAGTAGCTAAGCATAGCAGAGTAATGTAAGTGAGCTGGTGTGCTGTCAGGTGCTGGGAATGGCAGAGAAGTATAGGCCTTACATACATACGCATGTGCTACCGCTGCCGGCACTTCTACTTCCTAGCATTTGCGTCTCCCAATTCACCAACCACGAACCGGCACCGGTCTGCAGCCCGGGGGTTGGGGACCACTGATATGCATCTCTTAAAAAAGAACAATGACACCTGCTGTTCAAATGAAATTGTAAATGGGAAAATGAAAAAAAAAGAGGCAAGGCCAGATAAATACCTTATCCCAGCTTGGTTGCTTGAACATTCATAACTGCTGACTGGTGACCTGCAGCCCTGCAGAATTTTATTTGAGTTGTGCTGTGAAACTCAGGGGCAATCAGTCGGATTTATCTATGGCCAAGCTAGATAGAATTATTATACTGTTACTGTACTCTGGTGGGTACAGACACAAAAGTCTACCAATGGACTGAATGTCAGCTACTTGAGATCTTTAATGTTGTATGACCTTAGTCAGTATACCAGTACATGGTCACTTTGCACAATGAAGCTGTAGGCCGCTATACTGGTCATTTAGCAGATTTCACCATAGATTCACAGGAGAGAAATCTACTTTGCTGTAATGTCCCATTACAAAATCAGCCATTTTTCTTCTGGCAGAGGTGCATATCGTTAAGCGCCATATACCCCGATGTTCGCTATCATGCATTTCCATGTTTTATTGCCATAAGTCATGTGATTTACATTTGTCGATGTGTACATTTCATAAAAGAACGTGTTACCAAAAGACAGAATAACATGAAAATGTATGTGACATTCAAAAGAACAAAGTTGAGATGACAAGGAACAAAGAAAACCCCCTTGCCTTTCTCTTCTCTGTAGGTCTGCACCCTGACAAAGGAGGACAACAGGACAGTGGGTAAGATTGCTGAAGATGAACAGCTCCATGTGCTGCCCCTTTACAAAGTCTGCAGTACAGATGAGTTTGGGAGCGAAGAGGGCCAGCATGAAAAGATCAGGAAAGGAGGATTACAGGTGCTAAATTCCTTTCCCCGAGAGGTCCGTAAGCTTCCCGAGCCCGCCAAGTCTTGTAGGCAGAGGCAACTGGAAGCAAAGAGGGCAGCTGCCGAGAAGAAGAAGCTCCAGAAAGAGAAACTAACTACACCGGATAAGCCCAAGCAGGAGCCAGAAGACATCAAAATCAACCAGCAGAACCCAGGTATGTTATGTCCTGAAAATACAGGGTACAGTCTGCTATGAACACTATGGTAATGTTACAGATGTCTGTGCATTTATTTTTCTGTTTTCAATGAGCAATATTTGGGATCTGTGTCAATGGGCTTTTAATAAATGGATAATGATTCCCATACAAGTCTATAATAAAGCAAAACCTACCTTAGGCAGGTAAAAAGCAGTTCAAAGGATAGTCAACTGCTGGTAAAATCCACCTGTTAATGAATTGTATAATCTTAAAAGCAGCAGTTCAGGCCCAGCTGCTGTTCTGATTTATCAGCCTGTCATTACTGAAACCTTCATAACCATCATATCTGATAAATCAATAAAACTACCTTGACCTTTACTTCATCTGGGAATTTTTATAACTCCTCCTAAAGTTTCTATGCTCCCCTGAAGAAGCCAAATGGTCAAACACATGGCGAAAAGTGCTCTCCTTTCATAAAGTCTTGTAATACTTATATCTCATACTTTGTCATGTTTAAAGTCCATTTGAGCTTTGTCTAGGATTAATTTTCAAATTTTATGATTTTCCATAAAATATATTGAATATTGCCAAAAAGCTCTCTTTTTCCAGTTGTTCTATTTTTGCATATTGTTTATTATAGGGCTTGGCAAACTGGTACAATGGATGGAGAATCTTGAGTTGTCTTTCTCTTATTGATAATAATCTTAAAATCACCTAAACCTAATACCATTGGCACAAGCCTAAAGCTGGTATACACAGCATTAGCTGTAATAGGAATAAAGTTGCTGAGGGTTACTGCAAATCATAGATATTTGCTGTTTTTTTAATGACCTGGTGTTTCTTGTTGTTGTATATTGAGATTGTATTTTATTTGACCATACTAATAGCAATTCATTCCTTTCATAGGTGCGACCCAGCAACAGGTTAAGCCTTGCATAAAAGTGGAGCCTTCCAATCACTACAATACCTTCAAGTATAATGCAAATGGAGTTGTTGAGAGCTACTCGGTGTTGGGCAGCTGCAGGCCTTCAGATCCCTACAGCATGAACAGTGTTTACTCCTACCATTCTTTCTATGCACAACCACCTACACTGCCTTCCTTGAATGGATATCATTCAAAATATGCTCTTCCTTCTTTTGGATATTACGGCTTTCCCAGTAATTCTGTGGTCCCTTCCCAGTATATGAATTATGGTTCAGGGGATGCAAAGTCTGGCGGGTGGACGAATAACAAAAAGTCTGAAATACAGTCAGGGTCGGAAAATATAAGCCAGGGCTATGGAAATGATCAAAATTATGGGATATCAGGAGACAACAGATCAACCAGCACCCCTCACCGGACTACTCCTGCTCCAGCAGATACCACTCCATATTTTAACAGAGTCATTAAGAAGGAGCCTATGAATGATTACTCATATGATCCATTCCAGAGACCACCAAGCGTCCATTCTCAGAGTCCTGCGTTAAATCTCTCAGTGCAGAAAAATGATCAGGCCATTCCCTTTAAAGCAAACGGAGCTATGCCTTCTTCCGAAAGGACGAACTCAGAGGGTCCTCAAAACATGTATATGGCCAGCGAGAAAGCAAATTTAGCTAATGGTCTAGATAAGAGAGAATATTACGGTGCCCGAGCCAATGGCTTGAAGAACTATCATGGACAAAACAAACAGTGGGGAGCATATGGGCATGACGCTCAGGCGGGGCAGCGTGACTCAAACACTCCAGTAAAGGTTTGGAGCTCATGCAAACTCAATGACAGTTCTGCTAACCTACAAAATGCTCAGGACAAGAACTGGAATGGTGGTCGAGCCATGAGGGAGACTGCAGCATAACAGGAAAAGATCTGGAATTCAGTTGCTGGTAATGATAGGTGTAGTGTGACACCTAATGGAATGCAGGACAAGTCATGGAATATGTTTGCTGCTCCTGCCACTCCATCTACCCCTTTAAAATCAGACGCATGGGATCCATATAGTCTAGACGATAATATGGAGGATACTCCTGTGAAAAAAGAAGAGGATGAGGAGGAAGAGTGGTCAGACAGTGAGCACAATTTCCTAGATGAAAATATTGGAGGAGTCGCCGTAGCTCCAGCCCATGGCTCCATTCTGATTGAATGAGCGCGGAGAGAGCTTCATGCCACCACGCCCCTGAAGAAACCCAACCGATGTCACCCAACCCGCATTTCGTTGGTCTTTTACCAACACAAGAATTTAAACCAACCTAACCATGGACTGGCGCTGTGGGAAGCCAAAATGAAGCAACTGGCAGAAAGGGCACGGTTAAGGCAAGAGGAAGCAGCCAGGTTAGGCATCAAACAAGAAGTCAAGAACTTGACGAAAAAGAGAAAGTGGGGAGGTGCTGCCACTACAGAAACCCCACCTATCGATAAGAAGGACATCACCCCAACTCGACAAGCAGCTACTGTCCTAACAAACTCTTTTACCACTTCATCCTCTTACGCCTATACCAAGGTTACGGGACCATACAATCGCTGGATATGAGATTAAAACAGCTGCCATTGTGGCCATTGTACCTCAACTAATTGACAGCACTGTAATATATGGTGCTATATTCTTGGTGCTTTTTTATTCGTGTACAGCGGGGGAGTCCTGTATTTGTACACATCTCCCAGGACTTAACCCTTCAGCAAGAGAACTTTAACTGTATAATTTTTTTTTGCAATTAATCTTAAAAAGATTTATATCTACATTTTTTTTATAAAAAAACCTACTGTTGTACAACAGATGATAAGAAAACACGTAAAAATCATGGCAACTTTTTACCACACACAACACAAAAAAAAAATAGATTTTTAATTGCATTGAAACATATATTTATTGGATTTTTATAGATCAACAATGGTGCAAAAGCTGCAGCCCGAATTTGTTGAAATATTTTTTTTTAAAGCTACTAGGAATCACAGATGACAGACCACCATAACTATACTGGCAGATTTTATTTTTCTTTCCAGAAGGTAATGCGGGCTAGACCACGGATACAGTATCCCTTGTGATATTAGTTTTATCAGAAGATTTTAACCACCATTTTTGACACCGAAATGCGTCAAATATGGGCGAGCTTTGCAAAGAATTCTGTCACCTACAAAGCAGTAATACAGATGTGTTGGAAGGTATGACTGCTTGAAAGAAATCACAAAATCAGTGCTTTGTAAAGCAGCAGTTTGTAAATTTTAAATATATTTATAAAACTTAATTTAAATCGCTAAACAAGGAATTGTGTAAATTTATATTGTGAGTCAGGTGAAAGGGCATAGGAATAAATTATTCTTCATTGAAAGCTTTTAAGAATATTGGAATTTTACTTTTTTTTCCTCTCCATTTGCTGCTTATAATTTTTATACCAAAATGAATGATAATCAGACTCTGACAAGCCACTTTATATACACATCTGTGTTTCTGTCTTATAGGTTCTTAGTTAAATGAATGATATATTTATCTAAGCACAGGTTCTGATGCTGCAGTAAAATTAAAGTTTATCCAAAGCCAAAACTGGATTGTCTTCTGGGGGAAATTCCGCTTTGTGTTCTAAAGACAACAGGGTTCCCTTAATGTTAAAAATCTTAAAGTGCTACTAAACTCAAAACAAAAAAAAACACACCTTTAATCCAGCATATCCATCGGGTGGTTTCTTCGCTCGGGTCCCGCATCTTCTCGCCATCTGTCTTTGGCCTGGCACTGACATCTCCATTTCTCTTCTTTCGGGTTCTTCCTGCGTTACCCGATGTCGCACTGCGCGGGATTGGATGATGTAGGTGAAAAAAAAGATTGCTGAACTCACTGCACATGCATGAGATCGGCAATTTTTTCCTCCATTAATGAAAAAAGGGCTCCTGCACATGACTGAGTTTAGGGCATGTGAAGATGGAGCAAGCCAAGAGCCCCCCGGGAGGCTTCAAGACAGAATGAGGAGGTGCTGCACCCTTTTTTTTCCCAAAGTAAAAATTTTGAGTTTAGGTCCACTTTAAGAAATGTTGGCCTGCCCAGCTAGATTTGGGTAGAAATATGGGTGTTGAGGAGGGCATTTGCCTACATGCTTTGAGCTTAAAAATTTCCTTATCTCTAAAATTGGGGAGGTTTGTTTCAGGGTTCACCTTTGTAGCTTCCTGTATCACCAGCCTTCTCGCTGGACCAGGGATTAGCAGTGTGATGTTGGTTCAGTGTTTATTAGAAAAGGTTGGAAGATGTAAAGGAAAACTTTGCTCTGGCCACTTACTTTTCCCCAGGTCCAGGATGGACGTGTTCCCCTCCTAAAGAGACACTTCCTGTTCTAAAAACAATAGGATCCCGAGAGGAAATCAAGTTTCTCTGCAACAAGTTTCCCTTTTAGAGATGCAATGACAACAAAAAAATTGGCATATTTCCCTTTTATTCCTGGTGACAAATAGAAGGGGTAAAGCAATAAAACCCTAACCAGGTTGCTAACCCTTCCACCCTAATAAAAGTTTTGGCTTTAGACAAACTTTAAGTCCAATCAAAAATGTCTAAATTGTGTAACAAAGGGCTGCTGTATCTTGCATTCAATTAAAACTGTGAATAGATAGACACACATTTTCTTTGTATTTTATTCATAGTGTATATGGTGCTGGTAGACTCTGGGGCATTCTCTGTTTCATTAAAATCAGTGGGGCTGTCATGCAGACCAAAATAGCCTGATTTTTTTTTTTTGGTAATGTTGATGATCTTTTTGTGCTTTTTGGATAGCTCATTGTAAAGATTTTATTTTTGTGGGGCGGGGGTATTTTTTTTAATTCCCATTAACGATTGCAAAATAGTGGTGCTACACTGTCAATTACAGCAACAACTTTTTTTTTTTTTTGTTAGGGGTGGGGGGCTGGAAAATGCAGGTGCTACAAATAATGATGATTAAATAAAAAGAAAAAAAAGTATTTTTATGAAAGAAGTTGGAATAAGACTATCTAGATTTTTAAGGAGGTAAATGTAATAGCTTCTAGATTGGATAGAGTTGCCGGATTGTGCCAGGGAAAAAAAAAAAAACTAAATGAACGTTGCACCTATGCTATGGGCCGCTCCCCCTATTGGGTGGTTCATAGCTCCCAGAATGTAAATCCAGTGATAACTCGCTTATTAATGACTATTTTTTATTTTAGGGTAATTAGGTATACGCAGGGGAATAGGCCTGTGCGGTCAAATATATGAAACAGTCAGTCTGTAAATAGCTTTTTTTTCACCAGGCTGATGAGCTATAAGTTCAATAAAGGACCCATTTGGTCCTTCTCCTTCCCTGGCTTTGGGTTATGTAGTAAGGACATCACGTCATGCTTCAGCTTTGGTTTGCTTCAGTTTTGGAACATAGACTGCATTCACACGTCAGATGATTCTCGTCCAATAATCGCCTCAGGGCTGATATCAGATGAGAATCTGGTATGTGTACAGCGCTCGTTGTCAGTCGTTCCAGCGACTGTTCTGGCAGATCCACGGACAACAAAATGAGTTTAAAGGGGAGAGAACGCAGCCGGTGCCACTCCGTAATTCCTCCACTCTCCATAGAGCAGAACGGTGCTGTATGTACAATGCTTGTTCATGCACCGTGCAGTTTTTTGTCATTGGAAAGGATCGTGAAAGATAATTTCCAGCGACAATTATTGCACGTGTGTACCCAGCCATAGGGCAACATGTGGCTTAGTCATAATGCAATACGGTAGTCTGGGTTGGATTGAAGCAAAGCTTAAGCAAACGTAGAGACTGGCCAGTTGTCTAATAAATGTGTCCTAGAAGGGGTGTTTGAAGCCAGTAGAGGATAGGCCTCATTCATCATGCTCAGGCTATGGTGACTTTGCTGCAAAACTATTGGTTGCTTGTATCGGGCCGTCATCCTGATGGATCCATGAATAACCACAATAGAAGTCAAAGGATGAGAGTGCAGCGGGATTCCGCTCATTCGTCCTCCCCTCTCTGTAGAACAGAACGGCATTGTATGTACAGCGCTTGCTTGTTCATCTTTCAGTCATTTGTCGCTGGAAATGATTAGAAAGATCGTCACTGACAACAATTGAGCAGCCTAACTGCAGCGTGCACCACCGGCCTTACAACACTAGCACAGCTCCAGAAACCATTAGATTGCATTGTCACCCAATAACAAAAAGTGTTCAGGGGATTTAAACAATTTTTAACTAATTTATAAACTGCAAAAATAAAGTAAGAAAATGGTGCACGTTTAATTTATGGGTTTCCAAACACTTTATTATATTTTATTCCATTTTAGTATGCTTAGTCACAAATATTATTGGCCACAAACATTTTAAGAGTAATTACAATAAAATAATATTGTACAGTAGACAGAGAATGTCAGGTGTGGTGAAGTTTAGGCATTTCATGTCCTTGTAAATGAGAATTCCGAATAGCAAATGACTTGGCTGCCATGGGTAGAATTTTTGGCAGGCAATGAGCAAAAATTTCTTGTACTTTGCCTATCAATGTCAAAATCTTGTAAAATGTATTAGTACCTGTCTAAAAACAGGTAATGGACCATGGCAGCCAAAGATTGAGAGTAGAAGGATGTCATAGGGCTCTATTTTTAAAACAGGGAATGTCAGATTCCCTGGTGGGGAATCAATTAGTGCCAATGAAACACATGGATTTGGAAGAATCCCACGAGGGAATCTTTGAGGGAATATCTGACTCCATGTTTTATTAATGGAGTTCATAGTATCCCCTAGTAAAGGAATGGATACTAGGAGAAACTTAACAAGCCTATGGTCTTCAGAAATCACATTGATATGAAAAAACAATAAATGAATTCCTTGAAAATCACCCCCTATGATCAGTATATCGAGTTTTCATACCTAAAATGGAATTAACTATTTAATATTGTGTCTTGTGAAACAAAGCCATCCTGTGGGCCAAACCAATTATTCAAGAATGAATTGATTAGATGCTATCTCTACATAAATAGTCAGATATCCTTTTCCAGAATGTTGATTAGTGTATGTTTATGCCCCTAAGAACAAACCTAAAATTGACCCCTGTGTGTGGACACATTTCTTGCTGGCCATATCATAGCTGAGAAGTTCTGAAATAGAAAGAAATAAAAATGCTCTGATAGCTGTACGGCGTTGTGATTTAGGGTGGAATATTTGAAGATAAGGAATCTGTGAGGTTGGCAGGCGTTAGGTTGGCGTTGACTACCTCCACCCCTCCGTACTCCCTGCATTGCAAGTAATTCATGTGTTCGTTGGTATATTCTATAGAGTATCATGCATTTTAATGAGAGCAGCAACAAACTGGTAGCTTCTGGTGCTTAATTGGTCACAGATATATTTGGCCATCCGTGGTAGAACAGTTATATGCTAAGCAGGCTAAGATTTAGCCACCGATGGGACAACTGCCACCCCGACCAGTGATGTCACAATTGAATTTCTGATTGATTGGCATACTTCGTCTCCAATGGCTTTGACATTCTGTTGTATACCTGGTGTACTTAGGGGCTCCTGCTTTAGGGCTCGTGTACAAGGCCATCTGTGGAAACCAAAATTGGCTGGTGAATGACCACATCTCAAACTGATCTACCATGCAAGTTAAAATCACCCGAGAACATTCTGCGTTTGGCCATCTGCACAAGCCCTTTCAGACTTGGACACAAAGGGTCTGAATAAATAAAGCTCTTTAATACTAGAGAAGATACACTATCATGTGGGAACCGGCGGAATCCAATAAACCTGTATGGGGTTTCTTCAAAATCATTTCCTATTAGCTGGCAAATGTATTCTATCTATTCCAGGTTTGCTGGATCAACAGGTTCTCTCATGATAGTCTACAGTGCTCTCCCCAGCCCCTTTTAGCCGGGCATACTACCTGGCACGTTTCATCAACCACCCCGCTGTTTTGGGGTGGTTACTTAAGAGTTGGGTCACAATACAGGGGCTACCACCTGCCTACAATTTCTTCCCACCTGGCTTAAAAAAATTTCTGGGTTGAACACTGGTCTATCTTCTCCAGTCTTGAAGAGCTTTAACAAATCGGTCCCAATAAGTGGTTATTCTGCACCACTGCGGTAATTAGCTCGGAATTACTTCATTTGTTACTTGTTTTTGTGCTGAATGCTGAAATGGACTAACAAGTCTTTGGTATATTTGAGATCAGATGAGTTCCTTTTTCTTTGAATGGTGTTGAGTTTGCAACCTCAGATGTAAATTTCTTAAGTTCCCAACATGGCAGTCCTTACTGAGATGAATTTTAGTGGATAAGTGACCAGCACTTTTGCAAGATAATTCTTATTTTTTGGAACAGAAATATGAGATTGTGTCTGTTTTACACTACATCTACCCTACCTCAGACTTGTTACTTGGATTGGGGTTAAGATATAAAAGAATTGTTTTGCTATGCATACCTTGGCAGCTGAATCAGCCTGTTTATTTTAAATATTTTGTAGCCTCATAGGATTACCCATTTACCCATTGGTTGCTTGTATCGGGCGGTCGTCATGAAATATAAGGCTCAGTTTATGTGTATGCGGGGTTGTTGCGTTGCGTAGGTTTAAATGTTTCTCCTCAACACTGAAAAGCACTGTCAGGCTTTGTTTGTCTACAATCCATGTGTAGTAGGTATCATATGTATGGGCAGTTTTCTGTTTATATGATTTGAGACAGGTATGTGTTAAATTGGTGGAAGTACCACTTTCATATGTCTGAGGGTTTTCTAAGATATCGGAAAATCTGATTCTGAATCTGCATACATGAGGACCATGAATTAGAATTTGCCTGCTGCACCTCCTACTAAAATCTTGAGATGTCTTCAAGATTTAGCCCTATTCCATGGCAAAACACATCAGGGATAGGGTTATTGTGTCTGCAGGAACTGTTCATGGAACAATAACATGTTATTGACTTTACAAAGCCTTCATGTCCTTGAAGTGATATTCTTGGCATTGAGAAAATGTGGTCATTGCTATAGTTAAAGGAGGTCATATTCCTTGGGGATATATTCAGATCTGAACTCAAAAATCCAAATAATGGTTTCTGACATCTTCTGAATGTTTCTCGTGCTATAAACTGATGTTAAATTCTGGGCTTTCCACTTTTCCATTGCCTAAAGCAAATATTTTGCCACCATTACAACAGTTTTCAGGGATTATTCTACACAGACAGATACAGTCATTCAATGTTCCATAACCTTTGTTGCTTTATACTGAGTGTTGTCAAAATGTAAAAATAAAAAAAAAGAATAAATAATAATTAAAATGTGCATTTTAGGTATGGCTTGTCCATTTTTCTCTTTTTTGATGTGTTGGAATTAATTCTTTTCAGTGTCGGGGTTCATTGTCAATTCCCACAGCTGTGAAAGGGTTAAACTGAATACTTGGGGAGGGTAGGGGTGTTTTTTTTTTTAGGGGGGGGGGTTTGTGGCATAAATAAATAAATGCAGTATAGTTAGCTAGATAATAGATGTCGATGTATTTGATTTCTTTAAATTCACAGGCTGCAAGCCTCTCCAATGGAGCTGGACTTGTACGCCACACTTGAAGATATCTCAACTTGTGACTGTGGTTACTTGAAAATTCAGTTTATTTTGGGGGTTGATTCAATGAATGGTAGATTTTTACAATGTCTGAAGGCGGTAGGATTATTGTGTATTAAACTGCAGATATGACTAGTACAGTAAATTGATGCTGATAATTTTATTTTGTATCATTTTTTTTTCATGTTTTGTATTTTTTTTTTTTAATCTTTTTTATTTTTTTCGTTTCCTTCCAGCCCTGTGTTCTGTAATTTTTTTTATTATTATTTTTAGGGTGCCTAAAAAAATGACAAGTATGAATCTTCATTTTTTTTTCTTGTATTTTATTATCATTTTCACAAGCATCTTGTTTGTGAAATGTATTATTCCTGATAACTAAAATATTGTGGGTGTTTTAATAAATTTTATATTTATTTTTTGCACTCAAACTCTGTGTGTTTTTCATTTTATGTTTCCACCTAAACTAACAATTGTGAATTTACGGTCTTGGGCAATAAATAAAACTAAAGAATGCAAAATTTTGTTCATGGGTTATTACCGATAAATTGAGGCAGAATTCTCAACGCTTTCGGCAGTACTATTTTCCTTACTGTTCGGCTCAAATTACGGTTGAAAATAATGATCATCATGGTAACAAATACCATATGTACTCAAATATAAACCAATCTGAATATAAACATTTACCTGTAAAAAAAAACAGAAAAAATACATTGGGTTTAATTCATTAGGACTTTCTAAAACTAAAGATTATCATGGGAGAACTTGAAGGATCCAGCAAACCTGGAATGGGTTTCCTAAATATTATTTGCTATTGGATGGCAAATGTTTTTAATCGTGAACCAGATCCATTTCAGGCTTGCTGGATCACCCAGATTCTCCAACAATAGTCTTTCTACCCCAGTCATAGGGAGCTTTAAAAAATTAGGCTCATTGGGTCTGATGTATTAAAGCTCTACAAGGCTGGAGAGTATACACTTTCATCAGTGAAGCTGGGTGATACAGCAAACCTGGAATCAATTTGCTAGCAAATGTTTTGAATCCTGGACCAGATGCATTTTAGGTTTGCTGGATCACCCTGCTTTACTGATGAAAGTGTATCCTCTCCAGCCTTGTAGAGCTTTAATAAATCAGGCCAGTTGACTCAAGTATAAACCTTGGGCACAAAAGGCAGCTGTCACTGCTAACTTTCAAAACACTAATCAATAAAATGAATCGAAATAAATGCATCCATGGTAACTTATAAAATTTAAATAACACAGACTCTATAAATCCCCCTCCTTAATACCGGTTAAAGTATTAACCTGTACCTGGTGTACGATTACAGCCACTTAAATCATTTGCCCTTAAATGCTCTTTTGTGCATTCTTGTTGAGCACCAGTAGGTAGTGCTGTGTCCTCATGTAAAGTGTGTTACAAACAACTTTGACAACTATAATCTCTCAAACCAAAGTCAAATACAATTCAGGGAAAGGCCACTAGGTGTTACCTGAATATAAACCAAGATTCTATTTCTAATGACAAAAAACATTGTAAGAAGTAGCAAATACATTGTAGTATAGTGAACTTACCAAAACAATGTTTACACAAACTGATTTATTATAGCAAATTTGATATATATCATATAATGAATGTGGCTATAAAAACTAAAAAAATACTCCAATTATCAGAGTAATAATTCTAGATGGTGGCAATGCTTGCCATGGCAGTTTGTGTAAGCTAACGGTGACAATGAGCCTGATTTAATAAAGCTCTCCAAGGCTGGAGAGGATACACTTTCATCGGTGAAGCTGGGTGATCCAGCAAACCTGAAATTGATCTCTTCCAGGATTCAAAACATTTGCTAACAAATAGCAAATGATTTTGAGAAATCCATTCCAGGTTTTTTTGGATCATTTTTTCTCCCCAATGCCCTTTGCTTACAAACTTTGAATGCAGCTCTGCTAGGGCTGGGTGTTTGCAGTATGAGCTCCCTACCTCATCAATGGCCACAGGGCAGCCATGTTTGTTAAGGGCAAAGGCCCATGGGGCATATGCAGGGTCCATACATTGCCTACAAGCAATTATATAATAAAGCCATGGTCAGGCATACAGTAATACACTACATGCGTTTAGCATGAGCAGATGCTGCGTATGTATAGCTGGTTAGGCATGAGGAAGTATAATGTCCACCTGTCAGAATGAAGGCTGCCATGGCATTGCTGGCCTCCTACAATGCTAGTTACCTGGCAATATTGGTGACCTACCAGCGATTGTATTTCTAAATCACAACAAGAATGCAGGACAAAGGACACATTGGCCCTGATTTATTACAGTTCTCCAAGGCTGGAGAGAATACACTTTCATCAGTGAAGCTGGGTAATCCAGCAAACCTGGAATGGATTTCCAAAAGTCATTAGGTATTTGTTAGCAAATGTTTTCAATCCTGGACCAGATCCATTTCAGATTTGCTTGATGACCCAGCTTCACTAATAAAATTGTATTCTCTCCAGGCTTGGAGCACCTTACTAAACCAGGCCCATTATGTCCAGACCTGATAGGTCCTCTTTCATCTCTGAGCTGACCCTTCCGGTCCTGTTATCATAGAGACGCTCAAAGGTCCAATATCCTCTGTACTGTACTTACTGCAATGCAGTGAGCGCCATCTGCTGACCACTAACTATACCGTTGCCAGCCTAGCTCTGATCCGCAGTAAATCGTGGCGCACGGTGATGACCTCACTTCACCCCGCCCCTGTAATGTTACATAAATATACGGGCAATGTATTGACATGACATACGCCCTATAGTACCCTTTTATACATTTAATAAATAAAATAATATCTAAGCAATAACAAATCTCCGTGTTAGTATTTAAACAAACTAAAATAAACAAAATACAAATGTAAAGGCGTAACCGTGCCCTTAACAAACATGGCTGACCAACTGCAATGACGTCACACGTATGCGACACAAATTTTCATATGGCCGGTGGCTGGTGTTGACATTGAGCATTTAGATAGCTGGACAGAGAAGAATCATGTGGGCTGCTGGACATCTAATGGCGAGGACCAGGGTGAGATGATCGCTGGGCTTCATGGTGCTGGAGGGCAAAGGGCGAGCTATAAGGGCAACCCAGCAATGATCCTCTGAAGCTGCATGTTTCAGCTTCTAACCTACATCATTCCTGCTGGGATTGTTTCCTGAAAGCAGATTATTTTCATAGATTAAGATCACTGTATTGTCTTCTATAATATATATGTATAGTAAGGTAATCATGTACTACTACCCGCTGTTGTCTATATTATTCTTTGTACACCGCTACGAAAGATGTTGGCGCCATATGAAATAAGAAAGCATAATCTATATCTGTACTGCACTACAGAAGATGTTGGCGCTATACGTCTAAATGATAACAATATAGAACAATGTGATGCTAATGTCTGTTTCCTCATCACTCCTTGGTGCCCAGCCTGTATTAGTTGGCTGTATTGTGAGTTTAACCCAGCTAGGTGCTCATTGAAAAATATTCTTTTGTCCTTTAGGTAAATAATGAATTTCTTTTCACGTTTCTTTTTTTTTTCTATGCTGATTTTTATGTTTTTTCCCCTTTTTGATCTGAGCAGAACAAGATGTATAGAAGGTACAAATGGAGGTTCATTATTATTATTCTATATTTATATAGTGCCAACATATAACGCAGCGCTGTTCTTTTATAATTTCCAGCAGTCTGGTTGACTTCAGAAATTAGTCCTCGGCCCATTGACTTTCATTACGGCTGCTTACCGTTACTTTACAAAGTTGAGGTAAAAATGGTGACCGCTGTATTCCCTATTGCATTGGCCATCATCTTCTTATAAAGCAACAATCAGCCAATCAGCATTTTATTAAAATGACAAATCGAGCAGTAATTGTAATATAACGATCAAGATTTTTACCCCCTAGATTGTAAGCTCTTCGGGGCAGGGTTCTCTGCTCCTCCTTTGTCACTGTCTGTATCTGTCTGTTATCTGCAACCCTTATTTAATGCACAGCACTGTGTTATATGTTGGTGCTATATAAATCCTATTAATATTAATAATAATAATACCCCCCTTTGTCCTGGCAGACCCCCCTCATATTATGAATGAGCTCCTTTGTCTTCAGAAACACTTAGAACTAATAGAACTAAACTAAATAAGAAAGCATAATATCCTGTTATCCATATCTCTGACTTCCTCACTCATAACCTCCTCACACTCACAGGTCCAAGACTTTTCCAGAGCTGCCCTGACTCTCTGGAATGGTCTTCCTCATCCTATTCAGCACACTCCTACTTTCTGCTCATTTAAAAGAGCACTCAAAACCCAACATTTCAACCTCACCTACCCGTCTTCTTCTGTCTCCTAAACCCTCACTGCTCCCCACCATTCCATATCCACCTCCTATTGTGTGATACTTCCCCCACCTCCTAGATTGTAAGCTCTTCGGGGCAGGATCCTCTCCTCCTCCTGTGTCACTGCCTGTATCTGTCTGTCATTTGCAACCCCTATTTAATGTACAGCACTGCGTAATAAGTTGGTGCTATATAAATCCTGTCTATTAATAATAATAATCTGTACTACACTACAGAAAATGTTGGCACTATACATATAAATAATACCGATATAGAGCAGCTTGATCACAGTCACTCCATGTCTGGAACATTGATATAACTCTGTCCTTTCTGTGATTTTTGCAGACTTGTGTCCTGTGTAACCTCAGCAGATCTTTTGCTTCGAGGACGGAAGGCGAGCAGAGGATCACACAAGTGCTGAAGACTAAATTTCCCCAGGCGTCGTCCATTCGCGTTGTGGACATTTCAGGTAACGAGAGTACAATTCACTTCCTGAGCCGCCATTGTTCCGGATTGGAAATCCTACAATGGGGGGGGGGGGACAAATATTCATGGCTGATACAGAACAATGGAGGTGCTGTGTGGTTACTGACAGGAACACAAAGCCGCCTTGTTTAGTTTGTACCAATCTAATCGAGGTGATGAGTGCAGAAACCTAATTTTGTATTCTCAATAACAAACATTGTTTACTCCTCATTATGTGGAAATTGGGACAGTTAATTGTTTGCCTCAGATTTTAGCATTAAGGGGAGATGAATCGCAATGAACAAACATCCTGAAACTCTTCTCTGGGCAAATGTTTACCCTTAAAGTATGGTGGCTCAGTGGGTAACACTCCAGCCTCTGCAGCACTAATATTATTATTATTACTCTGTATTTATATAGCGCTGACATATTACACAGCACTGTACAAAGTCATTTCACTAGCTGTCCCTCAATAGGAGCTCACAATCTAATGTCCCTACCATAGTCATTAGTACAACCTAAGGGAAATTTGGAGAGAAGCCAATTAACCTAACTGAATGTTTTTGGAATGTGGGAGGAAACCGGAGTACCCGGAGGAAACCCACGCAGACAGGGGGAGAACCTGCAAACTCCATGCAGATAGTGTGCTGGCCAAAATTTGAACCTGGGACCTAGGTTCTAAGGCCAATTTTTGGTGAAGCCAATGATCCTATTATTAAAAATTAACAGTATTTATATAGCGCCAACATATTACGCAGCACTGTACAATAAATAGGGGTTGCAAATGACAGACAGTGACACAGGAGGAGGAGAGGACCCTGCCCCGAAGAGCTTACAATCTAAGAGTGGTGAAAGTACACAATACAGGGGTGGTGGGGGTACAAACCCTTATACCAGCAAAAGGCTTCTTCCTAATAAATGTGACTATGTTGGCAGCCTTGGTGCAGGGGATGGGGCACACGGTGCAGAGCAGAACTGTCTGCTGACCCAGCCAGGTATTATATGTATCCATTCTCAGTGTTCTCCCCAGCCCTTTTTAGCTGGGCGCACCACTTAGCACTTTTCAGTAACCACTCGGATGTTTTTGGGTCGTTACTGAAGAGTTGGGTCACATTACCGGGGCTGCCACCCATCTACAGCTTCTTCCCACCCAGCTTTAAAATAATCTCTGGGGAGAACACTGTGTTCTGGACTGCAAGAATGGGACCCCTCCGGGTATTATGAGGATCACAAAATGTTTCTTATATTTTACAGGAGGCTGTGGATCAATGTATGAAATCCATGTTGAATCTGAAGAATTCAAAGCGAAACGCACAGTCCAGCAACATCAGATGATTAATGAGGCGAGTGATGGCTTTTTATTTGTGTTAGTATTATAGCAGCGTTTTCTTCAGAAATGTTTTTTAGCTGGGTGGGCAAAAAGTGGGCAGTGACACGCATGACAAATTGTGTTCCCAGTTGTTGTTGTTGTCCTAGGAATCCAGAAATTCCTAGAACATCTTTTTACCGTCTCCAACTTTGTTCCAACTTTAAAATGCCAACCCATTTTTTAATATTACACTGTATTTATATAGCACCGACATATTATGCAGCGCTGTACAAAGTCCATAGTCATGTCACTAACTATCTCTTAAAGCTCACAATCTTTTGTCCTTACCATACTCATATGTCTTTACTACAGTCTAAGGTCAATTTGGGGGAAGCCAATTAACATAACTGCATGTTTTTGGAATGTGGGAGGAAACCAATGCAAACTCCATGCAGATAGTGTCCTGGCCGAGATTCCAACCTGGGACCCAAAGGCCGGAGTGCTAACCACGGTGGTGCTGCCTTTTCTCTTTTCAGGTTCACTGATGACAGTGTATCCTCTCCAGCCTCGGAGAGCTTAGATAAATCAGGCCCAATGTTGCAGAGATGTTCGCAGTCCTTTGGTGGATCTGATCAATTTCTTTGATCAGCTGGTGGGGTGCAAAATTGGCATATCTGCCTGTGTGTACCCAGCCTTATGCTAATTACACACGTCAGATGATTCTCGTCCGATAATTGCCTCGGGGCTGATATCGGATGATAATCTGGCCTGTGTACAGTGTTTGTCGTCCAAACGTCCGTCCTGGTACCACAATTGAGGAACATTGGCAATGAAAGTGAAGGAGAGAGTGCAGCAGGGTGCCGCTCCGTCGTTTTCCCCCTCCACTCTCAATGGAGCAGAACAATGCTGTATGTACAGAGCTCGTTCATTCATCGTTTTAGTCTTTTGTCATTGGAAAGGATCATGAAACTTTCATGACAATTATTGCACATGTGTACATAGCCATAGAGATCCCAGAGTGAGACTTTACTGTCTTATGATGCTGCTGAGTGTCTGTCCTCATTAATGAACAGATATTTCCTGGCAAAGTGTTCTGAGACATCACAAATGGACTCCTAGTCCTTCCCCTGCTATAAATGTCTTTTCTTGCCGGGGTGGCACAATATTGGTATGCTGGGGAAACTGACAACACTGCTGTGATCTGAGCAGAAAGCAGTTATTTAATAGAAATCTCATCACAAGAATTCAATTAACACCATGAAAAGATAAGCGAAACACTGAAGCTCCAATTCTGTCTGTTCTGCATGGTGGCTCAGTGGTTAGCACTCCGGCCATTGCAGTGCTGGGCCCCAGGTACGAATCTCAGCCAGGGCTCTATCTGCATGGAGTTTGCAGGTTCTCCCTGTGACTGAGTTTGCAGGTTCTTCCTCCCAAAATTGACCTTAGACTGTAATAATGACATATGACTATGGTAGGGACATTAGATTACGAGCTCCTATTGAGGGACAGCTAGTGACATGACTATGGACTTTGTACAGCGCTGTGTAATATGTTGGTGCTATATAAATACTGTATAATAAAAATTTACATTTTTATGTGTCTGTGGTTGGAAAAATGAAGATTTAGGTTACATTTTTAACGTTTTTTTTTTCTAATTCTAGGCCTTACAAGAAGAGATTAAATCGATGCATGGGCTCAGGATATTCACCTCTGTTCCAAAGAAATGAAGTGCAAAACCCTTTATAGAATATTTGCAGAAGAATGTTACCGTGTTTTTAACCCTCAGATATAACTGTGGTTATGAAGGGGTTAATGACAGTGAATCCCTCTCTGTGACAGCAGAAAGAATATTTATACAAAGCTGCAGGAATGCACAACACACTTTTACTACTTAGTGTATGAAATGAATGTTTGTATTAAAGTCAGTTTAACTTGGCTTGTAATCGCTGCGTTGGTTTATTTTATATCCATGCTTTGTGATCACATGACTCACACTGGTTACCCCAGGTGCTTTAAAAAGTAGGTGTGCAGCCGAACCTGACCGCTCTAACAGACCACTGGCAATGTCTCTCTCTCCCTTCTCTCTCCATTATTATTATTAAACAGGATTTATATAGTGCCAACCTATTACGCAGCGCTGTACATTAAATAGGGTTGCAAATGACAGACTAATACAGACAGTGACACAAAAGTAGGAGGGAACCCTGGCCCGAAGAGCTTACAATCACACAGTAGGGGGATTTGGAATGGTGGGGAAGTATAAATCTGTTTAAACCCCTTTTTTTCTTTTATATTTGGGGCAGTCACATGACCACATGAACAAGTCCAGCGGTGGCCATATAAACATACAGCGTTATGCGAGTGCTGGAACTCTAAATAAAAGATGCATGTGTGGCAGAATAAGCCAGAATTCAGTGAGTGGTTCATAGATGATTGGAAGAAGTGATTTGCAATTAGAGATGGCATTAAAAAATGAAACAGACAAAGCAAAAAATTTTGGATCATATGGGGTGTTGATGCAGAAAGGGACAGGCAATGCAATAAGCAGTCTTACTGACGAAGCCTGATTGGGGAACTGGTAAAATTGCTGAGCTGCACAACTCAATCTTGGCTTTCCCTGCACTTGCTGGGACTGAATGAATTCCCATACACCCGTGCAGGGGTTCCATCATTCCAGCATAGCC
>NC_092859.1:152823621-152825702 GCF_032062135.1 Pyxicephalus adspersus
CTTTTTTACGAACGATTTTTTGCCCAATCGATCGTTCGTCGTTCGATTGGAACGATAAAAATTGGAAGTGTGTACGCACCTTTATTAGTAAACTTGTTCTGTGTTAGTGCCTCAAAGTTACTGATAGCAACCAGCAGTTGCAGAATTAAAACTCGGCAATGGCAGCCTTACCATTCTTTTGAGGAAAGACAAGTTTACAATATTGTCTCATTCAGTGGACATTATTTGTAAATTTTATGTTTTATTAATAAAGCAAAAATAATCTTTCAATAAATTCCTATAGTCTAAATGACATTATTCACCTTTATATTGCACTAAATTCACAGCGTGATGTCAGTGTAGTGTTAAGTTGTATGAGGCAACCACTGCTGAGCCGTACGCTGCCGAGTATTGTTCCCACCATTACAACAGTCACCCCGCTCCGCCAATACCGATTCTCATCTGATTATTTTATTTGTTTATTTCTCGGCTGCACCTTTAGGTAAACATGACCATAACTGTGTCTTTTCTTTACCCATTATATTTAATGACATCAAATAAGTTTGACTTTGATAACTATCATTTCTTGTTTAGCCTTAGATTCAAATGAAATAAACCCATAATAAGTGAGAAAACGCAAACAAAGATTTTACATTTCTTTAGTAATACCAAAGGTAAAGCAACTAATGATAATAGTAACAATAGTATTACTTCACTTACCCGTGAGCTGATCAATGAATCAGAGCCTCCACAGTCCTTGTCAGCACCATCAGGAAGATCATTATTTTACAAAATGTATTTATCCTTTTAAAAAAAATTCATATTATTGGTACGTGGATTGAGTGGTCCATGAGGTCCGAAAGGTTGGCTACCGTTGCTATAATTCTCATTGAGTACTTAATCTTTCTCTGGTGTGCCTGAATTCTAAGTCCAATTGATTGCAATGACTTCTGCAATTAAACTTCATAAACCCAAATTATTTCTGTGTTGGGGTTGCAGTAAATACATGGAGATGCAGCCCATAGCTTGCTTTATTCGTGGTGGCAATTCTGCATAGTGATCTTTCCGCAGCAGTTTTGGTACCCGGCTCAAAGGTCTGGCTGCAGTTTAGTCTTAAGCACCCTGTGACCAAGCAGCAGTATCAGTCCTTGGGACAAAAAATGCAGATGATCCGCAGAACCCAACATGCTTGCGCCTTAGGCTTCTTCCACAAAGCCAGATGAGTGCCTATGTGGCCCCCCAACCCCTCATGGCATCCTTGATAGGAGACTGCTGCAAAAATGTCCACACAACATAAAGCTTTGCAGTCTAAAGAGCTTGACCCCATTTGTGCAGGTAATAGACTAAGGCGAGAAAAGCTTTAAAACGGTCATCGTAGCTACACTTGGCATTTGATTCATATACAGAATGACTGTCAAGGACTGCAATGCCTGGGGAATTAGGACCTGGTTTAAACAGTTTCTTAAATTGCAGACAAAAACCGGAGCAACATGTGACCCACTAATGGGAACTTTATTCTGGAGAAAGCATCTACCTGGATGATGGACACCTTATAAAAATGTAGACATTGCCAGGTGCACAGATCACCTATAGAAGTCTCACAGAGAGGGTACAAAGATATTAAACATTTACCAAAAAACTACTGAGTACTATAGAAAGTTTTGAAATGGCCTAATCAGAAAAACAGCTAAAAGGTAAGGTCTTTGTAACCTTAAGGCCCTAAAAGGAAGCACACTGCATGCAAGCAGTCTGACCCTATAGGAGAGAATTATGGGAGCACCCAGAACATTAGGTGGTACTGTACTCAGCATGTCTACAATCAGACAAACTGCAGGAAGAGGAAGCCATGTACAGGGGTTGAGGATAAAAGGCAAAGCCAAAAAACTGAAAACTAGTCCATTAAGAGAGGCAGACCCTTACCATCTAGAATAATGCTCTCCATACACCTTTGCTACAAGCTATAGCCTACCAGAGATTACAAGTCAGTTTAGGCAAATGCTCCCGCAGGAGGCGGCATGGAGCTGTGCGCAAATGCTCCCGCAGGAGGCGGCATGGAGCTGTGCGCAAATGCTCCCGCAGGAGGCGGCATGGAGCTGTGCGCA
>NC_092859.1:152826089-152846526 GCF_032062135.1 Pyxicephalus adspersus
GCATGGAGCTGTGCGCACAGCAGATGAATCTTCTTGAATGCTGAAAATCTAACGTGTATAGCAGTCCTCTGGTGGCAAATAATAAACAACCAATCAGGAACAGCTGCTGGAGGAAGACACCCCAAGTGTTTACAAGCACTTGTTCATCTATCATTGGAAACAACTAAATTACTTCGAGCAACATTCATCTGACACCTTGTTTCTTAACTCAGGTAATCTGTAATAACTTCTGCTAACCGTCACAAATGGGAGGACATCATGCTATCCTTGCAGTTCAAACACGCAGGGTAAAGACTTCCATAAACAACCTTTTGTGTGTGAGCCGAGTTTGAATAACTCTAGAAGTTGTGTAAAACTTTAGTACATTACACTTTAGTACACTTTAGTCACAAATAAAAATCTGATTACATTTCACAGACTTAGACCAAGTATTTGTTAGATTTTTATTTCTATCTTCATAAAACAGCACGCATTTCCTTGGTTTCTGCAGCCCAGTTGCTTCCTCTTTCTGGCAATGGGGGAAAAAAAAAAACAATAGATCTTCTGCCTTGCCAAGAATAAAGGATTTCATTGGTTGAAAATGACTAAAAACTTTAAAAAAAAAAAAAGTCCTTCTAGAAAACAGCTAAACTTCATTTAAAAATGATAGAAATAACCTAAATGTGGCAGATGGAGATGCCAATGACAGTAGCCACGCTAGAATAAAAGGCCGTTGGTTGTTTCAATCAGTAAGTCCATTGTACAGCTATGTGGGGCTGTGCAGTCTTACCGTGTGCAATGTCTTATGTCAATACATGCCGCCATTGGCTCATGTGCAAACCACATTCAGCTGTTCATACTTAAATTCGATAAGGCAATGCAGGATCATTTTAAGACCATAACATATTACAACTTCAAGGATAGATTTAAAAAAAAAATAAAAAAAAAAAAAAGCTACATTGATATACATAAACCTGTCAAAAAAGAAAAATGCCGATAGTGTAGCAATAGTATAAAATAAAAGCAACTTAAGAAGCGATAGCAAGTGGTATACAAGGCCGGGTCCATTGGTTTACTGCAGCAAATGACCTTAAGAAATGAAAAAATGGAACATTTCCCCCCCCCCCCACCCTACCTGAAATGAGCAAGACTGGAGGGCCTAGGTTTAGTGGAGTGTTCCTTAAAGCATTTCTATAAAAGTTCATACAAAAATAAGGTAAGGCAATCTCTATGTAAAAAGGGAAGACTTCCAGTGGAGCTCTCCTCCCAGTTCAGTGGTCAAGTGGGCATCCATTCAGGTTATCTAATGGCTTCAGGTGCAGTTGGTGCGAGAGCTACGAGAGGAGATGCTCGCTCACAGGACGCGGCTCTGCCGCATCTTCTATCTGTCTTTCGATCCCAGCTTTTCAATCAGTTCCTGAAGGGGAGCCAGCTCTCGGCGATCAATCAGATTAAATTCCTTAAGGATAGAAAAAAAAAAAAAATGTAATTAAAAAAGTGCAAAAATTGAACAAATTCATTACGCCTGATTTATTAAAGGTCTCCAAAGGCTGGAGAAGAGACACTCATCAGTGAAGCTGGGTGATCCAATAGATTTCTTCAAGTCATTTACAAGCAAATGTTTTGAATCCAGATCCATTCCAGGTTTGCTGATCATCCAGGTTCACTGATGAAAGTGGTTTCCTCTCCAGCCTTGGAGACCTTTAATAAATCAAGGCCATTATATCATTAGTCAGCCTGCAAACATACAATATGCCTCTGCTGAGCTCCTGAATATGTTAGCTGCAATATAGTCACAGTAACATAATACACATGAAAATCAGAAGTTCTGACTGTACTAGTGTGTACTTTTTCTTGGCAAGACTTTCAGGGAATTGATGTCAGACAAGCAGTATTTTCAGGTAAGCTGCCTTAGTGGAGGTTTCCCTTAAATCTTTTTCAATATGTAATACAGAACCAATAGGACAGAACTAGGTCAGATTATCGTTACTTGGAGGTCTGGAGGAATGTGAATTTATGTATCAATATTCCTTGGAAAAAGATAAAGCATAATAAATTTGTGTGTCAACACAGCCATGGCCACCCAGAGTCTGAGGACACAGCTGGATCTACAGATGCCTGAGTTTAGATTCATATAACCCAAAAAAAAAATCCCTCATCAATGAATATCCTGTATTTAAATCTGAACTAAACCCAGCAATACTCACCTCATTCTGTTGCTGGGTCCTGCCGTGTAGTGGTGATCTTTGACCATCCTAATAGGCTGGGCCCAGATTGGGTAGGCGCAGGGATAGGATATGCCGGGTATCCTGGCACTCATAGGCAGCTCAGCTATTCTGACAGCTCCATGAAGCGATCAGGCAAGTGAGAATGCTATTGCAGAAAGACATCACCTGTCCAGTTCTGCAATAATGAGCTGCCCAATTAAACATTACTAAAGACGAACATCAGTTCCATTTTATTGAATGACAAAATCAGGAAAAAAAAAAAAAGCAAAGTCACTTTCCAACTGGGACTATACTCCGATCCCCTACCCATCCCCTATAATTGTCCCATTACTGCTGAAGTTGCCATGTGTGAGTGACTCAAGTTAAAGGGTTTCTGGGATCGTCGTCATTTTGAACTTGTGACTTTATTATAATTTTACAAATGCAAGTTTACTTTGTCATTATGGGTCTGTCATTTTATTCATACCGCTGCCTCAAAGACTGATTTAAGAAACATAGAATTGTATGAGCCAGATGAACAGAGTTACAACAAGCGTGTACAAGTCAAAATAGGAGCATTCGATTCATTACACAACATAAAAAAAAAAAAAAAAAAAAAAACACAGGAAGGCAAACCTACTTCTTATTTTCTCAAGAATCTGCATTGTTGCTGAACCAATCTATGCCAGGAACATGTGACTACCCGTATGTGAACGCAGAGTCCATTCTTAGACAAAACTCTACTGTATCTTAAGGCAACTTAGATTAAATTATTGGCAGCAAAAATATTTAGGGTGGAAACCCGAGCAGAGGTGCAAGATCATCATACGATCCTCTTGCAAAATGCACTTATATAAAATGATGACGGTATGTGCCACCAGCAAAGGGTACAACATTCAAGGTTGGCTCCTAACTCTTGGTGCAAGGCTCAATTATATCTAAAAAGATCTCAATCCTAGGGAGCCAATCAAATATAAAATACCTCTGCTAATTAAAGTGTTAAACCAGCCATTAAGTGTAGCTGCCTTTACACCACCCAGCACTCTTTTAGGAATGAATAGATTGGTGAAACACTCACAATCCTTAATCTGCCCTCCACCATTCTCCTTCAGTCAGATTAAATTTTAGTTTAGCTTTACTGCTTTTGAATGCTCAAACCAGAGTTGTTGTTTTGAAGGCCACTCCCAATGCTTGAGGGGCAGGAAATCAGGGACTCCTGGGTTCTCAGGAGACCCCGATGTATTCTCCTACAGTTGGGTACAAGGTTTGCAATGTACCCTATGAAGCAGACCTGTGAACCTCACATACTCACCCTTCAAATCCCTCCACAGTTCTTGTTCCACTTACATTTCTGACCTAAAAAAAAAAAACCCAGCCACTATCTGCTCCTCCGATGACCTACAACTGACTTCCTCACTCAACCTCTTCACATGCACGGCTCCAAGATTTTTCTAGAGCTACCCCAACTCCCTGGAATGGTCTTTGTCCTATTCAGTTTGCTCCTATTTTCTGCTCAATATGCCTACCCATCTTCTGTCTTTTGAAACCATCATTATATATATCTTCCCTCCAATTGTGTGTTACTTTCCCTACCTAGATTGTAAGCTCTTCAGGGCAGGGTCCTCTCCTCCTGTATCTGCCTGCCATTTGCAACCCCTATTTATTGTACAGCGCTGCGTAATATGTTGGCGCTACGTAAAATCTGGTTTATTATTATAACACAAAAGTGCTCCTTGAAGCACCCAACAATTTGTTTCTATGCTATGCTTCATGAATGGTAAAGCAGAAGACAACTGTGCTCATTGGGGCTTACAAACAAGTATTATAGTTGACAAAAAATGTAGTAATGTATGCCAACATATAACTCAGCGCTGTACATTAAATAGGGGTTGCAATGACAGAACGTGCACTGAAGAGCTTATAATCTAGGAGGTAGGGGAGGTATCAAACAAATAGGGGCTTTGACTGGAGTTGGTATTAAGCTATAAACGTAATTTATACCCATGTATGGTTTATGCGGGCCCTTTTGTGCATTTCAAGTCACATTCCTTCATTACCATTTAACACAACGATGCCGGCTGTTCTCACCTGTACGAAAAAGATGAAATGTTTGAAGGAGGTGTTGAGATGTGCTTCTTCCTGTAGCTGCATAACCGAGTCAAAGTGCTGGTGGTAGATGTGAGCGTACACACGGAACAAGCGCTTCAATATGGTCTTTGCCACAGACATGAAGTTCTTGGGGAAGGGGACACCTAAAACACAATTAGGAATTTCAGTTTGTGGAAAAAAAAACAGATCATATGTCAGGGTTCAGGAACCAGAAAAACAAATTCTAACCTCCACAACGCTAAACATTAAACCCCTTGAACTAGTCTGTTTATTACATCCATTTGCAAGGTAGTCCTATATGCATAGATCTATCTATAGGACTGTATCGAATGGCCAAAAATGAGTCCTAAAAATGGCTATGGATGAAGGGGTGACAAGCCAGAGCTCTTTACATGTGTGTTGGACATACTACAAATATGCAGATATCCTTTTCAATGTCTGAACTAGCTGACTGACCCCTGCACATATTACTTATGCTGCTCTTTTTTTACACAGTGAAGAGGATAGGTTTATACAAGAGTATATATATCATACAGAGTACAGTTAGGACACATTTCCTCCGTACTGCAATCAAAGAAGCTGGTCAAGAGTTTTAGTTTAAAAGCAAAAACATTAAATATCCAAATGGAGAAAAAAGAACTAAGGCCTAATACGCGAGCCAATCTGTAGACAGTTTTGCATTAGACACTCGAATTTGCAAAAAAAAAAAAAAAAAAAAAAAAACCATTTAGTTAATTCAGAACTGAAGAACTATGGGTACTAGGTCCTAGAAATGTTGGATAAGAAACCTGTACAAACGAAAGAAGTTTTAAGCCTAAGCTGAACTAAATAATTAAACAAGGTGGTTTACTGCAGACCTTTCCGCTTTAAAAGAAACTTAACCTGCATGGATTGCAGTTTTTTATTATGCCCACCTGTCCTTGCTCCATTGCAGGTGCTTTACCTAGTCCTTCCCCAGATTTGAGATCTATGATCAGATGAAACGATGAAACTCCAGTGCACAAGATTCCTAGCAGCTACCCAGAAATGTGCAGAACTGTACATGGGGGGAGGATTGCAAACAGGCACATTTTTTTACTGCAGAACAGCCCTGCTCACATTAACCCCCCCCCCCATAAAAACGTAGCTGTTATTATCCAGTATTTATATAGGGCCAACATATTACACAGTGCTGTACGAAGTCCATAGTCATATTAACCCTCAAGGGGGCTCACAATCTAATGTCTCTACCATAGGCATATGTCATTAACACAGTTTAAGGTCAATTTGGGTGGAGAAGACAATCATCCTGTTTTTGGAATGTGGGAGGAAACTCACACAAACACGGGGAGAACCTGCAAACTAGTTATAGTAGTGATACTATCTGCAAACACTAGTGATAGTGTTTGCAGATAGTGTCCTGGCCGAGATTCAAACCTGGGACCCAGTGCTGCAAAGCAAGAGTGTTAACCACTGAGTCAGCGTGCTGCCCATTTGAATCTGAAATTTTCTACTTGAAATCTTTTGGGATAGAATATATAAAGTATATATTTGTATGAGTTATGAGACTGAACATTTCCAGACATTTTCCTCACCAATGCCAAATCCTCAGCAACAAATGCCTGCCATGTAAGAACATGGGAACACTTGCTGCATGTTGAAACAAATTTCAGAACTGGCATATCACATTGATATTCGGATGAGTCATTCCATCATGATGCATTGTGTGGTGTGTTATAACCCATCTTTACATATTGGTTGGATTTCATATATAAAATATTCACATCTTAACAGTCCAAAAAAAAAAAAAAGGTAGCAGCTGTCCCATCAGTTTCCCCAAAGACTTCGCTGTCATTTGCATACAAACCTACACCATGTCCAGATGCAATATCTACACCTCAACCTGAAACCAGTTTTTTTTTTTTATTAATATAGCAGTTTTGTAAACTGGCACCATATCACATAGTGAGAGTTAAGCCGCATACACACGTGCAATTCTTGATGTTGGAAACAATCTTTCACGATCCTTTCCAAGGATAAGAACCGCACGATGCATGATTGAATGCTATACATACAGCACCATTCTGCTCTATGGAGAGGGGAGGGGGTAGAGCAACAGAGCGGCACCCTGCTACGGGCTCTACCCCTTCCCTTGCATTAGGATGGCTCATCATTCAATGTCTGTCCAGGACAGATGCACGGACGATGAACGACACAGGCTGTACAGACGTCAGATTCTCACGCCCGATATCCGCCCTAAGCTGATTATTGAGCGAGAAAAACCTTCCAGATAACCTTCCAGATTCTATAAGGTAATCATATGTTCCCTGGATCAACAGCATCTGTTATTGTTACTACATACATACATACATACATACATACACACCTTTTGTTAGTTTAGTTTCCCTTCTCTGCACTCTCCCCAATTCCACAATGTCCTTTTTGTGAACTGGGGCCCAAAACTGGACTGCATATTCCAGATGTGGTGTGACCAATGCTTTGTACAGGGCAGGATTATGTCTCCATCTCTGCAGTCTATTCCTCTTAATACAAGAAAGTACTTTGCTAGCTTTAGATATTGCAGCTTGGCATTGCATGCGGTTATTAAGTCTATGATCTACCAGAACCTTTTGTATTTCCGACTTCTCCAAATTTATTTCCCCTAGACGGTTGCACCTTACAATTATCTGAGGTCATTTA
Organism: Pyxicephalus adspersus; assembly: GCF_032062135.1. NCBI lineage: Eukaryota > Metazoa > Chordata > Amphibia > Anura > Pyxicephalidae > Pyxicephalus > Pyxicephalus adspersus. The sequence continues at coordinate 152,833,064 of NC_092859.1, forward strand.
GAACCACCTAAGAATTAGAAAAATGTAATGGAGTGACAGACGACAAATACTTGTGCTCACTTATTGTTCTTGATACTGCGGCAGCCCTGCATTGCCTTGGTGTGATCATGTGATCTGACAAAGGATCCATGCATTTTGACATCCCTAAGCTGATGCAACTTTCATACCCAAACAAAACATTTTGGGGACACATGCCCCTGCACAGCAATTTAATACATGGATAGATAATGCCAATGCATTACCAGACTGTGCAACCAAGCAGATAGGGGCTGGTTAAAAGGCTAATGAAAACGTAATTGCCTACCATTCCATATGAAACAAGCACCAAATATAATCATCTAGACTACATAACTATACTGATTACACCGGCGGTGAGCTTATTGTGCGTTTACTGCTCACTCATGCCAGGAAATCGCTGCCTGTGCATCTCCCGTTGGCAGCTCCATAAGGAAAGAATAAGGGCAGAGTACAGCTAGCAAGGAGTTTGCTGCAGGGAGCCATGCAGGATGGCACCACCCTAAGCCAAGCCCTGCACACCCCCAGTCTAACTTGGATACATCCAAAAGTAAAACACCTGGACCCGCATCAAACATTTGTGTTGGTCCCACAATGACCACTTGATTACTATTGTGACCCAGATGTCCTCACTAACCAATCTCTGCTTGAAGTCTTTCAAGCTTCAACTACCATGTTCTCCCCAGCCCCTTCTAGCTGGGCGCACCTCCCGAAACATTTTGGTATCCACCTGGCTGTTTACTGAAGAGGTATTACCATTAATACACAGGATGTATATAGCGCCAACATATTACGCAGCGCTGTACATTAAATAGAGGTCGCAAATGACAGACGAACACAGACCGTGACACAGGAGGAGAGGATCCTAACCCAAAGAGCTTACAATTTATTCTCAACCAGCCTAAAACATTTTCTGGGTTAACATCGAACTATTATGCTAAATCTTAGAGCCGATGGCTGGTTGTACCTGTTCACATGGGCTGTGTGCATACATAGCACAATAAAATGTTTCTGTAAGCCAACAGGACAAAGGTCAGAAGATACTAACTGTCTACAGCTGTCAGGGATTAGTTATGACAACTGTTTACAATGGCACTGCAAGGAAACTATTAAAATAAAATAGAAGATAAGGGATTATAAATCAGTAAACATCAACATCACTGTGCAACCTCATTAACTTCCCTGTGTCTGAAAGCGGTCACTGGGAGTTCAACATGCCAAACTGAACTTGGAGTCCAAATTCCAGGTGAATCAAAATAAAGGTGCACAAAGTCCTGGGGTTTCTTTTGAGGAAAGCCACAGTCTTGGTAAAAATGGTCTGTCCTCTGCCAGCAGATTGTGGAGAAGGGCTGTCTGTAAGGAAGATGTGGTCTTTCCAAGAAATTCCCTGCTGGTTCTATAATTGTCAAAGCTCATAGTACATCCGTGACTGCCACGCTATATTGGCAACAGGTGCTGCTGGACATGTCAGACGACAGTTCCAACAGATTATATCATTTTTTATAGCGCCAGCATATTAAGCAGCGCTGTATAATAGAGAAAGCAAATGACACAGGAGGAGAGGAACCTGCCCAGACAACCCATTTACAGCAAAAACATATTGCTTTACAGACAACCCTTAAAAAGATGCTCATTATGTGATGGACACTTTTAAGGAAAGCCAGTTAACCTACCAGTATGTTTTTTAGGATGTGAGAGAAAACCACCCAGTGGAAACTCATGAGTATGTGGAGAGAACATCCAAACCCAAAGCAGTGTCCTGGCCTAGATACCTAGAACCTGAAACACTGGATTGCTGCATGAGTTGTTAAGACTTTGCCAACCTGTTGCTTTGAAACACATAGAATATATCATATGATTTAAACTTGTCTACCTGTCTCTTAAACCCCCACTACTCACCCACCATTTTATATCCCCCCTCCCCATTGTGTGCTGCTTCCCCCACCTCTTAGATGGTAAGCTCCTCAGGGCAGGGTCCTCCCCTCCTGTGTCACTGTCATTAACAACCCCTATTAAATCTACCGCACCAAGTAATATGTTGGCACTATATAAATACAAATGGCTGCACTCAATACGGATGAAAATACCCAAGGTCTCTTATGTTCTCTATAGATTTTCTTGCATTATAAAGGGGATCCTATATTACTAGTCCACACATAGATGATCACATATTACAGTATATGGAATTAGTTCTTACCAATCTTTGAGGGGAAGAGGGTCTCATCATCCAGCTGATCCTGGACCCAGGTCATCAGATAGTCAATGTACTTGGGAGCGGAACACTTGATGGGTTTTTTTATGTTGGTGCCATCTGCCCAATGGTATTCGTACCTGAAAGAAATTTACAATCATGGTAATACCATGAAATCCAATCAAAACCATATAAGAATTTGTCGGCAAAAGTAATTTTGCTCAGATAGGACCGTATGTGGCCATTAATGAAACAATCTGTAACAGATTTAGGTAGGAGGGATTGTAAAAGATTCATACAATGCAACACACTGTACTGTTCTACATCCAGTTGTAAACATAATTAAAATTGATCAGGTAATTATGAGCAATCCAAAGCAATTTAACAAATTCCACCACAGCTTGTTAAGTCAACAAGCAGCATGTCTCTGCAAAAGAGACAGTGACATTTCTGAGACAGATAGTAAGTAAATGCTTCCTTTGGTTTAATATAATAATGGAATGTGACTGGCGTTTACCTCCAAGAGGTCAAGGGCACTTTTAAAGCCCTCCCTTATCCCCCTCCTCTCTTACACAAACCTAAAATAACCCACCTCCCCCCTCCATGCCATCAAGATTTGCAGGGCTGCAATCCAACGTTTGTTTACATTTCACCACCGCAAATCTTCTCATGCCATTGCTTGCACAGTACAGACCCAAAGACTTATAAGAGCCGTTTCCTGAGGAAGTTGATGAGCCTTTTACCAGTCTATGGGGTTGTAGCGCTCAGGAAAAAAAAAAAAGCTTGCAGAAGAGGAATGCAAACAAATGGCGGACCATGGCCCTTCAGATTGCAGCAAGTATGCAGAGGAAGTATGGATGATAAAAGAATGTTTCAAGTTTTGTGTAATGTACATATTATACATTTAAGTGATATATTTCACGTTAGTGTTTGCCAACCAGGATTCTTCCAGAGGTTTTCAGGGGTTGCTTGAGAATTAAGCAATTTGTGACTGTCAGTTACTATTGATCTTTTTGGCCACCTGTAAGGGTGATATTCTTCTTTCGAACCATTATCAAGCAATATCAAAATGATATGCAACTACATACCCAGACAGCTCAGTTCACATTTCCTACATATACACAATGACTAGCAGGATTATTGAAGCAATTTACAAAGGCAGTTTGTTTTCACTTTCCAAATGACCAAATGAGAAACTGCACAATATATTATCCAACATCATGTAGTTCTTCCTATAAGTAACACATTCTGCATATTATGGCCTACTGAAAAAAATATAAAGGGTAGAAACACACGGTAATAGCTCATGCCAGATTCTATACTAGAAAATATTTCCTCCGTTTCATATTATGATTTATTTCTAGCCTAGACAGGCCACTATCCATACATACCTTGGCCCAGCTGACATCACTGGACAGCTAGTCTCCGTGCAGAATTCTGTGATGGTCCCATATAACATGTTGATTTGGTTAAAGAAATCCACAGCTGAAAAAAAATAAATAAATACCATGTTAACCATTTGTATTGAGTTTTAGAACATTCACCTCCCCTATACCATAGATTAGGTATGTCCAACTGGATGTATGAGGTGTAACCCTTCATCACTACCAACTGGAGACATCCCTATGTAATGATACCATATCTAGGATTCCTAAACACCAAGCAAGAACAATGCTTCTTTACTTTGCTATCCATAACTACAAACCATCCAGGGAGTGCCAATTTCAAACACTAAAAGCAAGAGTGGAAAATGTTAAACACATGAAGTGTGTGCTTAGAATTCAACTGGCCCGTTTAATTTAAATGTCTCTAAGACTGGAGAAGATATACCTATAGACCATCATGGGGAACCCAGAGGATCCAACTTTAATAGATTGGTGCGAGATTAAAAACATTACAAAACAAATAATTTATGTGTAAGGAATTCATGTCAGGTCCACCCATGATCTCTTAATTTAATAACTCAGAACCAATATATGGTGTCTGAACCTGTATCAGCCAATGTACTGGATGGGGAAAATGGAATATTCACAGCACAGAGTTACAGTCAGTCATCTCAAAGGAAAAATACTTCATTATAAGGCACTGGCTCCAGTAAACTTACTTAAAATTACATATTCACACATTCGCAGATCTTTTGTCTCTGTAGAAAGTTGGCAATTGCAATGCAGTAATGTACTTTCTGGCTACTATGGATAGTACAAATTTGTTTCCAATATTCTTCCATATGACCCATAATATTTAAGTGTATGTTTATCCATACTAAACAGGACAAATATGTATACCTGACCAAACAAAACTGTCAAAGGACAAATGTATCAAATGATTGGATGAAAAGATTAACCCCCTGAGCGGCAACTCCAAGTGTGGCTCGGGGTAAAAAAAAAAAAAAATGCAGAAAGCGGTAACTGGAGCCACACTCAGGGTAGCTAACACATTCCAGGTTTCAGTATTTTTATGCACCCTTGTTTTTATTAAAAATTTATTACATTTGTTAAATATTGGACATATTTTAGTAAAATATGCCTAAAGATTTTAGGCCTACAGAGTAAAATAAATGTACCGCTGACTGATACTATACTGACATAATTAAACCGCCAGGGAGGTTAAACACCACTTTTGTAAGACTGTTGCCTTCAAAGTGATGTTTTAGAGAGGACATATTTTTTTACCCCACTAAGAATAGAAAGCTAAAATAACTTCAGATCTCAGGACAGCCAAATGTACATCCTGCTACAAAAATACAGGGAAATCCTTTTTTATAGCAATAGGTTTGTAACATACTAAACTCACTAGTCAGAGTACCAAGTTATACGATTTAATAGTTTTGAAATAAAGATAAGTTACTAGGCATTGTATAGTTTAATACAATAATCCTTGGAGGCTCAACCCACCCAAAAGTAGTTACTAGGGAGTCTGAACAGCTCATTGACTTGTTTTAGGTCTTAGGGACTTGACTCACAGAGATTTGGGTGTTCCTGTCCAGCAGGTGGAGATTCCTCTCTTCCTGTAATAATCTCAATGGTATACAATAAGAAGATTGAAGCTCTCAATTGTCTTGCAACATGTGCAGAAGGCACAGACACACAGATTTTACCATCAGACAATTTCCATTTGCATTTATCTACAGATCACCTGTGGAACATTACAGCCAAATATAATGTAGTGATTTTTTAATACCAAAACATTCTGCCATTGCTTGTTGCGGGCAGGATCATGTATAGCTCAGCAGTTGTAGTTCAGGAACCCTGCCTAATGGATAAGTGTGCACATGGCAACTTGGATCGCTTGAGACAAGTTGTATAAAATAAAGCAAACCAATCACCAAGATTTTTTTACATTATATAAAACCGGTATTCAACCCATTATATGTAAAAATGTGTGCAATAATTTGAAGGGGAGGACTGCTTCCCGATCAGTCCTCACTGCTATGGCAGGAAAGACCAAATAGGTAATACATGGTGCTGCTTCCTCAGCTTGGAATGTTTAAAAATAAAAGTGCGATCTCACACATGCGATGCGTGAAGAACCCTGAACAGTGTGGGGTGATGTGAAGGATCAACGACTTTCCATCTATAAAGTTTTTTCTTCTTTACAGAAAATTCCGCTTTAATGGGTAACCAAATTTTCAGCACAGGTATTCTTTAAAAACGGTTCACCCTGCACAGTTCTTTGATTATTCTTACCTGCCTACGAACTACAGATGCTCCTCACTCAACAAGCAGGTTAACGTCACACGACCTGATCGTTAAGTGAATTGGTAGTTAAGGAAGTAGCATAGTAAAGAGCCTGTGTGTCGAGCTGCGAGCGTGCATCAGTTGCAGCCTGCAGACCTGGGCCGAGGATCGTTACCCAGTATGGGACTAATCAAGGGGAGACGCCGTGATGCTGCACAGTTTCTTGTACAGTTTCTTGTACAGTGTACCCGTCAGAGCTGATTGTTTAAGCATGAGCTGTTAGCAGGTCATTAAACAAGAAATATCTGTAGTTCTTTGAGGTCATAAGAGTGGCGATGCAAAGCTTCCTTACAGAAAGTCTTCTAGGCTGTTCATGCCAGGATAAACTCTCTTAAAGAAATCTTGTTTCTTAGGAATCCAGCAAGTTGCCCTCGAATGATGAGTGAATTTTACAACAGAAAGCAATTAAAAAAAATCCCTGAGTTTCCTTCGGCCTAATATAAACTGAAAACTCCAAAACAAGAGCTGTAACAAAAGATGCCAAAGCCCCTGCATTATAGAAGGATTAGCCGACTTTCTGCTTAGGTAGACATGTCTTATGCAGCATTGACTGATGTAATCCCTGCGCTCCACCAGCAAACAGTCACAGGAATGCACTTCAATCAGAAGTAACTGGTTTTGTAGCAGGTGGTTTGTGTGGTATTTAGCAAAGTTTAACGTATGTTCAGACACCCCCTATATAACGTATTTGCCACCATAGGAAACAAACTTCATGTTCCTAACAGTTCACACTGCACCATCCCCTGCACCAAAGCAAAATGGGGTCCCGCTGTTCAATGTAAAAGGACAAATCGCTTACCCAGCATTCCATATCCCCCTCCTATTGTGTGCTGCTCCCCCCCAACTCTTAGATTGTAAGCTCTTCAGGGCAGGGTCCTCTCCTCCTCCTGTGTCATGGTCTGTCATTTACAACCCCTATTTAATGTACAGCGATGTGTTGGCATGTTGGCACTATATCATGTTTATTAATAATAGGGAGTGCAGCATCTAGAAGACGAGACAGATTTCTAAAACAGTCGCTGGGTAAAACAGAATGGGAAGCAGAGCGATTTAGGTCATCAATAATATATCAAAAGTGGTCCAAAAACCCATCAGAAATATTCTGCGGTTTGCATGTCGCTGGTACTTACTATTAACAGCAATCCATTCATTGAGATCCTCGCCCTCCGGCAACATTACAGCTTGTCTGAGATTCCCACTGCCAAGTGTGGCCTCTGCATGCTTCAAGAGTTCATATTGATGGGACCCCTCCGGAATATTCTTCTTGGGTTTGAAGGTTTTTGACGATCGACTACTACTGGGTAAGGAAATAGGATAGTCAATGCGAGTTGGGTTCTGTACAGAGATCGCTTAAAGAAATATATGGAATGGTTAGGCTACCCCATGATCAGATTTGCCCCATCCAATCAATGCATCTCTTTACTGGTTTACCCATGCAAGCTTCCTGCGTAATACACTTACCAGATACTCCATACTGTATCCTCACAAAATCAGAGGATGATTCCAGCCTCACCTTAAGTCTGGCAGTCCAGGCTCCTCTCCTGTACTGAAATTGCTTTTTCATAATGTACACTAGAACCTGCAGCAAATCAAGCAGAGCCTACCTTATTGTGTGTGGGGATCCCCACCTTCAGGCCATGCAGGAGCACAGAAAACTAAAGACATTAGCAAGATTTTTTGCTTCTAAAGCTCTAATACACTGTAAAGAGGCTGCTAGTCAGCTTTAAGAGCTCCTTGAAACTTGTTGAAAGCCTGCTATCAGCTTGCATTAGGTGGCATGCAGCACTCCATTATGAATGTCTAGAGAGAGGAGGAAAGAAAGCTTCAAAGGGTTTAAAAAAGTTGGTCATCTAAAATACCTCAAAAAGTCTGACCCACCGACATGTTTTCCAGTCTGCAACACTTTCCTACCTGAAACCTACTCCTACTACTATTTTTTGCAGCTCCCCTCACCCACCCCATCTGATCCCTGCCATACACATGGCACCCAACCACCTTTACCTTACCGTGTCACCAGCACCCACCCGAGACCTGCACCCCACCACATCACTGCCACTCCACCTGCACACACACCTCTATCCTGGCACATGACCGGTGCCCACCTCACACCTATCCCACATCCACCCTTCCATGGCACCATCACCCTGCCATTTCATTGGCACCTACCTATCCACCCACCTGTCAGACGAGCCCCTCCCCCATCAGGCCGGGCCCCTATATATATATATATATATCAACACACACAGGCCCTGCCCTCCCTGGTGCCCTCTTGCAGTGCTGCCCGTGTTTCCCACCGATATAGCAGCACCTGACGCCCCGGGATAATGTGTACAGAGCTGAGACAGGCCTGACAGCCCCCTCCCCCCATCACTTCCTACATAACTTCTGCTTTATCTCTCTTGCGTCTCCCCTCCACACCCATCGTATCCCGGCTCTATCGGTCGCTCAGTACTCACAAGAGGAAGCTCATGTTGCCGGGGAAGGAGCCGACAATCTCCGACCCGCCTCCAATACTTCTCCTCACTCAGTGACGGTAAGACACGAACACCGAGAACTTGAAGCCACTTCCGGCCGAGCCCGCCCACACCTCACGTCTCGCGAGAACGCCAAAACCACGCCCTCGATAGCGCAACCCTCTGATGATAGGTTGAGAATTAGACAGTGGGCGCGGCTTTACTTAAGAATAGGGCGTGGCTCCATCCGATGACGTAGGTTCGTACGTCAAAGTTCGGTGTGGTCGGTGCTGCTCGGTTGTCAGGGCGGCGAGTTGGGGGTTCCGGGTTGTCAGGGCTCCGGTATCGGTGGGTTCGATTGATGAGGTCTGTAAAAGATGTTTATACATCGGGAAGATACCTAAGGCACTAAAATAGAATAATTAACCTCCTCTGAGTAAAGTTCAGCATCAAAAACCACACATATATATCAGGGAAGCTCTAAGAGCAAAGTGTAAAAATCAGAATAAAAAAAAAATCCCAAATCTATTTAATTTTACCAAAGATCAAATTATAACCCTAAAGTCCAGGGTGACAACGCTTATTCACCTACAGTGAAGTTACAGCAGCGTTGTCACCGCTTGTCATTGCGGATATCCAGGAAATGCTGCATGCCCGGCTTCCATGCAATGTCTGTAGCCTCTTATTTTCATTATTACCCCAGAACAAATGTGCAAAGAGTGAATCAAGGTGGTCAGTAATAGCCTACATTCACCTAGATGAGTAGCAGCTTTTTTTTGCTTCAGCAACTCTGAATCCCTAATGAGCTTTTCACAAGGAAATGATGTGTCTATAATTAGCTCGCTGGGAACAAGTGTTGGGCTATATATAGAACTCAGACCTGGGGACAGCGTCAGGGATTGTTCTCTCCAGTTGCTGTTCCAAAAATTAATTATATGGCATTATAATAGGATGAAATAGAATCCGGAGAGCATAAAAATATCAGTAAATTCAAAAGAAATGAAAGTTCAAGCAGCTAGCAAAAAAAAAATAATTTTTCCAATGTACACTGAGCTGCGCATGTGCAACCTCACACACATTCTCGGCATGTCTCTCCTGGCATTCCCACCCAAGCCACGGTGATAAAGACTGAAGGAGAAATCTGCATCTTCCTGGCATTCATACGTCACCCATCTCCGGAGGGTGCAAGCTGCTGCTTATGCGTATGCCTGAGATTAGCATGCGCAGTGTTCCTAGGACAGTGCAGGACTCGCTGTGCTCAGATTGCAATGGGAATTGAGGGCTTTTCAGTAAAAGTAAAGTTCTGCTTTCAATTAAAAAGAAATCACAATAACAAAAAAGCTTGCTCACACCATGATACATGGGCATAATGCGTATGCATTTTGTGCAGTGCTGCAATACATTTTGCAGTGCTGCAGTACAATATTTGGACATTTATGTTTTAAAGCTGAAGTAACCTTTTCTTACAGTACAGATGGTCCCAGACACCGGAGGGGTAATTACATATTATGCGGTGATTTAAATGATATTTCCTCACCTTATTCCACCGCAGGAACCTTGCATTGGGAAAGTTTTTACTGAACCTTCAATTTTCCGCTTATACTGTACGGTCACAACAATGCAACAAAAAACAACATAAATACTATTTGCACCATCCTAGGAAAGTCCTTTCTGCACATGCCCAATCTCAGGCATACGTATAATGAGCAGCCCCCGGAGATAGGTGACCTATGAATCCCAGGAAGCTGCAGATTTCAGTCTTTACCTTCGCCGAGGCCTGGGTCGGAATGGGGTGACTCCCAATGCTCATTCATTCCAACAAGAGATATGCCGAGAATGTGTATGAGGTTGCACATGCGCAGCTCAGTGTACATGGGAAAAAATATTGCGACATAGCATCTTTTTTTGCACTGGGATTGAATTCAGCAATGCAGCACATCTTGCAAATGCAAGGAAATTTGCTTTGCCCCCCCTGACCTGCTTTTACACACTGCCTCTGTTGCAGCTGGTGACAATACCGGTGATCTCCTCCCCCATGTGCAGCCAATCACCCTGATGACTGTGGGAATGATGTGCAGGGTTTACATTTGGTTTGCAGTTTACTGTACTCATTCACCCTACAGCAAAAATATTGGCACGTTCACATCAGGTCAGGTCAGGATCAAACTCTGGCCCGCGGGCCAAATCTGGCCCTTAAGGTCCTTTTTTTTTGCCCCTTAAAGAACTTCAAAAATTAACTACATCTGGCCCTCCCGCCTACATTACCACCTTACATCATCTTTTTTAATACATGGAATACATAGACATTATTCCTGTACACCCATCATGTGACACAAAGCCTAGGCATTGATCACATGGTGCCTGACTACCAGGGGCATTGTGTTTGTTTCAATCCATTAGAGACTGCATAGTGTAATATTTAGTGTCAGAGAAACTTGTGATGTTAGAGTATGAACAACACACAGTCTGCATAGATAGATAGAAATTACTCTTTTCAACCCTAAAGTATGTGTAGAGGGGTTTGTTTTTGTTAATTATGGATGAAGTAGTAAACTTCCTCAATTGTTTCAATAAATTTCAAGTTTGGCCCCCGACTTGGTCTAAGTTTTTAATTTCGGCCCTCTGTGTATTGTAGTTTGACACCCCTGACATAGGTGTTGGCTGTCCTAAGTCTAATGCTGCAGGGAGCTGGTTATAAATCGTGAGCACCATGCCCCTGTATTATGCAATTAAAGGAATTGTGTAAGTAGCCTAGGCAATGATCACATGGTGCCTGACTACCAGGGGCATTGTGTTTGTTTCAATCCATTAGAGACTGCATAGTGTAATATTTAGTGTCAGACGTGATGTGAGAGGATGAACAACACACAGTCTGCATAGATAGATAGAAATTAGTCTTTTCAACCCTAAAGTATGTGTAGTGGGGTTTGTTTTTGTTAGTTATGGATGAAGTAGTAAACTTCCTAATTGTTTCAATAAATTTCAAGTTTGGCCCCCGACTTAGTCTAAGTTTTTAATTTCGGCCCTCTGTGTATTGTAGTTTGACACCCCTGACATAGGCGTTGGCTGTCCTAAGTCTAATGCTGCAGGGAGCTGGTTATAAATCGTGAGCACCATGCCCCTGCATTATGCAATGAAAGGAATTTGTTTAAGTCTTTTTTCTTTGTATGTGTTTTTTTTTTTTTTATGTGTACGTCTGGACTGGACTATTGTAACCTCCTCCTCTCTGGTATTCCACTAACCCGACTCTCTCCTCTACAATCTATCATGAATGCTGCAGCCAGACTCATCCATCCTTTCCACCTCCCAGCCAATCGAAATGCACCCTTTCACTCATATTTGAAATGAATACATGTTCACAATCAGTTGTAGTGGTGAGCGATTTTAGGAGCTCCCAATTTAAAAAGTTGGTTGGGCTTTGGCTGATATAGAACATTCCTAAACTGAACATGTTTGAGCAGCACAGTTATAGTTATAGTTAGTATAATATATAGTTATATAATAAAATAGGAGGACTCATGGGTCTTATTTTGGTGTTTTAATAATACTTTAGTTTCTCTTTTTATTGTATGTCCATGCAAATTTTGGACTAGGAAACCAGTTGGAGTAGTGCTGAATACTTCCAATAGGCATCTTGCATTGCTAAGGCTAAGGTCTCATTCATATTGTGTGATACTTTCCCCACCTCCTAGAAGAGGGAGCATGGTACTATCCATGGCGAGCGTGCATGCGCATCATTGTTATGTAAACGTGCCCACCCCACTACACCCCTGCCTATGTGTCACTTAAATGGGAAGAAACTTCCCCCAGAGTGACGTCATGATACCAGAACCCGCCCAGGTCTGAGCCTGCAATGGGAGAGTTGGCGGGTTTTGGTATCATGACGTCACTCTGGGGAAATTTCTTCCCTTTTGAGTGACACATAGGCAGGGGTGTAGTGGAGCAGGTTGTGTTCAGAGAGACAATCCTACCCACTGCCCTGAGCCTGCAATCCATACGGGGGACATGGTCCATGGCTCTGGCTGGTGCGCCCCCCCCAGCGGGGTCCTTCTCCTGACCTTGTGGGGAGGTGGACTGGCCAGAGCCATGGACCACCAAAGAATTATTTGCAAAATAAGAGTGGGCACACGTGCCCATTCTTAAAAAAATGAGGGCAAGACACTTCTACCCGTGCCCACACCACTACACCCCTGATTGTAAGCTCTTCTGGGCAGGGTCTCCTCCTCCTGTGTCACTGTCTGTATCTGTCTGTCATTTGCAACCCATATTTATTGTACAGCGCTGCGTAATATGTTGGCGCTAAATAAATACTGTTTAAAATGTATTAATTAAAATACCAGTGGTAGGAACACTGGTTCCCATGTGGCTCCTGGTGATTGGAACCTTGCCAGCTGCTTGGCCACCTCATACGGTATATTCATTCAAAAGTTCTCTTTGGCATCAAGCAGGTCCTTATTGCAGAAAGGGACAGGCAATATCCCTTCTGCAATAAATATTCTTACCTGCCTGATTACCACCCAACTTTGACAAATCACCTAGTGTTAGTTCCCAGGAATACCCAGAACATCCTTGCTTCCTCAGGGGGTGCTGGGTATGAATGCGCAGACGCTCAGGAGTTACGCCATCCCGGCCAATCAAGATGGCCCATGACAGAATGGTGCCAGGTGAGTAACCTCAAAATTTAGTTCCCCTTTATTATACCAGTGTTTGACTCAATACTGTCCCATTTCATCCCTATGGATGGCCACACGTGAGAGGATGTGTATAGCCTCGGGAGGGGTTCACAGGTATCAGAAAGCAGCAAATGCACTGCAGTCCCACCGCCTGTCTGAACTGGCCTTAAGGCATCAACACACCTAACATCCAGCATGTGCTGGAATGCGCCAAGATCCCAATGTAGCAAATTATGTTGGAATTTTATTGCAGCAAAGCAAACCTGAAGCATCTGTTAAGACCAGCAAATGGGTCTTTAACCAATAATACGACAATACAATATACAATCAGCAACCCGCCTGTTCGGTTTAACATTAATGGTTTACTGTCAGTACATGCTATTGATATGAACTT
>NC_092859.1:152847433-152848978 GCF_032062135.1 Pyxicephalus adspersus
TTGTCTTCCCCCACAATGGCCCTTAGACTTTGTTAATGACAAATGACTATGGCAGGGATATTAGATTGTGAGCTCCTTTGAAGGACAGCTAGTGACATGACTATGGACTTTGTACAACGCTGCATAATATGTCGGCACTATATAAATACTGTGTAATAATAGGGGTCATATTGGGGCCCGTAAGTGAGAAGGAGGGCCCATCAGCATGCATAGCTGTCCTGGCACAGTGGCCTGGGGCCCAAAAAATAATATTAGGGGAGTATAACTGGGCCCACCAGGTTTACCTGGTCCTTCTGCCCATCACTGGTAAAAGCTGGGACCACGGTCAGCTTTTATAGCTCTATGGGGCCTTGTTAGAGACATTTTACCGTCACTTCCTGTTGTAGTGAAATTACTTTTACCGGACAGGAAGTGAGGAAAATTTGTAAATGGGAATTAGACAACTGATGAGGGTTCCAGCCATCCTTTATTTAAAAAAAATAATTTGTATGTGGTGCTGTCCTGGTGAGAAAATCTTTTTACCTAAGAGGATGTGAAGGAGTCTCACCAATGGAGCCTCCAACCTGACAGAAGGAATCATTTTTTCCCCACTCCAAAAACAAAAATTGGTGGTGAAGATTCCCATTATAATTTTTGGCAAGAGTTGGAACGAACTATAACAATGTAGGGGTACCAGAGCAGCTTGTGCCTTATGGGTAGGGGTTTAGAGATGATCCATTCTTACCATTTTTTATCCAATCTTTAATGGGAGTTCATTATTACACAGGGTAGTTTATAGGTTTCCCTGTCCAATGGTTCTTCTTTTCTGTAGGACGAACAATCTTCAAGCTGAACTAAGGTCATTACAAAGCACAAGGGGGCGCTCTTTGTGTCTGGAGGAAAAGAAGTTTAAGCTCCGGATAAGGAAGGGATTCTTTACTGTAAAGTCTGTGAAAAAGTGGAATCGGCTCCTTCAGGAAATAGTTTACAAACTATAAGTGGGGATTTTAGGTTTAAAGTAAAGATAGCAGTGACTGTTGATCCAAGGAACATCCGATTGGCTCACTGGATCAGAAAGGACTTTTTTTCCCTTTTGGGGTAAATTGTACCAGGATTATTTTTGCCTTCCTCTGGATCAACTATGTATATAGGGTTTAATCGGGGATATGTTTATTTTCCTAGTGGTTGAACATGATGGCCCTATTTCTTTTTTTCAACCTAACTGACTTTGTAACCCTAATAAAGTCTATGGAAATCTTTTCTAGAATCTTTTTTAGAATATGGATGAAGAGAAGCCACCCTAAAAATATTCAATCCTTGAAGACTGAATTCCAGTAGACATTAGTTGGGTTCAACTGGAACATCGATGAAGAAAATTTCCATCCCAAAAGTTGTCCCGCACCCCGGCTGGTTTTAGAGAGCGACAATCTGGGCCCCTACCCTCTCCAGGGCCCTAATTGACAGAATGACAGGGGATGGAGAAAGCTAGACTGTTGTGCATTTGGGGCCCCTACTTAATATTTGCCCAGGGGCCACACTTTATCCAAACTGGTCGCCATTGGATTG
>NC_092859.1:152851475-152914060 GCF_032062135.1 Pyxicephalus adspersus
ACACACACGGGGGGGCTGCAAACTCCATGCAGATAGTGTCCTGGCCAAGAGTCCAACCTGGGACCCTGCACTGCAAAGGTGCTATACGTGAATTCTTTATTGGACAGGGGGACAGCCTTCAGCTGTTGGGGGGGTTCTTTGTGGGAAGATCCCATCCCTGGGTTAGGATAGATGTAGTCCTGAGGCAGTCAAGGCAAATTGAAATAAGTTTTAAATAAATATGGCATTTTATGGGTACAAGGTTCAAATGTGATTTGTTTTTTAAGCTGGGTGGTAAGAAATTGTAGGTGGCAGCCCCTGTATTGTGACCTAACTCTTTGGTAACCACCCAAAAAAATTGACGAATTCTCTTGCCATAAACACTTTAATATACAGGGGACCAATAAACCAACACAGATGTGCCCAAACTCACCAGTCCCCTAGCATTGGCTTCCCTGCTGAGTTCTCTATATTCTGAGAAGCCCCTGTCACTACATAATCAATAGAAAGTATCCACATTGGTACCACATTGGTATCCACACATCCTTGAAGAAGCATTCTAAGGGTTAAAAAACAGATATGAGACTTGATAGTCATGTGACCTTAACTTTAGGAAAGTATAAAGGTCACATGACCATGGCTTTAGGAAAGTATAAAGGTCACATGACCATGGCTTTGGGAAAATATCATTTAGGTCTGTGTGTAAAATAAACCAAAAATATATATGTAAATAAATCCATTGTTCTCTCTAGACTTTTTTGGCTGGGCGAACCACCTGGCACCTTTAACCAACCCGGCTGTTTCTGGGTGGCTACTGAAGAGTTGGGTCACAATACAGGGGCTGCCACTCGTCTACAATTCCTTCCTACCCAGCTCAAAACATTTTTTGGATTATATATTTATATATATATATATATATATATATATATATTTATATATATATATATATATATATATATATATATATATATATATGCTAGTGATCAGTTTGGCATGTACACATGTTGGATAAATTTTGACAGATACAAAGACAGTCTAATGGGTAAAATAGAAATGGTTAATCCCCATAATAGGTCTAATAAAGGTTCATCATAATGCAATCAAAGCGCAGACACCGGGATTCACATTATAAAAATAAAAGAATGAAATGTCGCTGGAACAATCCACATTCAGCCAGTTGCTGGTGTCAGCTTGTTTGTGTTTTGTATAGCTAGAGGGGTATGGAGTTCATTAGCTTTACAGAAGGGAACCTGTTTGTCTCTGGGATAAAAAAATAATGAGCCTCTGACAATTCCTGCAGGGTTGTCTGTCCTGTGTGGAATGTCGCACTCCTCGACCCCTTGGAAGTTTGGAAGGAAGAAGATTTACCAAAATGCTTTACAGCTGTGACATAAAGTGATAGAGAATTGGTAACCATTACACAAGGGAAGCTGTACATGATGACAATGAGATGATGCAACTGACAGCCGGCTCCTAAGGCTGGGTACATACGTGCAATATTTGTCGTTGGAAAGGATCTTTCATGATCCTTTCCAACAACAAACAACTGCACGGTGCACGAACAAGCGCTTGTACGTATAGCACCATTTTGTTTTATGGAGAAGTGAAGGGGAGAGCAATGAAGCAGCACCCCGCTGTGCTCTCTCCCCTTCACTTTCATTACAATTGTTTGCCGTTCCTAGATCTGCCAGGACAGATCCATGAACGACGAGCGCTGTACATGCCAGATTCTCGATATCAGCCCCGAGGCGATTATCTGATTAGAATCATCTGACGTGTGTATGTAGTCTAAGTTCTTGCAGCAGGTCAGGGCGATTTATCATAAGCAAAGTAGAAAAAGCCGCTTACATTTGTACCTGATAGGGAAGGGCAGATGTGGTTGGTTTGTACAAGTTTTATCATGTGTGAAACCAACCATGAGTGCTATAAAACCAAATCACCCAGAGCTCTATACCAAAGATTCTACACAGCATGCAATCCTGACTTTACCCAGCTCACCTATCCACGTTCCATCACAGGATGCCGCCGTCTTCCTTCTCTTCTACCTGAAACAGCCGTCTTGATTGGCCGTCCTGAGATGACGTAACTCCCGCTCAGGCACATGGAAGTTCATTCATCCCCGGCATACGCAAAGGAAGCTGGAATTGCTGGATTTCCCTGGCAAGCAAAGCTGGCACTGTGCATGCACATCCCCGTTTTGTCGTCAGAAACCCATAAGTTACACGAAGGATGTGTTATTGCAGAAGTGACATCACCTGTCTCTTTCTGCAATAATGACACACCTGATCTTGCAAACTTCAAAGTAGAACTTTTCCACTTAAAAGCTCCAGCCCCAAAAAATGGCACTGCTTTGAATTTTAACTGCCTTTTGGATTACCTATAGAAAAGCTTATATCTTAAAAGTGATGTAGAAGGTTCTAGGCATTCACTCTATAAAGCAATATACAGACACACCTGCACATTGGACCCTGGATATTGTTCATCAATTCGCTGTGGTGGATTGAAGGACTGACTGGGAACAACTGATGTGTGTTGCTTTGGAGAAGGGCATAGTGAAGGTTCCCCTTGCTCATCCTCCCCTCTCCATTCAGCAGAATGTGCACAGGGCTCGTTAGTCATGTGTCACTGGAAACAATCACAAAAGATCGCTTCAGGGGCAATAAGGTCTGTACAGGGTTAAAGGTTCTGTTTTATTGCTGTCCATGGGGTGGGGGGTAGCTGGTCCATACCTACAGAAGTACTATTGTAGCGCAAATTGCTGGATAACTTAAAGTTGGCATTTAGGAACACAGCTTGCAATGCAGCATGCCCATGTGGCCCTCCGATCCCACTCCACTGCACTATAAAGCAATGGAACATTCTCATCTGATAATGTTCCTGCTTAGGCTGGGTACACGTGCAATAATTGTTGTTGGAAAGGATCTTTCACGATCCTTTCCAATGACAAAAGACTGCATGATAATGAACCAGTGCTGTACATTCAACACCAGTCTGCTCTATGGGGGTAACGACAGGGCGGCACCCGCTGTGCTCTCTCCCCTTTACTTTCATTGGGCTGGGTGGGAAGAGATTATAGTCGGCTGGCAGCCCCAGGTTTATGACCCAAATCATCAGTAACCACCGAAAAACAGCCGGGTGGTTACTGAAAAGTGCTCGGTGGTGCGCCCAGCTAAAGGGGGCCGGGGAGAACACTGCATAGGACATCTTCAAATGTCTTGTGAAGTTCATACTGTGACAGATCAGATTTGGCAGCATTAGTGGGAGTGTCGCAGTATTTAGCAGATGGTTTTAATATCATGGTCTGATCTGATCGATGTATTTAGCTTTTAGCAGGTCTGCTGGAGCCCTGCAAAGTTTCATTCTAGTTTGTGCTGTTTCTGGCACTATGAATTGTGTTCCAGAAATCGCAATCTGTGCCAATGATGCAAAAACCTTAACTGCAATTCCAACTGGAGAATTGAACTACTGTCAAATCTTCCATTTCAAGTAAAGTTTGTTATATACTCCTCCAAAACCCGATATGTATTGTTGGTGGTTGGCATGCCTAGATGTGCATTTGGAAAACCTTCCCCCACCTCCTAGATTGTAAGCTCTTGTGGGCAGGGTCCTCTCATCTCCCTGTGTCACTGTCTGTGTATTCGTCTGTCATTTGCAATCCCTATTTAATGTACAGCGCTGCGTAATATGTTGGTGCTATATAAATCCTGTTTAATAATAATACACCCAGTTGCTGCAGAGGGTGCAGGGCCACTTATGTAAGTGGAGTATCTGCAGACATGTCCTAAAATTTCATTCAGCAATATTCCCCAAGAGTTAAGCTACGTACACACGTCAGATTTTTATCGCCCGATAATCGGCATCGGCCAATTATCGGGCGAAAATCTGCCGTGTGTACAGTCGTTGTCGTGTCGGTGTCGTCCATCGTCCGGACGACCGACCTGCCTGATCCATGGACGATGGACGACAGCCGATCCTAATGAAAGGGAAGGGGAGAGCGCGCAGCAGGTTGCCGCTCCATCGCTCTCCCCCTCCCCTCTCCATAGAGCATGAACGGTGCTGTATGTACAGCATCGTTCATGCATCGTGCACTCCCTTGTCGTTGGAAAGGATCGTGAAAGATCCTTTCCAACGACAAAAATTGGAAGTGTGTACGCAGCTTTACTCCCAGATCTCCGATCTCCTACACACAGCTCTTACTGTGCACCTTACTTCTAATATTTACATTGCACGCTGCTACTGGCTCAGTGTTTATGGAATCTGTTGACTGAGATTATTACACTGCTGGTTTGTTTCTGTGTGTTTACCAAGTGTTATGCTGTATAGACACGTGCTGGCTTCATTCCCAGGGATCTAATGTGCATTTCCCTTATTCTAAATGAAAACCAAAGCCTAAATGTCAATATGTTCCGTTGGACTTTCTCTGTCCTGAATTGTCCTCAAGTCAATTTATTAGAAAAAAGTTAGGTTTGGATTTTTTAGGGCTGTTGAATAATTTGTTACTTTATTCCTCATTGCCTTTTACTTGGTCATGGTCACGTAGACTGTAACCTTATCAGCTCCTTCTAAATTTAGTGCTTGGTCTTCTACCTAGAAAGGGCCGGTGGGAATTATGTAACATGGAGCTGACATTTGATAAGAGTCTGGATTGCATTCCCATGTCTAAGATTTGGATCTTATGAGAAACTTTAAATTTTCACTTTACATAAGTAGGGAAGGATTAGGCTTGGAGCCCTCAATAATATAAGTCCCGGCTGGAGAATTCACCCCTCCCCTTGTTCTGGTGATCCCTCTTCACTTTTCAACATTTTCAGTGGTCATTGGAGCAAAAGGTGAGGGAGAATTATACAGTGGGGACACTTATTCTGGGGACAACCCTATTGGGTAAAATTTAATTCACTTTGAAATGATTCCCTATCACGCCCTATTGCCTTTATGATAGGAACTAATTGCTTAGCAATGCAAAGACAACTAAAGATAACCTGGTAGGGGTTTTACTTCCTCTTTGCTCTTTTCCAAAATCCAATTAAACTTTACATTAAACTGAACTTTTAACACTGAACATCAGGTTCTAAATTGGAACAGATTACTGCACTTAAGACCCATGGGAATTCTGTGAGCATACAAAAAGTAACACAACTGGGAACATAGATATATATAGATTAATATAGATGAGATATAGAATGGCTGTCTGTGGGAACTAAACATTGCAAGCCAAAGGTACATGGAAATTGTTTCTTTCACACATTGGGCCTGATTTATTAAAGCTCTCCAAGGCTGGAGAGGATACACTTTCATCAGTGAAGCTGGGTGATCCAGCAAACCTGGAATGGATATCTTTAAAGTCATTTGCTATTTCTTAGCACATGTTTTCGATCCTGGACCAGATCCTTTCCAGGTTTGCTGGATCACCCAGGTTAACTGTCAAAAGTGTACTCCACTCCAGCCTTGGAGAGCTTTATTAAATTAAGCCAATTGCATTGTGTGAGAAATGTTGATTGCTATCAGTTTATCAAACTCTTGGTGCAGTTTTTGTGGCCGTTATCATAAAGGCACATTCAGACACCTATACACGCAGATCCAGAAATGCTGGTGCATGCTATCTGGAGGCTTTAACTGGTACAAGTAACTGCAGTGATTTAGGACAATACGCTAAATATGGTTGGGGTGGCGATTAGATAAGATTAGATAAAGGAGACGTTAGTTAATGTTTTACCCATCTACGTAATGCACTGACCATCTAATTCTCTTATTTAGTAATGAAGCCGTCATCATATCTGGGAGGAAATTGGCCAGACAGATCCGTCAGGAGGCTCGGGGAGAGGTCGAGCAATGGGTGGCAGCTGGAAATAAGAGACCACATCTCAGCGTGGTCCTGGTTGGAGACAACCCCGCCAGTCATTCATATGTGCTCAATAAGACAAGAGCCGCTGCTGATGTTGGTATGTATCATTCAAAGCATTTGATGCATTAACAGAATGTATATACAACTAATGTAATCCTCGAAACCTGTGGTCCCCTACCTCCAAGCTGTAGACTGGTGCTGCTCCATGGCTGGTGGGTTGGAGGCCGTGGGTGACGGGAGGCGGAGGCCCTTCTTGTACTGCTCTAGAGCTAGTGGCGGCGGGGGCGCAGGCGACTCTCCTCGCACTGCATGCACGGGAGCTGCTGAGCGTGGTGGAGCGGTGTATGTGGGGCATTCCTGGCAGCTCTGACGCTTGACAGCACACCAGCTTCTTACACTTACTCTTGCTGTTCTCATCTGGTGTGCTAGCGGGAGGCAGAGCTGCTGGGGGTGGCAGAGGGGTGTAAGCTGTACATGTACCGGGCCGTGGCAAAATTTTCTGCTGTGTTGCCGGGCCCAGCTATCTGAAAGGTTGGGGACGGCTGCTGTAACCCATCAAAACAATATGACAGCCTGTATGCCACCAGTGTACAAAAGGCCCAAACATGTAATTTCCTACTTGTGTGATTGGCTTATTGATGTTTCCAGAAAACTCCATAAGATACTAGGCCAATGCAATAAGAATTTTAGTTTGGGTGAATAACATCTTGCTTCTAAAGTATTGCAGACACTGAAGCTTTCCTCACTATTTCATGAAAAGTGCACCAGCTGAATATTATGAATCAGGTGCTCCCATTTAGGACTTATTTAAGTACATGACAGACCAAACAGGTTTTTCTTTATTAGGAACCAGCATGACTTTGCAACAAAGTTTATTACATTCCTTGCAATGCACAAGTTGCGTTATGTTAAGTTGCAGAGGAAATATATGAAGTTAGAATACTGTGAGAACCATGGGCCTGATTTATTAAAGCTCTCCGAGGCTGGGGAAGATAAACTTTCATTAGTGAAGCTGGGTGATCTAGCAAACCTGAAATTTCTTAAGTCATTTGCTATTTGTCAGCAAATGTTTTCAATCCTGGACCAGATCCATTCCAGGTTTGTTGGATCACCCAGCTTCACTGATAAAAGCCTTGGAAAGCTTTAATAAATCAGACCCCATAACTGAGGAAACGGTAGCATATGTAAGGAACGTTTAATTTTTTAATGACTTCCCGTTTGAACTTATTTTATATTTGGTTATTTTTTAAGGTTAAGGTAATCTAAATTTGAGGTTCTTGTTACTATTTCAATTATAGTAGCAGTTTGACTGCATAAATGCCAACAATTAACAGCTATTTGCAGTTTCTCTCTCCACCAGCAATTTATGCCCAAGCCTAATGGAGGCTAATTAAAAATGAATGTAGCTGGCGATTCAGTTGTGAACCCAAAACTGCAAATGAATCGGCCATATGGCATGACCCTGATCATGTTTACTGTAGAATGTATCACTTCTTACATTCTTTGCTCCTAAAATAAATGTGGGTTATATTAAAAAAAATAAATAGATATATATTTTTGCAAGACGCAGATTCTTCCCCTAATGCATGGGCACTGTGCAGATAATGTTATCTGTTTAGGCGTGGTGATGTTGTCTTTTTTTTTTAGTAATGGTTGCAATATTCTGTGTCTTTAGGTATCAGCAGTGAGACCATTCTGAAGCCTTCATCCATCACTGAGGAAGAACTATTGGATCTGATCAGCAAGCTTAACTATGATCGCAATGTAGATGGCTTGCTAGTTCAGCTCCCTCTCCCAGGTATGTTTACCTAAAGCAGAATTTTTCAACCAGGCTTCCTCCAGAGGTTGCTGGGGGTTCCTTGGTCAATGAGCAGTTTGTTCCTCTCAGGTCAGTTTTAAGTGACCCCAATGATCTTTTCGGATATCTGTAAGGGTGACATTCTTCCTACTGACCACCACACTAATATACTGTGACCTGTGGATATAGTAATTATAGCAGGGGCTCCTCTGTGGTAAAAAGGTTTAGAAACACTGCTGTACAAGCTTTTTGTTTTTTTTTGTCTGAAAACAATCCTTAAATCTTAGCTGTGCAGAGTTGGCTTCCAGGAGCATTTAACAGGCATGTTTTTCAGAAGAAGTTGTGAACATGCCTTATAAGTCAGAATCTTTAACCAATGTATCTTTTAAAGGGAGTACTTTTTCTAAACACAGCTTTTATACTGATTTTCTAACACTTTCAGGTCAGTCTGACACCAATAAGCTTTTTGACCATCTGTAAGGGTGGAATTCTTCCTTGTACTCTGAGCTGTTGACATAGTAATTATAGAAGGGGTTCCCTGAGACCTTAAACTTATTTCAAGATTTCCCCCCTGTAAAGTCTATAAGAACTGACATATAGCACCTATGCTAGAACCCTAGTCTGTTCACCTGGTATTGAGAAGCCTTGGTCTCTTAGTGATCTCATAATTCTCTTAGAATTATGTAACAATTACATGTGTTCAATCAATTTGGCGTAAGCAGTTGGCTATAATGCATTTTGTATTCTGCCCAACAAGCACTTGGATAACTTGCTGGATGTGCACTGTAAATTCGGTTATTGTTTGAGAGCTTATCATGCTTCTGAATGCAATGTTGGTACCTTAATCCTATAATATAGAGCAATGAGCCATGTGCATATTTCTGCATCCAACCAGCAATCATTGTTCATTGGACTGGATAACAATAAACTGCTGAACAGGTTTATCATTATCACCTTATTACTTTGTTTCAATAAACTCCAGTGTTTGGTCAGGTCTGCTAGGAGACCGTTAATCCACATCATTTGTTGCCATTATTACACATCGGTATCCAGCCAGTCCTTCACAACCTTTTAGGATTCATAATTGTTACAAAAAGTCCAGCATTATGCAATACCGATGCTGGATCATTGGAATATAGGCATAGTCTTGTGGTAGATACAAGTCAGGAGAGCTCAGATTTATTCATGATAGATGAATAGTGAAGGGGTGGTTCATTGTTTACTGCATTATTATATGCTTACTAGGTAAATAGTGTTTGGCTCGCTGCTTTTTTTTTCTTTTGCTTTTTATGTGTAACAAAAGTAATTTGCTTTATTTCCACAGAGCACATCGATGAACGAATAATTTGCAATGCAGTGACCCCCGATAAAGATGTGGATGGATTCCATGTGGTCAATGTTGGTCGGATGTGTTTAGACCAATACTCCATGTTACCTGCCACGCCTTGGGGTGTGTGGGAGATCATCAAGAGAACAGGTAAATCTCTCATAATCACTTGTATTGACCCATGCAAACTAATGGCAGCTCTGTCTTGCCTACATTAGATGCATATATTTTACATCAAACATTTATAGACAGCCTTAACTCCACACTATTCATTTACCATGTTCTGTGTGTACATAAAAGTACAGGGAAGCTAGGGAATATGCTGAATTACCTGATATTAAACTTTTCTCTTCTCCCCTCCTACAGGAATTCCCACGCTTGGTAAAAATGTAGTGGTAGCTGGAAGATCTAAGAATGTGGGGATGCCAATTGCAATGTTACTGCACACAGATGGCAGACATGAACGTCCAGGCGGTAAGTATCAGTTTTGTTTAATGTGTGAGAACCTATATTTGTGTTTAAAGCAGTATTTCATACTACTAGTGATATCTGTACACTGTATCAGGCAATAGAGCAGTGATCCAGAACCAAGGTTCCATGGGAACCTTATGGTTTCACCTTTGGTGCCTCTCTGGTCTTTCTTACTGACACCAATGATTTTTTTGACCATTTGTAGGGGTGACATTCATCCCAATGTCTGCCACACTAATGTACTGTGGTCTTTGGATAGATTATAGCAGGGGATCGCCAAGACCTAAAAGTTAATTCAAGGGTTCCTTTGTTATAAAATGGTGTAGGATATTCTGATGTATGGTATTTAGATACTGATACATGAAGTCCGTGTTCTTTATACGTTGCCTGGGCATGTGTGCTGTATTTCCAAGAAGCCTGGGGGTAAAAGTAAATAGAAAATCTAATCTAAAAATAGTAATAAAGGGCATATACTGGTCATCACCTAAGTAGGTGGCACGTGGCTTTGTTCTATGGGTGCTAGTGCCATCTAAGGCATTACCTAAATTGGAGCCTGTGTTGATGAATTTTCTGATGAGGTCAATATGAAAATTTAAAACTAATTAAAAGGTGCAGTTGACCTCCCACTGACCTGACAAGTTTTGCGTTTGTGTTTAACCCTTCTGATGTCAACAGAAGTCCATTAAAACAGTTTGTTATGATGGTGTGTGACCAATGAAAGTTTCATAAACCGTTACTCGTTTTGGTTTAGCGCCATATACTAATGTGCTGTAACTTGTATTTCAGGTGATGCTACAGTTACAATATCTCACCGATACACACCAAAAGAACAGCTGAAGATGCACACAAAGCTTGCTGACATTGTTGTGGCAGCTGCAGGTATGTTTGTGTAAATTCATTGTGCACAATAAAACTGGGCTGAAATGATCAGATAATTGCTTTTATATTTTGGAGTAGACATTTTGCATTATTGTATGTGACCTTTGCTTGAAAGTTATATTTTTTGTATTCATTTTGGGTTTCACAATTCTTATATAATAGACTTATAGACCTATAGATATAAATTTGTAGCTGCTCCCTCAAGTGGCTTTTTGTATACCTAGCCGTGTGCTTGGCATTCATGATGAGTCTGCCCAGTGTGCTTGTAATGTATGTGTGTATAAATTCCAAATCTGTGATCAAACATTTATGAACTATGCACTGTGAGAAAGAAACCAAAAACCCCACTCATGGTTATTTTTGCATTCCATCATAGGAATTCCCAATCTCATCACCGCTGACATGATCAAAGAAGGTGCTGCTGTTATTGATGTTGGAATTAACCGCGTTCAGGATCCAATCACCGGAAAGCCCAAACTTGTAGGAGATGTGGACTTTGAGGGTAAGTGACTTTTTTGTTATAAACTGTAGCCACATAAAATGCATTTAGCTATATTCATGGCCAAAAATATAAATCGCTTTGTGTGCAAACCAAAGTAATAACAGCCTGTATAGAGCTGTAAGAAGGACCCAGAGGGTCCATTTACTACAGGCTGCATGCAGAAACTAGAAAGGGTGATGGTGATGAGAGCCATCACCCTTCAAAAAGAGAAGGCATTAATGACTGGGTAGAAGCTCCTGCACGAAATAGTGAAAAAAGAACTGTACAGTGTACAGCAGAGCAGAATTCCATTATCAGGTTCTCCACTCTGTCCCCTGTCCTGTGCACCATTCCACACACACACACACACACACACACACACGCCATTGATCCCGGTCTTGCAGACTGTTGGTTATCCTGTCACAGACACGCACTGCACATTCATAGCTCTGCTGACTAGCTCATTACTGTGCTCCTCACTTAATGACTAGATTGTAGGACCATAACCCCTATTTAATGGGCGCTGCATAAAATGTTGGCGTTATACAAGTCCTGTTTATTAATAATAAGTGAGGATTATCTGTACTTTCATAATGTATTGGTGCAATAAAAGAAAATTGAGTTGCATTTGGAAAAGCTTATCCTGGACCATTTTATTTTGAAAAACAGGGCAGTTACCCACCAAACTTGGCCAGGTTTACTCTTGGGTCTGATTTCCGTGATTCATAGCTGCATAGATGGTCGTAGTGTTTTGCTACAAGGGACAACAGGACTTATTTTATTCAGTAGTCCCTCCCTACGCTTTAAGTTCTAAAAGGGAAAAATCTAAATTGAAACAGTACTAGGAGTAGATCTTTAAAACTGAAGTGATATTTGAATTTCAGTGATGGTAAACATTTTCTATTTTTTGCTTTTTCAGAAGTAAAAAAGAAAGCAAGCTACATTACGCCAGTCCCTGGGGGAGTCGGTCCCATGACTGTTGCAATGCTGATGAAGAACACTATTATTGCTGCAAAGAAACTGATGAAACCAACAGAACACCAGGTGCTACAGAATCTACAGGCAGTCTCCATGTAATGCCTTTTCTGCTAATGAACTCTGTACATTCCAAACCCACTCCCGTGAACAGGCCGATGATAAAATGCAATATTTGTATTTATTTTAGTGAAGCCGTAGGCTTCCGAGGGCGAGATATTTATTTAGAGCAGATGTATTGCTCCTTCCATGAAGACTGGGGAGAAGGGGGCTGCTGTTGTCACATGTTCCTCGCATGAAATGCAGACCTTCTACGTGTGCTGTTACAAGTGGCTGTTACTAGTTACTGTTACAAGTGCATGCTTAAACCAAAGGTAAAAACTGCTCTGTTTTTGCATCCAGGATGTTAAAAGGCAGGGTTCAATGATTGTAGCCAGTGCTGGCAGCATATTGCCATGTAGCCTGCCACTGACCAGACTGTGGTTACAGAGATATAGGATGTTACAATGGTTCATCAAGGACTTTAGTGATGGGGTGCTTGTGATTATTTTTATTTTTTTTAATATATAAAATTCTATAGATTAACTCCTAGCCTCAAAATTCAGCCATTTTAGCCCTTTCATTTAAAGGATGAGTGGTTGGCTGTCCACATATTGCCAAAATGGAGAGAATCAAATTCTTTTATTAGCAGTAAGCAATTACATTGAATGTAATTGGGGTCCCAAATATCAGCAGGTGAATATCCAGCTATTCACAATCACATAGATGAGCTGTAGGGTTTATTTTAAAAACTCATCTGCTCATACATCTTTTACAGGTTTGTATGATTTGAGTGTGATTGAATGGAGAATGTTGAGGCAAATCAGCAGGTGATCCAACAAATGCCATGGATTAGGTTTGGGAATTTGCTACGGAACTGTAGAGTTTGTAATTTGTGATGCATAAGATGTACCTGCTCTTAATTCATAATACAATATGTCAATGAGATGTAGGTGCTTCTGTGACATGAATTAAAATTCTTAATTCCCATTTTATATCTTGTTGCATTGTGTGTATTTATTGCCATTGTATGTTGTATTGTGTGGCTTTATACGTCTAACTTGCATGGGTCACAAATTTAAGAAAGGTGAAGCTTACAATGGTGTGGTCTTGGCATAAATGTGCACACATGGGTGCGATGTCAGGTCAAGATAACATTTAGCAGATTGTTTCTCATCTTCAGGGGTTCCAGTTATCAACTTCAGTTTATCTTGCCAAGTGTGCCTTCCCTGTAACTCTGTAATTCTGGGGGATCAGATAAAATACTTTTTCCCAGCTTCCATAATGCGGGGGATGATATCCTTATCCTACCAACCACATCCTAGAAATTTGGAGTACTCCAAATCTGGAGCCCAGAACCATCTTTTCGGCAAAATTAAAGCTATACTACAATCCTTATATCTCCTAAAAAGGAGGATGACCCCCTATGTATGTACTATGAGAGAAATGAAAGTATAATGTTGCAGTGCTTTTGTAAGGGAGACGGGGAGAGCACCCAAAAAGATGTAATTTAGGGGCAATGGCTGCCTTAATGCAATTTCTCAATGGCGATTCAGGAGCTGTTTGTTCTGTCTGCCAAGGGTGAAAAAATTACACAACCTTTAATGGCAAAAAAATTGCACGTGTGCAATTCACAACTCAACAACAGTACATTAGCATGGTCGTTATGGCCATTGGGAAGAATGTCATCCTTACGGATAGCCAAAAAGATCATTGGTGTCCAGTTTAGGGAACCTGAAGTCACAAATTGCTCATTGCTCGAGGAACTCTGGAAGAACCCTGGTTGAGAAACACTGGAATTTAATTTTTTTTGTGATGATTGGAAATTTCACAATTTTAAAACAATAATGGATAACTAAAACTATTATGGAGCAATAGAAATTGACAAACATTGGGGTTTTTGTTTGTAATAAATATTACAGTGGCGAAATCTACTTTTATGTTGCCAGGTTTTGCTTTCTTCACATCCTGTTCTCGCATGACAACGCTCACTCATATCCTCTTTATTATCTCAGCATATTCTTAGACATGATGTAATGCAGCCATGAGGTATCATCACATTATCCCTCCCATATAACTCAGCAGTGTGTGATAGGAAACATTCCCAAACATCCCTTTTGGATGTGCATGCCATGTTTTTCTTTCTAAAAGTAACCTATTAGCTGATTGCACAGGTAAAAACATAACATTGCTCCTTCACTCAAGGTGGTGGAGATTATAGCTATGCAATCTGCTGATCAGTTGACTGCACGGAAAAAGCATGCATGCCAAATGTTCGGTGGGATTTGATCTGCTTGAAGCATTTCAAGGCATGTTTTTAGATCTAGTGATAAGGGATCTAATGTGGGCTTAGATTGATGACCTGGAATTAGAGAATCAGTCCATTGAATAGCATTACACATCTTCTCCAATGTCTAATGATTAACTTTAAGGTTACAAAGTACAAGAGGGCCATCTTTGTGTTTGGAGGAAAAGAAGTTTAATCTCTGGATAAGGAAGGGATTCTTCACTGTAAGGTCTGGGAAAATGTGGAGTCGGCTCCCCTAGGAAGTAGTTTCAGCAAGTTCTATAGATTGCTTTAAGAAAAAGCTGAATGATTTCTAGAACCACAGAAAATAACTGGGGATTAAATGTTTAAATCAACAGTTGCCAACCGGTGGTCCGTGAAAAAATGTTGGGGGTCCGCGGCTCTGACTGGTGCACCTCCGAGCGTGATCAGGAGAAGGACCCCACTGGGGGGGACACACCGGCCAGAGCTGCGGAACACATCCCTGTAAAAGTCCCAGGCTTAGAAAAGTGGGCTGGTTGTGTCCCTGGACATAACCTGCCCACTCCCCCATCGCAGGCTTAGATCTGCAATGGGAGAGTGGACAGGGCTATGGCACGATGACATCACTATGGGTGTGTCTCCCCCTTTAATTGACACCCGGCACATGTGCGGTCAGGAGCCAGTGAACCAAAAAGGTTGGCGACCACTGCTTTAAAGTATAGATAAGAGACTTGATCCAGGGAACAGCTGATTGCCTCATGGGATAGGGATGGAATTTTTTACCCCTGTTGTATCTACCTCTGTATCAACTATGTTTCTAGGTTTTTCTCTGGGATATGTTGGTTTATTCAATGGTTGAACTTTGCTCAGTATAAATAATCATGGTAACTGTTGTTTGGGAGAAAAATCCTTGATTTCCTGCAACATGGCCATACTGTGACCAGCCGCCAGTAGATTGAGACAATCAACTATCCTAGACAAGCCATTATTACAATATTATTAGCCACATTACCTATGATAGTCTGTGACCATACACATCCTTGACTACGAACCAGGTGATCAGCAAATGGGGCAGGTCAGTAGTCCTCCATCCACCATTTCTTAGATCTAGTACACTATGACATGAAGAAGTGAGTACAACAGTGCACACCTGAATTTCTTCAAGGAGGATTCAAGTAATACCTTTTTATAGATCAGTGTTTCTCCACCAGGGTTCCTCCAGAGGTTGCTGGGGGTTCCTTGAGCAATGAGCAGTTTGTACCTCTCAGGTCAGTGTAAGTGACACCAATGATTGTTTTGGCTATCTGTAAGCGTTACATCCTTCCCAATGGCCAGCAATGTAAGAGGCTTTTGGTTTAGCCCCTGTTTTTTAATATCTATATATAATCCTTTCTGCAATATTGGACATATCAGATGCTAAACTGTATTTTTTGTGTTATTTTGCATCTATCATTGCTGGAACATGTATGCTATTGACACATTTCAGTGCTGGCATTGACACCTCCTATGGATTATGCAAGAAATGTTTTTGCATAAAGTTCAATAACTTGACGGTCATTCTGATAAGAGTCGGAAAATGTGAGAGAAAGTAAATACATAAGTCGTGTTCAGCTGTTGGTTGTGTCCATAAGCCAATGCCTAACATCTGTATTTGTAAATATAACAAAATGAACAGATACAATGATAGCTCAGCTCATGTTATCAGAGTGACACCTGGGCGAGAACTGATGTTTTGTTTATATCGTTAAATATCACGCCTGGCTAAAATTAACCTCGTATTTTTGACCTCTTGAATTATAATTGTTTTCGTTGTAAAGTACATCAATTAATGCGAGTAGCACAGACTTGAGTTAGTCACTATCGAAAAGTGAATATGCATTGTTCACCCGTAGTGGTTAAATTCTTAGCGCCCGTTTCGGCTATTCTTGAACCGAGTGCCGCGCATGGAATTAACGAGTTTGCCCATTCCCAACTATTTTCTTCACGGGCTCTCTTTCTCACTATCTATGTTGAGGGCCTTAGACAATCGAGGGTAAATTGCTGTTTTCAACAATAAGATTTTATATTGTTCATAGATACTTGCTCAAAAGTTGCAATCTAATAGTAAATCTTTACTAAAATACCTGAATTTGGTTTAGTATTAGCTTCTGTTCAGAAGAGTTTAGATGGAGAGGAAGAAGCAGAACAAGGAGGCAATTACTGGAGGACGGGTAGATCTGGGTTTTCCAACCAGGGTTCCTCCAGAGTTTGCTAGGGGTTCCTTGAGCAATGCCTCTCAGGTCAGTATAAGTGACACCAATGATCTTTTTGGCTGTATGTAAGGGTGACATTTGGCATCTGTAAGGGTGACATTCTTCTCAATGGCCAGCAACGTAGGAGGATTTCTACCTACTGACCGCCATGCTAATACACGGTGATTTGTGGATATAGTAGTAATAGCAGGGGTTCCCTAAGACCTGAAAGTTATTTCAAGGGGTTCCCCGTGTAAAGGTTGAGAAACACTGGGGTAGAGATACAGAGAGGTGAGTTTGTCCATTCACAGGCTGGGGGAATGACCCAGGGCAATAGTCACACTATGAACCAAAGTAAAATCAGAATTTCTGCACATACTTTTAAAGTAACATTAATAGATGGTAAAAAAAAATATTCAGACCTAACACAATTATTAATCTTTAATCCTAACCAGCTGTAATTGAACCCCCACTCCACCTTTCCCTTTAGCTTTTTTTTGTTGATTATTTTATTATTTTTTTTTATTAATCATATACACTGTTAAAACTTCATACTTGGGGGGGCGTGGCCTGGCCAGCTAGAGCGATGGATGTGTGAATCCCGTGCTCTGCAGACGCCGATCACCATCCACATCATCCTGGGCGCACATCTACTTACCCATGGGTAAGCAACGTAAGGCAGGAGTGGGGAGGTATCCCCCTATCCCTGCATCGCAGCAGCAGTCCACTCAGCCCTCCATATGGGCTTATATCAGGGATCCCTCGCTGGCTCCTCTGGTTCCCAAGATGGCGCCGGCTTCCTCCCCGCGCACATGGCAACAGGGAGAAGGTGAACCGGCTTCGGCTCAGACAGTTGGAGAGCAGCAGATAGATGCCCACTCTCCTGATGACAACAGCAGGGTGGGTTCCAGGGAGACTTTGGTATTGGACTTTCCCTCAAGTACTCCGGGTACCCCCTTTTTGAGCACACCCCTAGATATTCAAGGAGGCCCTGTGGTGGGGAATGCTGCTTCTGGATTAAAGATCCTCCCGAGCCCATATGCCAGGAATGACAGAGGTTATCCCCCAATGGAAGATTGTTACAATCCCCCTTGGCAACAGCACTTACAATCCTTACCTTCTAAGGAAGATTTCCAGAAATTAGTCGCAGAAGTTCAGGCGACATGTCGTACTGAAATTGGGGCCCTTCGGGCTGATCTCCATTCTCTAGCTGGCAGAGTAGATTACCTGGATGACAGTGTACATCAAGCCAAGGAGGATATTACAGTGCTATCACAAAAAGCTGGAGAGAGTGATCAGAAAATATGGGAGCTGCAACGCTTGCTTGAGGATTTGGATAATAAATCCCGACGGAATAATATTAGAGTACGGGGCCTTCCGGAGGCAACACGAGACTCTGACCTTATACCAGTATTACAAGCATTTTTTGCCCGGGTGCTTGGGCGCTCAGCCCCCCGGGAAGTTC
The DNA here is from genome assembly GCF_032062135.1 of Pyxicephalus adspersus. Taxonomy (NCBI): domain Eukaryota; kingdom Metazoa; phylum Chordata; class Amphibia; order Anura; family Pyxicephalidae; genus Pyxicephalus; species Pyxicephalus adspersus. The sequence continues at coordinate 152,869,232 of NC_092859.1, forward strand.
ACATCTCCAGGGCTTTCCGTACCTCCAGGCAACCTGGGACTGCGAACAGGCCAAGAAATATCATTTGTCACTTAGTGAATGCAGGCCTGAAGGATGAAATTGTGGCCACTGCCAGGAACATGTGCAATCTTGAATTTGATGGGGCGCCGCTTCAACTCTATCAAGATTTATCCTGGCATACATTACAACATCACCGCTTGCTTCAGCCCTTGTTAACTGTACTCAGAGATCATTCCATCCCATATAGATGGGGATTCCCATTTAGCCTCCCGGCTCGTCATGAGGGGAAGTCTGCCACGCTGCGGTCGCCGGAGGACTTGACATCCTTCTGCAGAGAGCTGGGCATAAATCGCCCCAAACTCCCGGGATGGGAACGAGAGGATCTCTTGCGACGCCGCTTTCCCCCATGGCAGACGGTGACCTCTAGAAAAAGATCCAGGGGTAAACAGCGGGACTCCACTTCTCCAACTGACCGAGCTCCCAACCCACGCCATTGAGGCAGCGGATGACTGAGTTGTAAAGTGCCTTTATTGAACTGTAGCCCATAGTTCTTCTATTGAAGTTGCCTTGATTGCTCTATTTTATGGTTTTATCCATGTTGCATAAATGTTCTGTAGCTAAAATACTTAAGTGTTAGCTCCAATACTGTTTCAAGACTGCTAACTGTTATAATGCTGCTGCCCTGATTGCGTAGCCCTACTGCCTTATTTGTGTTGCATGTGTGATCTACTGTTATACTGCCCAGGATTGTAGCTGCCCGGGGAGGACCACGGACTGCTCCTAAGTAATGCTGGGGTTGTTCCGGGGTCCTCCCAGCGGCATGACCCTGACTGTGGTCGGCGTTGGCCGACACTATGATGTTATTGCTGTGGTTTTTTTGTTCATACCCTCTGGCCCTCTGGGTTCGTGGCCCCTCTGGGAGGAATTGTTCATCTGCCAGGCGAATTTGTTCCCTGTACCCATTTTGTCAGGGGCGGGGACCGGCGGATGTCGGTTCCTCCTTGTTTGCCATTCGGCGAATGTTAACCCTTTGGTTTACCTTTTTCTTTTTGTTCTATGCTCTACATGTTTTTGCTATAGGAGTTTACTTTGCTTCCTTGTCCCCCCTCCCTTATTTTGAATGTGACACATTGTGGGGTTGTGACTGGCTCTGGTTGGTTTTTTGCATGGTCACCTGAGGATATTTTATCTCTTGGGTGGTTCGGGCTGCAACACTTTGGTCCTCTACTACACCTCATGACTACTAGGATACTTTCTTTTAAGGTGCGAGGGTTGAATTTGAATACTAAGCGGAAATTGGCTCTGAGAGAGTTTAAGCGTCTATCCCCGGATGTTGTTTTCTTGCAGGAGACTCATTTTGATAATACAGCCTCGTGTAATTTTGCCTCTAGATTTTACCCCCAGTCATACCTATCTAACTCACCCTGTAGGAAAAGGGCGGGTGTAGCTATTCTTATGAAAGACTCCCTCAAGTTTATGCTATCCCATTCCATTGTAGATGTGGATGGGAGGTATATCATCCTGAATGGCACTTTGCAAGGAGTGGCCACTACCCTATGCAATGTATACGCACCGAATAATGGTCAGACTCAATTTCTCTGCAAGGTTCTGTCCCGTCCTAAAGATTCTGCCCATACTTACCTGATAGTTGGGGGAGACTTTAACATGATATTCTCTCCCACTCAGGACAGGCACTCATTGTACCAATCCCAGCCCTCAGCACATGTGTCCCAACAGTCTCGGGCCTTTCGGCAACTAATTAGGAAATATCAGCTCTATGATAACTGGCGGATTCATCACCCTTCGGGGATACAGTTCTCCTTTTATTCACCCCCACACAAAACTCACACCCGTATTGATTATCTCTTTACTAACCTTCCTCTCCTGAGGAATAGTGTCTCCGCGGAGATACATCCTATTACTTGGTCTGATCACGCTCCTGTTACACTGGATGTGACTGTCTCCCCGAGAGCTGTGAGAGTCTGCCATTGGAGGCTAAATGACTACTTGCTCAAACACCCGAACACCAAATCCACCCTAGCCACAGCTTTGCAAACATATTTTAGTGAAAATGATGGGTCTGTTGCCCATACCTCCACACTCTGGGAAGCGCATAAAACAGTGTTTAGAGGGCAATGTGTAGCCCTGAGCACCAGACTTAAGCGGGACTCTGACTTGCAACGTGCAGTTACTGCTCAGGCTTTCAAATCAGTGGAGGCAAAATACACAGCAAAGCCTTCCTTGAGTCTCTTGAGGGAATTAACTACTCTCCGGTCTAAATTAAGGGCCCTGGAACTGAGGAAGGTTAGCTGGACGATGCAGAGAACCCGTCAACAGTATTATTATAAAGGTAATAAGGTGGATACTCTGCTGGCCCGCAAGTTACGGGATATGCAATTACAGTCCACTCCTGGGGCAATTAGGGATGAGAGAGGAATGGTGCGATATGATCCTTCCCATATTGCCTCCTGTTTTGAGGCCTATTACTCCCGTCTTTACCAAACAGTTCACGGTGCCCAAACCTTATTGGGTAGATCTCCAAGGTCAAAAATAGACTCATATCTAGAACGGGTGGCCCTCCCTGGGATTAAGTCGGAGTACCTGGAGCAACTTAATAAGCCCATCACGGAAGAGGAACTCACAAAAGTTATTACTCAACTAGCATCCTCGAAGGCTCCGGGCCGGACGGTCTACCTTATCTATACTACAAAACGTTCCTACCGGAACTGACCACATAACTTTTTAGTCTATTTAATGACTTCCTGGGAGGCAAACCGATCCCCCATCTATGATGGCCTCACATATTACAGTGATACCAAAGCCGGGCAAAGACCCAATGGATTGCTCGAGCTACAGGCCAATAGCCCTTTTAAACTCTGACTTAAAAATTTTCACAAAGATCCTGGCCTCCAGATTGTCTAAGTTCCTTCCATCTCTCATCCATGGGGATCAAACGGGCTTCATCCCTTATAGACAGGCAAGTGATAATACCAGGAGGGTAATCAACATTATTGATATTGTTAATAAATGGAAGGCCCCGACCCTAGTACTCAGCTTAGATGCCAAGAAGGTGTTTGATCGCCTCAGCTGGCCCTTTATGTTTGCCACTCTGCACAAAATGGGCTTTACTGGCCCTTTTGTTACGGCAATTGAGTCTTTGTATACGGCTCCATCAGCCTCAGTCAAATTGCCCCACGCTTCTTCTGACATGTTTCCTATTAAGAATGGGACAAGACAAGGGTGCCCATTGTCACCCCTGCTTTTCGCCTTATGCATTGAGCCCGTGGCGGCCTGTATCCGATCCAATCCGGACATACACGGAGTGCCCGTGAAAGGGTAATGCATATAAGCTTTCTTTGTATGCTGACGATATTCTTTTGACTCTGTCCCAACCGGTCACTTGCCTTCCTAATCTGTGGAAAGAGTTACTAGTATATGGGGAAGTTTCGGGATTTAAAATTAATTCTACAAAAACGGAGGCTTTACCCCTCTATATCTCCCCACTGGAGTTGCAGGCCATGCAGGGCTCCTTCTCATTTATTTGGCGGGAACGTTCCCTTTGCTACCTGGGGACCCAAATTACTCCCTCTTACTCCCAATTGTACTCCCACAATTTCCCTCCACTGTTTCGAGAGGTGAACAATTTTCTAGATAAGTGGAAGAACCACCCTTTATCGCTGCTGGGTAGGATAGCCTCTGTTAAGATGATGCTTTTACCCAAGTTGTTATACTTGGACTGGGGGCCCCTGATATTCATAAATATTACCTAGCTGCCCATTTACGGCACCTTATAACTTGGACCTCCCCTTACCCTTCTAGTATCTGTGCGGAACTGGAAGTGGATTGGATGGCCCCTATACATCCCAATGTTATGCTGTGGAGCTCCTCCTTACTATTAGCAGACTCTGATTTAACGGCACCTATGGTGTTCACAAGGAATGTGTGGAGGGCTTGCAGGCATAAATATGCTCTAGGATCACAAGCTTCAAGACTAACCTCCATAATCCTTACTCCACAGATACCGGATAGTCTATCTGGGTCAATGTCTGGTCCCTGGCAGGACAGAGGTTTATTTCAAATCAGACATGTCCTACATCCAATTGAGAAAAGGTTGCTCTCTTTTGCTAAATTGGGTGATAAGGTGGAACTGCCCCGTACTTCTTTCTATGCCTATTTGCAAATAAGGCACTACATTCTGTCACTCCAACCCACAGCCACCTTCCCAGACATAACTTTATTTGAGAGACTATGTATGGAAGGCCCTTTTTCCAGAGGTGCTATTTCCTCCATTTACCGCCTCCTACACACTTCACCTCAGGGAACTTCGCATAAGTTTAAATACATGCTTAAATCAGAGGAAGTTCTGGGTCGCTCTCTAGCCCCAGAAGAATGGCTTGACATTTGGGAGGCAGTGCATAGAAGTTCTATTTGTACATTGTATAAAGAGAACCTGTATAAAATTTTGCTCAGATGGTATTACACCCCGGAGGTACTCCACTGGTTGTTCCCTAATGCTGATCCCACCTGTTGGAGGTGTAAAAGCCATTGCGGTACAAGAGAGCACGTATTCTGGTTCTGCCCCCTTATCCAGGCTTACTGGGCCCGAGTTAACGATCTGCTCTCTGCTGTGACCCAACAACCTGTGAATCTGGATCCCTTTTCACATCTACTAGGCCAACCCTCTCTAGCACTGCCAAAAGTGTCCCGGAAGCTACCCTGTTTCCACAATTATAAGGCACTGTCTTATATTTTTTGAAATGCCAAACTATGCCCTAGGTCTTATTTTCAGGGGATGTCTTATTTTTCCATGAAGAAGACTACACCTTGGATTACATACATAACAAACATTTCTTTTTTTAACTTTATAGATTAACCTGAAGTTTGATATCATGTTACAGAATGATTTAACCTCTTTATTGCATTTACCAGGGATGAGCAGAATTCCTGCAGAAACTGTGCAATTCATTAAAGTCAATGAGCATTGCAGGAATATTTTTTTAGAGTTTATACACAGACCACTGTCCAAAAATGGCATGTGAAGCCCATCACAATCATGCAGCAATGCAAAAATGTTTTTAAAAATGTTGTCATGCATCTTCAAGAGCAATGTTAAAATCAAAAACACACAAAACCTAAAATAAAATGTTTGGGTTGCATCCTAAAACCGTATGTGGTTTCACTTTTAGTATTTTTTTATTACTAGTTTTATGTTTTAATATTTTGTCACATGATGCATTCAGCTGCCGGCAGCTCGCGTTGCACTTTGCATGTGTTGCTGATTTTCCACACTTACCATGGACAGTCACTTGGAGAGCTAATTAACCTAAATGCATGATTTTGGAGATGTGAGGAGGAGGGAGGACTAAAGTGATTTTTTTTTTAATTTAAATGTGAGATTCACATTCTTTTTTACCCACAACCTTATCCAGACTTGGATGGATGCATTGCCCTCACTTCTTGCATTAGATGTGCAAAGGAGGTCCTGTCCCTCAACATAGGACAACCCAATGTTGAGGGACAGGACCTCTTTCCCACAGCTAATGCTCTAAAAAGAATGAGGAGGTTACTGAGGAATGGGCTTCTGTCAACTAGTCACCTCAAACCCCTTTTGATTTATCAGGCTAACAAAAACTTGACCCCTTATTAAAGAGGGTACATTGGCACAACATACCCATTTCCAAAAAAATTGTAAACAAGCACACTGACACCCTAGTAAGAATTATTTTTTCAAACACAAAAACATATTATTTTCCAATTTTAAATCTTTATGTCCCCAGAAATAAATCAACATCAACCACATAATCCATCAATGTATTCCGGCAGGTATTCACCAAATGCTAAATGGAAATGATTTCCCACAATGCAGTAATTCCATATGCTGCAGGAATGCATTTTCTATTTTTATAGGTTGTATAACACAACAAAGCCTTTTGTCTACAAAACAAAAATCAGAAAATATTTGCATGCCTCCCTTCCATTGACGGTTCCAATAAGAGGTTTATTCGTCATTTTAGGATGGTGGGGACAGCCATGAAAATCATTCCTTCGTGTCCCAGTGGCCAATCCAGGTTGGCTGGTTTATAGAATAGATATAGCCCATCTATTCCAAACTGCATACAAATCTTTCAGGCTGCTTGGCCAGCATCAGAGCAGTGTGAGGAAAGAATGGCTTCTTGGAGGGTTATGGATCCATCCAAAGGTTCCACCTACAACCAGACAGGACAAGGTGAGCTATGAGCTGTATAGCGACCCATGTTATATAAATTGTGCACATGTTAAAGCTAAACTATGGGCAGATATAAAACCAAAGTTGGAGGAGTTATGTAATTAATAAATGTATTTGTTGTTTGGGTCAGATGTTTGAAACCAAAAATCTGCCTGTTGGAGCAAATTTCAGTTAGGTTGCGCACAATGGTTAGCCACTGCCTGATGTTTGCATTAACAAGGGACTGACCACTGGTTCTAATGACCTCTCAATTAATGTGACTTGAGTCTATTGGCTGGTGGTCCTCAGGGGTGGGATTACTGTATATCTTTGCTGTATATATTAACTGCTGGCAGCGTCAGAGCCAGTCCCACCCCTGAATCACCAGCCAATGAGAAATAGCAATAAATCCTTGATGTTAGCTCCAACAAGCAGATTATTTGTTTCAGGACATCTGACCCCAACAGCAGCACTAAAAAGTAAATGTAAAGATTATATAACTTCACTAACGTTGGTTTTATATCTGCCCCTAGTTCAGCTTTATCATACATCATATAACTTGGGTCTGTGTACAATCCATAGCCCACCTTGCTCCCACACATAAATGTTTTTCCAATTAGTTCAGCTTTTAAGGCTGATCTGTATTATCCAATCCCAGAAACATTTGACTTTTCATCATTACATAACAAATGACTGCAGATCTGTTGTCTCCTGCGAACAAACATCTGCAGAATAAAAGTAAATGAAACCTGTTGATCCGGATATTGAATTGCTGATCAAATAATGTTCAATGTTAAGCATAAATATGTTATATAAGTGTAAGCTTTCTATTTTCTTATATATCTGATGCAATCAGCAAGATAGCCATCAGCTATACCAGTGGTTGCCAACCTCACAGACCACTAAATTCATAATTTTAAATTCTGCGGACCATTAAGATGAATTTTTTTTAAAAAGATAAATACGTTTGTAACATAATGATCTTCCTAATGGTGCCTGACAAGGACTGTGGCGGCTCTGATTCATTGATCAGCTCACGATTAGGTGAAGTATTACTATTGTTACTATTATCATTAGTTGCATTATCTTTGGTATTACTAAAGAAATGCAAAATATTTGTTTGCTTTTTTTCACTCATTATGGGTTTATTTAATTCCAATCTAAGACCAAACACGAAACAATAGTTATCAAAGTCAAACTATTTGATGCCAATAAATATAACAGGTAAAGAAAATACACAGGTAAGGTCACACTTACCTAAAAGAGCATCTGAGAAATAAATAAAATAAAACAATCGGATGAGAATCGGTATTGGCGGAGCGGGGTGACTGTTGTAATAATTGGAAACAATATTGAAGCGTACGGCTCGGCAATGGTTGCCTCATACAACTTAATACTACACTGACGTCACGCTGCGCCTCCCTTGTTTTTCCGTCTCCAGAACAGTTCATGAATTTAGTGCAATATAAAGGCTAAAATTGCCATTCAGAATATAAGAATTTATTAGAATAATATTTTGTGTTAATATTAATAAAACATAAAAATTGTGAATAATGTCCAAATTTTTCTGTGGACCACCAACATTTTCTCATTGACCACTGGTTGGTGACTACTGAGCTATACATTAAACAGCATTTAATTTTGGATATTTGATTCAATGGCCCCGATTTATGAAAGCTCTCCAAGGCTGGAGAGAATACACTTTCACCAGTGAAGCTGGGTGATCCAACAAACCTGGAATGGATTTGGTCCAGGATTCAAAGCTTTTGCTAGCAAATAGCAAATGACATTGAAGAAATCCATTCCAGGTTTGCTGGATCACTCAGCTTCACTGGTGAAAGTGTATTCTCTCCAGCCTTGGAGAGCTTTAATAAATCAGACCCAATGTCTTTAGAATGATAATATTTGATGAACACAAAGGTATTGCTTTAAGCTAAGGTCAGATGAGCGGTGGGCACAGATGATGCCAGTAGTTGGCACCTTGTCAGCTGTTACTGCTGCACTGGTTCTTCATGAATTTGCTGCTGAATTTACCTCCATTCCTTTCCTGGGGGTGGCTGCATGTGGAATGCTACATGTAGCCACATATAATCACACCTCAACCTCTCTGCCCATCTAAAATAATATATAGACTAATAGCACTTCTTGCATTAGGAATCAGGTTCACATTTGCTGCTACCATGGGTTCATGGCGTATTTATGGATCCAGGGAATTTTTGGAGAAGTGTTTTTCAATCTGAGTGTACTGCATGGTATTTGAACTATGCTCAGCAGACATAGAAGAGCCAATAGGTGGTGGTTTGGATAAATCGTCCATCCATTAAAGAGCTGTGCTAGTGTCAGTGTATTGCAAACTTTTGCAGGGAGAGACAAAAAGGGCCGATTACGGCAATGTATTTCAATTCTGATTGCTAGCTCTTTGAGAATTCAACCCATTTACTACATTTTATGTTCTTACTATTTGGGACCTTTTTTAGGTTTTTTTGTGGATGATTGGCAGTAATTTTTAGCTGCTGACCTGTTGATTGCACTTTATGCTGATGTATAAAGCAGAGCTTAAAAAAACTGTTCACCTAGGCCACCTTACATTATGTTACTCATACCCCCCACACCTTTCCGTCCCCTTAGATAAAATAAGTATGGCATACCCCATTTAGGTCTTTTATCCCCGATTACGAATTACCTGCTTCTGCCCAATTTTACAACTGTGTATCCTCTGTAGTACCTTAATTTTATTTTAAATCACTAACCTGAGCTGTTTGTTTGTAGTAAATTCGAGCCCAGCCTTGATATTTAAAATTCTCCGAGAGCTGGCTCATTTTACACTTCTGTGACATTTATAATCTTTTTATTTTTGCAATACAGCTCCAGCCTTTGTCTCTACTACATTTAGTCCTAGTCTTGCTATTTATAATTGCTGCTGGCCAGTTTACACTGCCGTGTCATTCCTGTAATAAAGCTCCAGCTTGTGTTCCTTGTCTTTAAGTTTGGTCCTAGTCTTGCTATTTAAAACTGTCCGGGAGCTGGCTCATTTTACACTTCTGTGACATATATAATCTTTTTATGTTTGCAATACAGCTCCAGCCTTTGTCTCTACTACGTTTGGTCCTAGTCTTGCTATTTATATTTGTCCCGCTGCTGGCCAGTTTACACTGCCGTGTCATCAGTCTGTTTATTTTTGGTGTGTTGCCATTCAATCCCTTTGCATGAGCTTTAACACAACACATCCCTTCCAATACAATGGGGAACCATTAACCCAGTCTTAACATTTAATGAACATTTATTAGAAATTGTTCTGTAGCAGGACAGCTTCATTGAGAAGAGTGATGGCCTTTGAGAACTACAGCTAGTCCCTGGGTTATATTTGAGATAGGGGCTGTAGGTTTGTTCTTAAGTTGAATTTTTATGTAGGTCAGAACAGGTACATTATTTTGATAAATGCAATTAGGACAGATGTTTGTCTTAACATATTATTAGACAACGTGGTGTCAGTTACTGTAAAAAATCCTCACTGTGAGGTGATCACAAACAAATAATAAAAAAAACTTTATGGAGCCTAGACATTCATTAACTTTTGGAGCAAGCTGTGCTTTGATATGCAAAAAGAAACCACTGCAGAGTTTGTCTTAGTCATTAAAAAGTTACAAGAGTTTGCAGAACAGCTAAAGTCTTCTGCAAATCACTTGAACCACCCCTATCCAGGAGTCATCCATATGTCTGTTGTCCTCTCTGGGACTACCTGTATTAGTCATTCTCTATATGCCAGTCATATTGGGCTTATTACTAATAAATGATAAACCATGTAGCCATACTAAAAAAAGCCTGTTTTTGCAAATTGAAATAATCAGATTAGGGTGTAGTAGCTAGGTCAAGCCAATTGCAATATTTGCTGCCCATATACTCTCCTGCTGAAACTGCCCATAAAAATTGCATTGTTTATTAACATATACAGTATGTATACAGCGCTGTATAATAATACTAATTAATGTTTAAATGCAACACCCAGCATAATATTTATAGAGTTTGTATATTGTAGCCGCATAAAAAGACCATCTTTGCTCTGTATGGTAATGTTGTATTCATTGCCCATTGGGTTATGTCCCCTATAACAGTGCACAGCTTTCCATGCTCTAAATGTTTAAGCTTAACTTGTGAAATTATATTACAGTACAGGTTCAAAAATCCAGAAACCTCTGGACCTCAGGTGTGCCGGATTTTTGAAGGTTATATAATCTGTATATATTAAAATGAAATAACGCTAAAGGAAAATCAATTGAAATTTTAATGTTCACGAACTAAATAAAACAGTTTTACAGAATTTTAGTTCAACTAAACAATATAGTGCCTCAGTAATCTCGAAAAGAAGCTAAATAGCAGATGGGCTGTCAGGATGATCATCGTCACGACTGGCAGTAACAGCATCCTCAGCAACAGGAACAGCTTTATTTTATGGAGGAAAAGCAAAACCTAACAGCTGATTCTGGAGTACAGCACCATCAAAACATAAATAGCGCCTCCAGAAAGCAGTGTAAATTTGAAAATGGGCCCTGAAATCCATGCCCGGAAAACGGAAGGATCCCGAATAATGTCAACTGTAATTTGTAACAATGTTTCCAACACTGTCATGAGATTCTTATGCCGTGAGGTTTAAAGCACAAGGATCTTTTTGAAAACAAGCAGAAGTTTCTTTAGGGTGCCAAGTTTATGGATCTGGTGCAACCACTGGGTGAAAATAATTTCATGATAGGATCAGTCTTTGACAAAAGCAAGCACTTACTGTATGAATGCTTCTTCCATTCATTGGTTGTATCCTAAAAATTCTATTTAAAGTGGAACTTTTGTGCTGCTTTGGAAATTTCCAACCAGGCAGGTTTATAATTGGGACAGGTGATACCGGTTGCGGGTTCATTGTCTTCTTTTTAAAAAAATGATGCACCATACTGAGATAAGTTGGGTATTCCAGCATACCCCGGGATTTGCCAGGATAAACTCCCCCTCGCAAGCGTGAGAGTAAGGCTGGGTACACAGGTCCAATGGTTCTTGCCCGATAATCGGCTCAGGTCCGATATCGGACGAGAATCTGATGTGTGTACAGCGCCCGTCACCCATCGTCCAAACGACCCATGGGCGACGAATGATCGTAATGCAAGGTATGGGGGAGAGTGCACAGCAGGGTGCCGCTTCATCACTCTCCCCCTCCCCTTTGCATAGAGCAGAACGGTGCTATATGTACAGCACTCGTTCATGCATCGTGCAGCTGTTAGTCGATCGTGAAAGATCCTTTCCAGCGTCAATAATTGCACGTATGTATGTAGCCTTACTAAATCCCAGACCAGCCAATCAGTGGATGAAGATCAGGAAACCTGGAAGAAGAAAATGGCGCTGCACACAATGGAACGGAGACTAGTGAGGGTATGTAAAAAATTGTGATATGGCAGGTTTGCTTATTTTATTGCAGAAGAGACATTACCTGTCCCTTCTGCAATAAAGGACCTACCTGGTCACATTTTTTTTAAATTTCTAGCTATAGTTTTACTTTAAAAGCAACTTGGAAAAGAAGAAAAACTTGTTTCTGTGATATCTGCCTAAAAGGAATTCATTTTACTGTGGACAGGTTATGTCCCCATTCCTGTTGCTCTTATGTCCCAGGTGGAAATACCTAACCATTCTTCATTCCATCCATATAAAGAAACAAAGTTGTTTGACTTTATATATACTTTATATATATAGTGTACAAGCATGTCTAAAGACCCTATTTATAAAACAAGGAATCAACATTCCCTCGTGGGAATCCTCCATGTTCATGTGTTTCAATGGCAGTAACTAATTCACACCAGGGAATATTTGAGGGAATGTCAGATTCCCTAAGGGTCTATTTCCATCATGCATCAGCTGCATTGTGTTAGGCATCCCATTCATTTGATGGGCCTTCCTAACCCACGAAAATGCACCAAAAAGCTGTATGCACTATTTGTAGTAAGTTAACTGCCATGCATGGTACTGCTGTACTACTTTGCATGGGGACACTATTAAGAGTGAATAGCACCACTGAGCACTAAAATAGATCATGTGAGTTGCTGCAATGCATCTAGGTGAATGCAGGTTTATTATTCTTCTGTACCTATGATATATATAACTAATTATATACATACTACGCTGTCATCCAACAGTCCATTCACCAAGCCTATGCAGGGAGCAACCCTGATGAAAAAAATGCAATAAAATACAGATTTATTTAATAAAGTTCAATATTTTGGAGCAGCCAAAACAATAGGACTGCTAACTGGCTGCTATGGATAGCTGCACCTTGCTGCATTGCTCTTTGTCCTGTGTGCCGGTATGATATTTGGTCATATCAATGTATAAAAAAAAGCCCACAATTGTATTCATTCAGTTAATATATCAAACTTTGGGACTTGAAGCCCTTTTACTAATAATCAATAATATAGACATCACAAATCCACAGCATTCATTTAGGTATAAATTATTTTTGTTATATATAATTGTGCATGGTAATTGATGCAGGTATAATTATGTACAAATATTTGTCCTAATAGCTCTTTTTGCTTGATTACATCAAAAACAAGCAAATATTTATGAACATAAAGAATCACATTAGTATGAGTTGCAATGTACAGATTGAAAATTAATTGTTGTCTGACCGTTGTCATTGTCGTTGATTGTAGTGCTGCACTTAGGGGTCATTTCACACCCCTACAATTGGTGTAATGCATTAGAAAAGACCTGTGTGCTTTAGCATAGGTGCAGTTTACAGAAAAATGCATGTAAAATAGATGTTCATTTTATTAAAAACCATGCAGATTTGTAAAATGGCCCTAGGGACCAGACCAAAGGAGCAATCCACTGGCAATTTTGTGCTTGACTGATTTACTGCATATTCTGATTGGAAATCAATCGGAAGTCCTAGCCAATGCATACATGTGCTTTCCTTGCTTTTGCCTTTCCAATCATTTAACCAATTTAAAAAAAATAAATTATGATCCAATTTGATCATTCCTACAATGCAACTTGTGCACTTTGGATAGATATTTACCAGCACATCCTATCTATTCACAACTGATTGGAACTCTTACAATCTGTTGGCTGCCAAACTATCTTTAAGATTCACTTCAAATCCAATCATTTTATTGGATCTCTGATCAGAAGTAAAAATCTTCCCTTGTGCACTGCTGGTAATGAATTTATAATAATGTGATGAAATCAGCCGGCGCTCTAGATAATCAAGTGAGGACAAGCTCCTTTGTAGCAATGGCAGATGATAATAAGAAATCAAACTAATAGGAGAGGTCTAGGGGCACCAAACCTTTAAGAGATCCACCATTACCACATCCACACTCTTGGTATAATAGTATAGCCCCAAGTAACCAAATATCATTATGTCTGTGAAGTCAGAAAGTGAAAGTGTCCAATCTACTGATACTGTGGCTAAGTATTTGATCACCACTTTTCATGCATGCTTGGGTTTGGAAATTTCCCATTACCTTGTGTTCTGAAGATTCTGGAATTCCCATCTATTTGTTTGTGACAATGGTCAGCAGTACAAAAAAAGGGTGAATCTCCGGAATAGACAAACATTGCCTGGAGATACAATGTAGGATTTATTTATAAAACAAATGAACTATAATATATCATCCAATGTTTTGTTCTGCACTTGATCTAACCATATTTATGAAATGGTGAACACCTTTTGTTTACTTGAGATTAGTTGTTTGAAGGTGAAGAATATAGGTATCATAATATCTCTAAAGCAGTTGTTCCGAACCCTTTACCATGGGGGAACCCATAAAATATATTTCAGGTCTTCAGGCAACCCCTTTTATAGTTACTATATTGACAGCTCACAGTACATTAGTGTGGTGGTCAGTAGGAAGAATGCCTCCTACATTACAGGCCACTGGGAATAATGTCACCCTTAGAGATAGAGAAAAAGGTCATTGGTGTCACTTAAACGGACCTGAGAGGACTAATTGCTCCTGGCTCAAGGAAGCCTTAGTAACCTCTTGAGGAACCTTTGCTGACATTGGCCCACAAGAGCTATTATAGTAAATACGGTACAGGACATGGTGGAAGGGTAAGTCTTTGTTTCTGAAATTCGCTAAAGGAAGAGCTATTTTTGTTGCATCCAAGCTCTCTGTCTCCATCAGCCAATGCTGCCCAAAGCCCATAGTACATTAGCACATTGGTCGGTGAGCTGTGCATATAATAAATATAGAAGGGTCAGTGGAAGAATGTCACAGAGAGTCAAAAAGAGCATGGGTGTCACTTAAACTGACCTGAGAGCCACAAACTGTTAAAGGAACCCCTCTAACCTCTGGAGAAACCCTAGTGTTTCATGGAACCCTGGTTAACAAACACTGCTCTAAAGGGGCTACCAGCAGCTCCAATAATGTGAATAGTAGCCAACTGGTGGTCCGCGGGAAAATTTTGGTGATCCGCAGCTCTGGTCGGTGCACCCCAGAGCAGTGTCAAAAGAAAGACCCTGCTTGGGGGGGTACATCGGCCAGAGGCACGGACCAGGTCCCCTGTATACATCCCTGGCTCAGAAAAGTGGGCGGGCTGTGTCCCTGGACACAACCCGCCCACTCTCCCATCGCAGGCTCAGACCTGCGATGGGGAAGTGGACGGGGTTATGCCATCATGACGTCACTATGGGGGAGGTCTCTCCCCCTTTGAGTGACACCGGGCTCCCCGCACATGCGCAGTCAGGAGCTGCTAATTTTAGTTGGCAACCACTGGTCTTAATTGTTTCTGTTTTATAAGTGATGTTTGAAAGAAAAAAAACCCTACTGACCCTTGTGTGGCCATCAAAGTGGCAAATATGTGGCAATCAATAGGCTAATAGCCACTTTATAAATACAGTGTATAGCACTATGGTATGTATATGCAAAATTAGCAATAGTTATTAAAGTAGCGATCATTTCAGCTGATATCCATTTTTAAAAATGGGGAGAACAAAATAGTTTGGAATTGGGATAAAATTATAGCTAATTTTCTGTTGATAGCTAAATAACCTATTCAGGTTTAGAATAGAAGCTGACATTTAAGTAGGTTTTTATCTTAAATAGCATTGACTTCAAGATGATAGAAAAAAAATAGATCTTCAGGACAGGGTCCCCTATACTGAGTGGAGACCCATGACATGAAATCCACACAGACACCTGAAGTGAAACAGTCCATGATTGTATAGGAATTCTGCCATGAGAATACTATTGTATGTAATATAGTGAGAAGGGAGCTCTGAACCTCATTCCAAAGAGCTTGTGTCTTATTTCTTCTCCCTGGATGAGAAGCAACAAAAAGGTGTTATCTAATAGAAGAACTTTGAATATTGTGTAAGACTTATGTGGATTTGACAGGTAATGAGAATTGGTGTACCTGGGGTTTGTATCTTGGATTGGCTGCTCATGTAACACAACTAAATCCCAAATCTACCATTCTGGCAAATTTATTACCATGATTCAGGGCAGGAAAATAAAGACGGAACATGATTTGTATTTACCTCCAGTATTTACCTCTTTAACCAGGCATACAAAAAAGTCAAAGGATGGCATTTTTATGCCGCTTGATTTATGGAGAGCCTTGTGATTCTCTCAACATTCACCTGCACACATTTCTCCATTAGTTCGTTTTAATTTTATCTACAGAGGTGATCAGAAAAAAGTTAATAAAAAATCTATATATAATATTGTGCCACTTGCCCTCTAACCCCTTTGTCTTAGACCATGGTTTCTTGACTTTTTTTAATATGGGGGAACTCTTGAAATAACTTTCAGGTCTTCAGGGAACCTCTGCTATAATAATATATACACAGCTCACAGTACATGGTGGTCAGTGGGAAGAATTCCTCTTACATTGCTGGCCATTGGGAAGAAAGTCCCCCTTGTAGACATCCAAAAAGATCATTTGTATCAATGGTAACTGAACTGAGAAGTCCAAAACAATCAATGTTCAAGGAACCCCTATCAACCTCTGAAGAAACTCTAGGGTTCCACAGACCCCTGTTTGAGAAACGCTGCTTGCCATTGGGAAGAATGTCACCTTTATAGAAAGCCAACAAGATCATTGGTGTCACCTAAACTGACCCGAGAGGCACATACTGCTCATTGCTGAAGGAACCCACAGCAACCTCTGGAGGAACCCTGGGGATCCACAAAATCCTGGTTGAGAAATACTGCTATAAGGTATCCTTTCAGGTGTATTCCCACTTCTTCATATTGGTCATCATGTAATTAGTCATGTCAACATACATAAACATGCATTGGTGTCACACATTGATCATGGCACAGGGAGGGCTTTAGAGGATTCATGGTTCTCTAGACATTTGCTCACAAGAACTAATATAATAAATACAATACAGCACATGGTGGAAGGGTAAGTCTTTCTAAGTGGCTACAGGCAACCAAGCTCTCCTTTGCCATTAGCCAATGCATTATGGGAAAAGGAAAATAAAAACTGGCCTGGTTTCAATTTTAGAAAAAAATAGTTCTACGTGAAGGCACCCTCATTCATCAGGCCTTCTGGCAGATGTGTCTATGCAAATGTAGATATCTAAATATTATCTGCAGGGTCCGTAATGTTGGGTGCAAATTCTAAACATTGTAGTATAATGTATTAGAAGTCGGTACAAGTAAGAGCTTATGAGTTTGGTTTATTTTCTATAGGAATTTAGGCCATTCAAGTAGCAAAATGAATGATCAATTTGCAGGAAATATTTCACTTGGCTTAGAAAATGAGATGAATGTTGATATCATTGAACCATCCAATCACGTGCAAGAAAAATATTTTCCTGGCACATGGTTGGGTATTCCTTGCAAAGTGAACTATTACCACATTCACTAGTTTTCTCTTGCATGTGAATATTCACCTTGGCAAGTGAACTGCCTAAACGTCTTTAACAAATCCCCCATATGTGGGGTCAATAAAGTTGAGTGTTTATGTCACTTATCTATAGGGCTATGGTGATGGCAATGTGCTACTCTCATTTACCATTTTCATATTAGTCATCCTTTTCTTTCAATGACCACAAAAGTAGATAACTGCTGACCCTAAATTGGGGTGATGTAAGGTGTTATAATAGGTATAAGGTGTTAAACTCAAATGTTGATAATAATTGGGGCTGCCAATGCTGTGTACACAGAAGGCACCCCATTGCATCAGAAAAAGCAGCAATAGTTGGTTTTTAGTTGGTCCAACATGGCGGATCAACAAATGACTTAGTACAGTTGGACAGATGCTAGATTTTCACCTAAGATGTTCATGAACATTCTTTTTGGGTGACAAATATCTAGCGCCCATATGTGATAGTTTGCCCATTTTAGATTGCATTGAGTGTAGAAAGCCATTATAGTAAGAGAATGAAGGTGTCCAATTTGTGTAATACACTTGGACAACGTTTGTCATCACAGTGGTAATATAGAAGAAGTTCTTTGTTTCTGTTGAATCAGCCTATTTAACTCTTATCTGGAAAGTCCACAATGAAAGTTCTTCAACCTGTTCCACTCTTTGGAAAGTGTTGCTTTCAGAGGTCATATGCAGAAATGGTCCTTTTTCTAATACCAGCTCCAGATTACAGTAGACCATCTTGCCAGTCATTGGTGACTCCGTCATTGGTGCAGCCGCTGCTATAAAGTAGTCTCGCTACCCCGGTCCCTGGGGTTCTTGTCTATGTCTGAGTCATCATATTCAGAGTCCATCTCAATCTTCACTTGTGGGACGGCATTGAGTGTATTTCTGGGGTAGCTGATAGCAGGTGAGGAAGGACAGGAGATCTTCAAATGGAGAGTAATGCTGTAATATGAAACACAGAGAAAAGTCAATTCTAATTTGTTAAATACAAATGTAATAGTGTGAGGGTTAGGGGTATAAAGAAGACTAATGTGAAGGTTGGGGTTACAGGCAGAATTATTGTGACGGATAAGGCTAGAGAAGTTTGAAAAGTTCCTTTCTGTAATCCGAACTTTTAAATTAGGCCACCTTATTACTGTAACCTCCACAGTAACTGTGCCTGTAACCCCAACCACAACCTTAGTAAGGAGGGTCAGGTAATAAGGTGGCCTAAGGTAAGGGTTGGGATTACAAAATTTGTGTTTGTGGAAGAAGGTTATTGGAAAGGTTAGTGTGAGGGTTTGGGTTACAGGCAATGCTAGTCTGGAGGTCAATGTAATAAAGAAGCCTAATGTAAGGGTTGGAGTTACAGAAAGAATTAGTGAAAGGGTTGTGGTTACCGGGAAGTTTAGTGTAGAGGATGGGGTTAGTGTGAGGGTTGGGGTTACAGGTAAGGTTAGTGCGATAGTTGGGGTTACAGGAAAGATGAGTGTGAGAGTTGGGGTTACAGGGAAGGGTAATGTAGAGGATAGGGTTATTGGACAGGTTAGTGTGAGGGTTGGGGTTACAGGAAAGGTTAGTGCGATAGTTAGGCTTACAGGAAAGATGAGTGTGAGGGTTGGGGTTACAGGAAAGTTGAGTGTGAGGGTTGGGGTTACAGGAAAGGTTAGTATGAGGGTTGTGGTTATAAGAAAGGTTAGCAGGGAGGTTAAAGTATTACAAGGCCTAATTAGACGGTTGGGATTACAAAAAAAGGATGATGGAAGAGTTGTGGTTACTGGGAGTGTTCATCTGGAGGTTAAAGTAAAAAAGAGGTCTAATGTAAGAGTTGGGATTACAGAAAGGATTTGTGGAAGGAGTTTGTTATTCAGGAGGGTTAGTGTGGAAGATGGGGTTACAGGAAAGGTTGGGGTCAATAGGAGGAGTTACAGGAAGGATTATTGTGTGTGTGAAAGGTACACCAAAGTTTAGTGTGAGGGTTTGGTTTGAAATGTAAGTGTAAGAGTAGGGGTAGGGGTTACAAGTAGGACAAGTGTAAAGGTTTGATTTACAATAAAGGCTTCCAGTAAAGTTTAGTGTGAGGGATGGGGTCACAGGGAGTATTAGGAAGGGTTGAAATTAAGGGTTGCAATTTAAACATAGGGTTTAGTAAGGTTTAGTCTGAGCGTTGGGGTTACGGGGAAGGTTAGTATGGAGGTTTAAGTAATAATGAGACCTAAAATAAAGTTAGGGTCAAAGGGAGGATTTTATTATTTTATTATTATTAATAAACAGGATTTATATAGCACCAACATATTACGCAGCGCTGTACATTAAATAGGGGTTGCAAATGACAGACAGATACAGACAGTGATACAGGAGGGGAGCTCCTCGAAGAGCTTACAATCTAGTAGGTGGGGGGTTTTACACACAATAGGATGGGAGATATGTAGTGGGAAGTAGTGAGATTTTCAAAAGACAGAAAAAGATGGGTAGGCAAGTTTGAAAAAATGGGTTTTGAGTGTTCTTTTAAATGAGCAAAAAGTAGGAGCAAGCCAAATAGGACGAAGAAGACCATTCCAGAGGATTTATGTAAGAGTTGGAGTTACAGGAAGGGTTATTGTAAATGTGAAAAGTACACCACAGGTTAGTATAAGGGTTTAGCTTCCAGGAAGTGTTAGTGTAAGAGAAAAAATTTAAAGGGAGGGCTAGTTTGAATGGTGGAGTTATGGGGAGGGTTAGTTTGAGTTGTAGGAATACTTAGTGTGAGATTAGGAGTAGTGATGAGGTTAGTGGGAGAAATGTAAAGTTTGGATTTACAGTAAAGTTTAGTGTGAGGGTTGGGGGTCACAAGCAGTATTAGTGTAAGGGTTGGAATTTAAACATAGAGTTGGTGTGAGGGTTTGAGTTACAAGAATGGGTATTATTAGAGGAGTAGTGTTGGGGTTTACTAGTAGGACAGACGTAAAGCTTTGATTAATCAGTAAAGCTTTTTGAGGACTGAGGTTACAGGGAGTGTTTGTGTAAGGGTTGGAATTTAAACATTGGGTTAGCATGAGGGTCTAAGTTACAAGGAGGGTTAAATTGAGAGTTGGATTTACATGGTGAGTTTGTTTAAGGGTTGGGGTTACAAGGATGGATATTTGAGGTTGGGGCTTACAGGAACAGTCAGTGTGAACAATATGTATATATATATAGAGAGGATTAGTGTGGGGGTTGGAGTTACAGGGAGGGTTAGTTTGGGCAAGGGTTACAGAGGCTTGGAGGTCATACAAAGTGGTGGGGAAATGTCTGAAAACTACCAGCAGCAATCTTTCAGCATTGAAAGCTAATATATCACTACCAGAGGTTTCACGTTACCAAGGGATCATATACCAACAAGGTATCCTTGCCTCAAGGGTGTAACTATAAATAAGAGCCCATGGTCTAAGTGTATCCCACCAGGGTAGGCTACTACCGAGGGGGTCAACACTTCCAACCTGTCTGAAGAAACCACTGTAGCAAAGCAATCTTGTTACATAATCATACATGTTTAAGGATTACTTCAATCAAATTCTTCCTGTTCTTTGGACAGCACCCCCTCCATCTTCAACATTGTGCATTTGCACCCCAGGCACCATAAAATATATACATTGTGAGTTACTTTAATATACAGATTGCCCTTTCACAAACATACCAAATTATTGTATTTAGAAACCTTTAAAATCCATATATTGCTTGTTAAAACTTTACACAAACCTGCGGTCCATATCTGACCCATTGGCAGAGGAATCTGAATGCACAGCTCCAGGGTGGCCAGCTCGATCCTGCAATAGAAAATTGTACACTTTCTATCAAGCATATTATCAGTATTGATAGGAAAAACATTTTCTGTTTTATTCAAACAATATATGCTGGCACTGAAAACCAAATACAGAAATTACGCCTTTCTGCATCAACATGGCTGGCATGGTTGCCTATAGCGTGGCCTGGGCAAGTTGGTTATCTCAGTAAGGGGGGGAAATGTCCATTTCTGTCTGTTTGCAGTCTTTTCTGAAATGCACACTAAGCTGAATGTATTCTGGCTCAGAAGATCAAACAAACATTGTACACTGGTCATTTTGATCCTCTGAGCTAGAGGCATACACTGGTACCCGTGCCATTTTATTGGTGTTTTAAAATTTTAAAACAGTAATTGTAATGATCTAATTCAGAAATTTGGGGAATTTTTAACAAATGGCATTCTGTGAAGTTCCTGATACACGTTCTTACTGAAAACAGGAATTGCAGGCTTTGAATGGGTTGATACGATTATAGAAGACCTACATCTATATATCTAATCTATATTTTATATTTGCTATCTCAATTTGGTCCCCTAGGAAGTGGACATAGTATACAAAACGAGTCAAACAAATAATAATTGAGATTGTTTGTATATTGCTCTTAAATGTTTTTATCGTAATGCATGTATAAATAAATTACTGTTTTATTTAGATTATTGATACATTATTGGGATGTTTTTGCCTTAAAAGTCCCATTGTGCTTGTTCTTGCTGTTTTTTTATGTAATTCTAAGTTGGGATGAAACAGTTGCAAAAGGGTTGCAATTGCATAGTAATCTAACTTTTAAATGTTTAGTTTCACTTTAATTTTTTCTGATTGACTTCTGATTTGATCAGGTACAAAAATACAAATAGGGTTGACTGACTAAAGAAATATACAATGGGTTGTTTACATAGCAAAGTGAATTATAACTTTGCTATAGATATTTTATTTAGCTTAGTAAGTGAAATTAAGCTCTGCTGACTTCAACTATCCAAACGCAAACAAACAGAAAACCTGCAAGAACATTTTCTTGAATGTAATAGGATATTCTTTGCAAAGTGAACTATCACAACTTTTATGTTAAGCTAATTGCTTATTGCAATTTGATAAATCAACTTGGTGAGTGCTCAGCCTTAATTCCTTTAGCAAATCAGTTGTAACATGTGAAACAAGGGTGTTTTTTCATTTTTTACTGATAATATTTTTTAAAAAGCAATTGCAACAGGAAAACATGGGAATCAGTACATTCATATGAAAGGTGTTTCTGGTGGCCAAAGATAATCAATCATCAGTGATTGTCACCATAGGCAGCATGGTGGCTCAGTGGTTAGCAGTCTGACCTTTGCAGCTCTGGGTCCCAGGTTCAAATTTTGTCCAGGACGTTTTCTGCATGGAGTTTGCAGTTTCTCCCCATGTTTGCATGGATTTCTACTGTGTACTTCGGTTACTGCAGTTGGGTTAATTGGCTTCCCCTGAAAAGTGTCCTTAGACTGCATTATATGACTATGGTAGGGACATTAGATTGTGAGCTCCTTGGAGGGACAGCTAGTGACATGACTATGGACTTTGTACGGCGCTGCGTAATATGATGCTGCTATATAAATAATAATAATATTAAACAATTGAATGTTCATAAATGCAGTGTTATAAAAGCTGTGATCAAAAATCTTTTATCTGATTGACATTTCCCATTAAGTACCCCCTTTTAAAGATAAATTGGTTAAAGACTGACTTTTAGGGTATGTTCAGAACTTCTTCTGAAAAACATGGAAGAATTCCGCTTACATTGCTGACCATTGGGAAGAATGTCACCCTTACAGATAGCCAAAAAGTTAATTGGTGTCACCTAAACTGACCTGAGAGGTGCAAACTGCTCATTGCTCCAGGAACCCCCAGCAACCTCTGGAGGAACCCTGGTAGAGAAACTCTACGCTAAAGGGTTTTATAGGCATTTGTTCTGGCTTTTTAAAAAAGATGTGTTTTTTTCTATATTGCAATCATTTTTAATACATTTTAAACAAATAGACAAATAGAAAGTTACACATTATACACAAAAAGAAAAAAAAGAACAAATAATAATGCCCTATTAGGACTTTTCTATTAACCGTACATTATAAAAATAGGTCAGTTCATTCCAATAAACATCAGTGCTATTACACAATAACCCTACACCCCATTCTATTTGGCCATCTAAAGAACAGTGAAAAAAGACAGGTAAATGATTTTTAAGATTCAACCCAACATTAGGCCATCCAAAAAGAATCCTATTCCTTAAAATTAGCCATATATTTTTGTGTTGTATTATATAACTTTATGTGTCTAATCAACCCACCCATATGGAATGGTCTCTTTATTATACAATCTTCAGTGAGAAGCTGTGTTTCTTTTTCTGTTTAGCAAGCAATTCCCTGGATATAAAGGTACATATAATCTGTATTAAATATATATATATAATATATAAACTCCTGCACAAGATTTTATAAGCAATTAAATGGAAGTCTATGGAGGCTTTGGATGGCAAACTGACCCTCAAACCTACATGGAGCTCTAGAACAACTACTAAAAAACTCAAAGCCTGCAGAAAAAAACAAACCCATTCGGTTTCATTTAACTTTTATTTTTTACAAGGCTTTTGTAAGCGTTTGCAGACGGTAAAAACGCTTACTAAAGCCCAAAAAAATTAGCCCAAAATTAGATGGATGTCCTAAATGCAGAGAAATGTTTACAAAGCTGGAATGTTTGCAGGGATGTAGATGAATTACTGATCAGTTTAAACAGATACCAGACTCACAAAAAGCCTGAAACCAGTTTGGAACTGGCTCAAACTAGATCAAGTCCAGTCTGGAATCTGGATGAACTCCCAGACCATTATTACGTCACTATTGCCAGGTTTCAACATGTTACCTCGTCACTATCCACTTCTTCTTTTCCTTTCTTCTTCTTGTTCTTGTCTTCTTGCTTCTTCTTATCTTTTTCTGGTAAGATGTCATCTAACCAAGCAAGATCATGCTGGCTAAACACCCAGTCCAGCATCTTCCTCACCATCATCAGGCCGAGGATCTGCAAAGAGCAAATGTCAAGGTTGCCCGAATAAAGTCAACACATTTAGTACTAAGAGTAATTGCTTCTCTGTTTGCTTGTTATCAATGAAGATCGCTAAGCAAACCTCATCCAGTATTACGACAGATCTGTAAATATAACCAGATAACATTGTTGCTGCCCCCAATCTGTTGGGGTGTATACACCTGTCATTCTTCAAGTACAGAAGGGTCATAGTGGTTGCTGGGACAGATAGAAGTCTACACACAATCATTAATGGATTATTATTATCTGTATTTATATAGCGCCAACATATTACGCAGCAAACTTTACAAAGTCCATAGTCAGATCACTAACCATCCTTTTACAATATATCCATAGTCATCGCTATCACAGTCATATGTCATTAACACAGTTTTTTCACACACAGTGTGAAGCCAATAAACCTGACATGCATTTTAGAATGTGGTTGTAAACCCAAACAAACAGAATGCAGATCAGGTCTGACTAAGGCTACATACACACTTGCAATGATTCTTGTCTGATAATTGGCTCAGGGCCGACATCGGTTCAGAATCTGGCGTGTGTACAGCGCCCGTCGTCTGAACGACCGTCCTGGTGGATCCACGGACGATGGACGACGAACGATCTTAATATAAGCGAAGGGGGAGGATGTGCAGCAGGGTGCCGCTCCGTCGTTCTCCCCCTCCCCTTTCCATAGAGCAGAACGGTGCTGTATGTACAATGCTTGTTCATGCATCGTTCAGTGCTGTCATTGGAAAGGATCGTGAAAGATACTTTCCAACGACAATTATTGCACGTGTGTACCCAGCTTAAGATTCAAACCTGTGACCCTAGTGCTACAAGGTTATGAGTGCTACCACCATGCAGTGGGACCATGCATGCACCCACCAATGCAGTATGATATTGTATGCCCCCACCAATGCAATATGATAATGTATATACGGATCAATGCAGTATGATGATGCATGCGCCCACCAATGCAATATGATGATGCATGCACTCATAATGCAGTATGATGATGCATGCAACCACCCACCAATGCACTATGATGATGCATGCACCCACCAATGCACTATGATAATGTTTGTACTCTTCAATGCACTATGATAATGCATGCATCCACCAATGCAGGACGATGATACATTCAACCAACATGCAGTATGATGATGTGTGCTCTCACCAATGCAGTATGATGATACATGCACCCACCATGCAGGATGATGATGCATGCTCTCACCAATGCAGTAGGATGATGCATGAACCCACCATGCAGGATGATGATGATGTATTCGCTCACCAATGCAGTTTGATGATGCATGCACCCACCAATGTGGTATAATGACTAAGATGCAAAAACTTTCCAATGAAAGTTCTTATGGTACCAGAGTTTAATTTCATTTCTGATTCAAACTCTCTTGGGTCTTGGTGAACTGAAGAAGAAGCCTTAGGCTAGGTTCAGATCTGTGGCAAGAACAAGCATTTCCATGAAGCTCCTGGTGGCTGGCTGCAGTGCTGAGCTGGTATTAAAGAACAAGAACTAGCACATATGCAGTAAGCAGTACTGAACCGCTCATTGCTGCCCCCATTCATTCTTTTTTCGGTGATATGTTACATGTAGTGTCTCACCCCAGGAAGCCACTACATGTGCTCAGTCTGATGATCAGTAATTCTTGGCAGCTTTCCCCTGAGCCCAAGGCATCATGGGTTCTCCACCAGCCAGTAACCAGACAGGTAAAGAAGAAGCAGCACAGTGATGATCTATTCTCTTTATCACTCTGCTCTATCCTTTCACAATGATTCTTCTCAGCACATAAACTGATCAGTTCTTTGTACTATTAATTTACCCTGCAAGAAGCTAATAATGGGTCAAATAAAGAAATGTTTTATTGTTGCATTTGTGTCTTTTATATCGGCTTTAAATTTAGCTTTAATTATTTCCCTTACATTTTTATTGTGACTTTTGTGTCTATCAACTTGATTATATTTCATTACTACAAGCACAATTCATACTGATATTACAAATATTTTTATTATTATTATTATTAATAATAATAATAATAATAATATTAAGCGATGTACAATAAATAGGGGTTGCAAATGACAGACAGATACAGATAATGACACAGGAGGAGGAGAGGACCTTGACCAGAGGAGCTTGCAATCTAAGAGTATATAACAATCCATGTTTCTTTCTATACAATATTAATAACAGTTTAAATTCTTCTTACCATGACGGGGAATATGATGGCAGCCACAGTAGATTTGAGTACCCACAGCACTGTCAGGCAGACAATTTGAACAACGGTGAACAAATGAACCCGACGTAGGGGGACGTGTCGGAGATATGCATAGTCAGGCTGATGCTTTGCCGGCATCAGGAAAAGTTTACAGCGATCCCAAAACTAAAGAACACAAGAATAATAAATTAGTAATAAGAATATTTTTTTTTTGCTTTTTTAGCCACAATAATTGAAATGAAACTACAGTATTCTCTGCAATTTTTTTAAAGCTGGGTCGGAAGAAGCTGCAGGTAGGTGGCGGCACCAAATTTTTAGTACCCACCCAAAAACAGCTGGGTGGTCAATGAAAAGTGCCCGAGGGTGCGTCCGGGGGAATGGAGCTGGGGAGAGTTTTCCCTTTAATATCTGAGATGGTTTTATTGCCAAATCGAACTGAGAATTCTCCTGTCCACATGGGTGACATTTACCTAATTTACATGTGTAGGAAGACACATGTTTTCCTATGGGAATTATGTGGAAAAGTGTTCCATAAAAGTGCCATTGAGCACGTCACCTGGTAGGTATTCTGGTGTTAACCCCTATATTGTCCAGTTACCTTGGGTGTGTGCAGATCATGGAAAAAAAAATGGTGCAGAAATTGATCAGTGTACAATACCAAAACATTATTTTCCCTGATCCACCATATTGGATCAAGCGGTTACAAAGTATAGAAACATGGGACAGCAAAGTAAAGGCCTCCAATGAAGCTGCAAAGGATGCTATAATGCAATCTATGCAGCATGGATTAATAGGAATGTCAATTAGGAGGACTTTCTCAAATATTTTTGAGGATAGCAATAGTGCTTAATAACTATTTCATTGGATTTGATTCATCTTGTCTCATTGCTACTCTTCTTTCACTACCTACTATCTATCTATCTATCTATCTATCTATCTATCTATCTATCTATCTACCCACATGCTCCTCCTTCCAGGCACTGCAGATCACAAAGGGACGGGTTCAGCAACAAAGGCTGGGTGTGGCCAGGTGCTGATTGACTTGTGAATTGGCAGTGGCAATGCTGATAGCCAAGCCCTGCAACAACTTCCCCTCCCAGTGTAGAGCAAGAAGACAGAGTCTACATGTGGGTGGCAACTCTGCTTCTAATTAAAAACAGTGCAGCATCGTTGCCACCCGATCAGAGAACCTGGCATACTCAGGTATTTTTGTAACCGGAGGACTGCAGCATTTTTTTGTGTAATGTTATTAGTTAAATGTTTTCAATCCTGGACCCACCCAGGTTCTCCCAAGATAGTCCAACTCCTCCAGTCTTTGAGACCTCTAAATAATTAGGTCCAGTATGCTGATGATTTTGGAGGTCAATAAAGTAGTATTGTGTTGCTGGGTAATAAATAAATTAGTTTATATTTGTTGGGACAAAAGTGGGCTGGAGTTCTGTAGTCCATCAGGTATTATTTAAATTGTAATTCAAAAATAAATAATGGGGCTAAATAAAGGGCTATTTTGGCTAAAGAAGTTGAAAGAAGCATCTGAAGCATCTGAGGAGGAGAGATTTATAACAGAATAAAATTAATAAAAGAATATATATATTACACCTGTGTGGTCATGTCACGGCATACAATGCATATAGTTTTCTTTACAAAAGAGAAATAGAATAGCATGGCAAAGTCTTATTGTTTTTTTCAATGATTCATTATCAATGTTTGGTGCTTGTGACCGAAACACCAAACACCATTTCAATGTCACCTTTCCTACGACCTCCAATGGCAAAACTTTGCCAAACCCTGCTTTCTTGAGGATGCTTATACTGGCATCTTTTACTTGGCATGTGAATAGAGTTATTTACACAAGATAAACCAAACAAAAAGAAGGCACATACTGGTTACATACATACAATATACTCATATATATTATAGTATTATAAACCCCGAAACAACTGATGATACATCTCATACTCTGCATAATATTCTTATTCCAAAACTTGATAAACATTGACATCTTGTGGCTGATTTAGCAAGCAGTGGTCGGATACATTCAATGTACTTGTTCTATTCTTATAACGGTGATTCCACAACCTCCCATTCTAATATTGGACCTTCATTTTTCATTAATCCCATGGTGAGTGGGTTAAGGTGAACTACTTACAAAATAATACTGGGATGTTGAGCTTTAAAGTCAACCTATCACCAAAATCTTTACTTTACACAAAAGTGTGGATAAACCTTTATGTAAAGTAAAAAAATGATAATTTTATTTATTTAAACCCTTTTTTTTTAAAAAAACAAAGTGTACAGTCCCTCCCCTTTTGTCTTTAACGTTGTGGCAGTAAAGACAGAATGGGAGCGCAGAGCCTCCTGGAATATTCATGTCACGCATCCCAGGAGGCTTCTGGCTTTTTCCTGTAATGAGAAAAAAATTACGATCTCACGCATGCACAGTGAGATTGCCACTTTTTTATACCCATTTACAGCAGGCTAAATCACCTGATCTTGCACTGCGCGGGCACGAGATCAGATGAAGTAGCCTGCTGTAAAAAGGAAAAAAAGAGGCAACGTAGCTTAAAGAAGAAAAAAAAAGGCAAAAGATTGCGACCCAGGGGCGAAGTTGAATTAGAGGACAGTGCAGGACTCTAGATCTGGAGTGTATTGGAAGGAGTCAGTGGGCCAAACAAACCATCCATCTCCCAGGTGAGTCTGCATCACCTGCCTAATATAAATAGATGGTGATCTGCATTTCAGATTGAGAGGTGGAGTTGCAGCCTAATGCCAGGTGTGGCTTAGGGAGAAGACCTGTTTGGGGTTCTCTGTGGGGTCTGTGTGGGGGGTCTGTGTGTGAGGTCTGTGTGGGGGGGTCTGTGTGGGGGTCTGTGTTGGGGTCTATGTGGTGGCCTGTCTGAGGGCTGCGTGCAAAAAGGCTGAAGAAGCCTGTGTAATGGGAGAGCCAGGAAGGTCTCCAGATTGGGGGAGAAGGCAAAATGGGTCTGGTAGTGTCCCTTTCACAAAGTGTGAGTTTAATTTTAAAACAATGCTAAGAAATTGATAATTGTAATAGATGGATTATTATTTTGGAAACACCAAACAGTGATGCAAATTGTATTTTCTGTTCATGAAATAAATACAATGCAAAGGCTTTTTACCCCATTTCTGAAAA
The DNA here is from genome assembly GCF_032062135.1 of Pyxicephalus adspersus. NCBI lineage: Eukaryota > Metazoa > Chordata > Amphibia > Anura > Pyxicephalidae > Pyxicephalus > Pyxicephalus adspersus. The sequence goes on from NC_092859.1 coordinate 152,898,518, forward strand.
CAGATGGGTGTATTTTGATGTCCGCTGATTGAACCTTATGACCTTTTTCGCTAATCTTACCCTGGAATATTACAATAAACCACTGCAGTCAGATTGTGTGACCAACAGAACCGACAAACTATCATCATTTCATGCTAGAGAAGAATATTAATATTCTTATAAATAGGTCGAGACTTACCTGAATTCCATTGAGCGATGCGACACCCATGTACAGAAAAATTCCATATAAAACAGGCATTGGAATATACTAAAAAATAACATAAAAAAGTCAGTATGCTACTGTGAATTGACATATGTTTTAAGGTTTTATACAACTAGCAGAAATATCCACTGAATTTTACTATCATCACCATGATGAAAAGTTTGTATCTTTTACTCTCATAGGCCAATGGCGCTATTATCGTTATAGTCTCCATATCCATTATAAGAATCTATTATTCTATCAGACTTGTTATAATTTACAGCATAGTATATACTGTTTTTCCTGTATTTGATAAGCTAATACCCTTAACCACCTGGCCATGTAGTTGTTGACTTTTTCACCACCAGATTCTACATGTAGTTGTTTTCTGACCATCCTCACCTGCGTTTCCCCCAAACAAATTATGTGTATACTAACACATTGCTATGAATCAAACCATAACCAGTATGAACTAAGCCTAACTATGGTATGTTTCATATTATGGAGATATCATACAATTATGAATCATTTTTATATTTATGTGCCCCACTGACTACATTAAGGTCCATCTTTATTACAAGTTTTCATTAGTAGTATTAATAGTTCCAAAGCCTATTTTTACGTTTACTTTCTGGGGAACACTTTATTTACAATATATGAAACCCACAAAGACCCCAATGAGTTTTAATAAAAAAGCCTGTAGCCACCAGTTTTTTTTATGTGTAATTAGAAAGATAACCAAAGCATTTTCCCCTTTTGAAGATACAACAGATCTAAAAAACTTGTTTATATTACTTTGTATAAGTAGTTTATATTAGTTGTTCGGTGTCATACTTAGAGATATGGAGTCTCTAGGGTGCACTATGGCTTGCACAATAGTGGTTTGAACCCTGAGAAGGGCCAGGTTGCAAGATCTAAACAGCAGCCCTTTTCTTTTCCAGAGCCTCTAGTGGTGAGGATGTTGTGCTGCAGGTTGCTGCAAGGTTGTAGTCCTTGGGCACATCAGGGTGGGGAGGACAACGTGTAGTACCAAATCAGCAAGCAGGAGTTAGTAAAGGAAGGCTGGGGTCGAGGCAGGCAGCAGACAAGCGTAGTCAGGAAAAAAAAAAACAGGCGAATACTAGGAACCCAAAGAATAGACTCCGGTACAGGGGGGTCACTGAAGGCACAGGGGAACACAGGTGACACAGGAGGCTCGGGTGACATGGAGGTCACTGCAGTCACAGGGGAACACTGGAACAGAACAAGGGTACAGACAAGGGAACAACAAGCTGAGTGACAAGGGGTCAACACAGGAGCTGGACAGGGAAAGCACTGGAAATCCTAAGCAGAGCTAGGGGGCTAGGCACTAGTGGAGACAAGTTGCACAAAGGCTAAGAGATGTGTCAGAGCCAGCTAAATAGCCAAAGGCAATTAAGTGGCTATTGGCCTGATTGCCTGGCAGGAGGGGTGATACTGATATAACTTGGAAGAGCAGGCGCGCCCAGGGTCACAACTGCCTGCATGCTCAGGAGAGAGACGCTGGCTTTTTAGCGAGGAGAAGGTGTGACATTAGGCATATAGTTGTTTATATTACTTTGTATACGGAGCAAAACAAATTCTGTTGGCATTAAATAGGCTGTTACATGCACCATGAATATTATCATATTTACCATTTCTCCAGCATGATCAGAATTTTTTTGCAAGAATTGTTATGTAAATAACCATTCCTGTGTTATCTGCATTTCCAGCTGCATCTTACAAGCATTTCTTCCGATTGAAGTATTTTTCCTATTACACTGCAAGCTCTCCTTGATGGCAACATGATCTATCTTGTCACCTCTTACTCACCAAAGTAATGATACAACAATGCCATTTACCAGCCCAATGCAGCCACTGCTTAAATAATTGTCAGTCTGCTTTCCTTGCATTCTAATTTTACAATATTTGAACTTTTGCCTTTTGCATTTGGCACACTATTAGCAAAAAATACTCATCTCTATAGGTGTAGTAGCCAATAAAAAACAATGATCTTTTGGTGATTTAACAGCTTGAAATTGATTAAAGGTGAAGTTGTTGGTTTGTATGTGGTTCTAAAAAAACTCTAATATGTATTGCCCTAATAAATATTGAAAAGATTAATAATATAAAACTTCCACATGGAATAGATGTGCTATACTTATTAAAATTATTGTAAAGAAAAGTTATCCGGTATATAACTTACCTTTAGTACAGGAGCAAGGAAAACTGAAATTCCAGTAAGGACAAACACTATAATCCCTGTTACTCTTTGTTCTCTGGTAAAATGATAAAAAAAAAACAATTTAAATACATTTATCTTAAGCTGATTATAAGTAAACTTTATTGCACCTCATGATATCGATTTTTTTTTATAGAACACATGGTGGTGTTGGCCCACAACCCACAATAACCAATGATACATCAAAAACCAGAGAGCTTATGTCCTATAAAATGCTATATACAAAAATTAACTTGTGGTTAAAGACAATTTAATGAGACATATAATTTAAGATAGCCTGGATCATCATTTTGATTTGCTTTGTTTTGCACAGACAAAAGGAGGATGAGGTCAATCCATGGGCTTCAATGTCACCTCTTGGTGAGAGACTTCCAGACCAGGAAATATAATCCTTCCGATGTGGTCTAGGTCTTTGAATTTGACTCCCCTATAACACCAGCGGGTATCAATAGCATTTAATCAAGAATCTTCAGAGGTTCTTCTGGACTAACTTCTTACCTTCACCATGTCAAAAGCAGTAAACCTTGTATTCCTTCAGATAGATCTTGTTTCTATAATGTGCATATGCAGCCTTGTTCGTCTAGTCATTATGTTGTGCTCGACTAATACTGTGAAAATCCTTGGGAGTCCAAAAGCAGCCCCATTGCTTACAAAGCATTAATGTGTCTTTTCTGAATTCATGAAGCAAATGTAAGCTGGACCATCCAATTCCAAATCCAAATACCATTACTCATTTTGTAGTTTATATTCCTGCAGCATTGCCACATTGAGGACATTAAAATACTTTAGTAACTATTGGTATGAGGGCACGTTTACTAGATTTGTGATTTTCCTATTGTGCTCCATCCAACGAATATTCACAGTAATATTTAACAGTTCTTTTGCTTTGCACAAGTAAGATTCCAGTCTTTTTCTCAAGGCATGAAACTATTTGCAAAATCCTTAGGCTTTCTCAATAATGTTTTTCAAATAGTTAACCAAACTTTATGCATGAACCTTCCCCTCCTTAATATCTCTTGCTTTCCTTGGCTGCCATATGACAGTATCTCTTCGCTAAATCAGAAGACCGATGTGCAAAAATTATTTCCTTAACTATGACAGCTCTCCTTTCTATTAGTGTCCACCAAAGGTTCCTAAGCAAAAAAATGCCCAGTAACCTAGATTCAACGTTTTCATAGCTGCTTTTGATGAGGTTTTGGAATTAGCCTATTTAATTGAATGTCCCTAATCTTATTTGTAAAAAACAATTCAGAAGTCAGAATTCTTTTTCCGCAGAAGTCATATTTTTTTAACAGACCCTAAGATAAGGATATTTTGACTGGCATGTAGTTGCAGGGCATTACCTCGGAACCAGGATTACTTTCATAGATATATAAATTAGTTCCTGGTTGGTGGATTATGCATATAAACAGAATAGTCTCAGCCTAAAAAGAGGAGCAACCTAGCATCCTAACATGGTGAGTTGTAGAGGTAGGTTGGGCATTGGTGGAACAGTTTGTAACAGATAAGGCTGGTCCTATGGACAATGGTTATTGGAATATGGAACATAACTTTCCTGACATAATGGGGGGATGCATTGATAAATAAGGGACATTTGGCACCTTGCATCCATACACATTATGGACCAAGACTAAAAAAAGACATTCACCCACTAAGGAGTTCCCCTAGATCAGTGTTCTCAACCTTTTTAACATGGGAAAATCCTTTAAAAAAAACTTTCAGGTCTTCAGAGAACCCATGCTATAGTTACTATATCCACAGCTAACATCATCTTAGGGTAATAATCCATTTGAAGAATGCCTCTTACATTGCTGGCCTTTGGGAAGAATGTCACCCTTACAGATAGCCAAAAAGATTATTTTTGTCACTTAAACTGACCTGGGAGGCACAAATTTCTCATTGCTCAAGAAACCCCCAGCAAACTCTGGAGGACCCTGGTTTATAAACCCTGCCCTAGGTCATAGGCATCAGGTAGTTCACAGGAAAATATTAAGCCTAGGACAGAAAAAGCAATGTGTTTAACATATCATTCTGTTACTGACCCACCTCACTCCTAAAAACTGAGGCTGTTCTCCAGGTGCACTGGTCTCTGTCTCCATTTTCAAGCTGTCAATATGAGCGATGGAGATCACAGTGGCTGCGACATACCAAGGTAGACCCATAAATGAGCAAACAGCCATCAGAATGCCTACCCAGAAGAGATCCAAATGATACCCACTGGCTTTCTAAAAAAAGAGAAACTTTTGTTTTACAGCTTACTAAATCATAAAGACACTTTAATAAAATTAAGGTAATGTAATCAAAAGTGCGTACCCTCAACTTGTGCTCCTTTCTGTTGACTATAACTGCAGTGATCTGTTCATCCATGAAGATCAGGATGGTCACCAACAGAGCTGGTAACGCACTGGCTAAATAGATCCACCAAGGATTCTTACCAAATGGGAAAACAAACCAACCTCGGTCTGGACGTGTAGGCTGGTGGAAGAAGAATACAGAACCTTTTGTTAAAATGAAGTCAACAAGAAAGGTATAAAAGAAAGGAGGTAATATAGTACAGTTTAGTTGTATGCCCCATTGTGCTGATCATTCAACTGGTGATCAAGAACTTGGTCAACTCATACATACAGTATAAGGATTAACACTATTTTTGATAGGAACCATTCTACTTGTCTTTCTTCATAGAATAAACAATCATATGATGGAATAAGCTGTCATTTAATAATTTATAATGACTGTAGAATAGAGGCCATGGTAGCCCTCCAAAGATATTAGGAACTTAAATGAGTTAAAATAACTTTTTACATTAAAATATTACCATGTGGATGAATGTTTTGCAATAGCATTCTGTTTAAGGCAAACCAATATCTATGTTTGTGTTGCATGAAGTTAGCTGAATTGAAAAATATTGTTTTATTTTATAAACTTTTCAGCTGGAAATATAAAATGAGTAGAAATATCCTGGTGCTATACAGCATTCCTTCATATGTAATAATAGAGAAGTTGGTGTGCATGTTGGGTAATTAGAGGTTCATGAGAAAGAAGGGAAAAGTCTGACTTTCTCATCCAAGTTATTAGATCCTATTATTTGTTGGAAGCTTTAATTTTTTAAAAATTGTATTTTGCCTCTTTATGTGTTCAAAAATTCTGATATAGCTAAGCATTCCCATTTTATAGGGTAGCATATGTTAAAAAATGACCAAAATGGCATATGGTAATATTTTATTCTTTGTTTACAAAGCAGTGTATACTGTATAAAGTATTTTATAGATAAAAGTTGAGTGATGGTGGATCTAAAGAAGATAATGGGCCTGATTTATTAAAGCTCCCCTAGACTGGTAAACATAGACTATTGTAGCAGAACCTGGGTGATCTAACAAACCTGGAATGGATTTCTTAACAATAATTTGCTATTAGTGGAAAAATGTTTTCAATCCATTACAGGTATGGTGGATCACCCAGTTTCTCCGAAGATAGTCTAGCTTCACCTTATCGAAACAGACCCAATGTGTATCCAAATGGGATAACACACATCACCCATTAGCATGCATCTCTTTTCATTACCAGGTGAATGTGTTTTTACCTTGAACTCAGTAGGCACTTGTAGTTTAGGAGTATTTAATCCAGACAGCATGTCCAGACCAACAAAGATCAGAATAGATACGAAGATTGAGAAGTCACTAATTAGTTTACGAAGCTTAAGAAAGCAGCATGAACAAGAGAAAAGGAAGAAGAATAGTTTAGAGACAGTTAGTAGATCATATGGCAGACCAAGTTGAAAAAAGTATCAAATATTTTTCCTTGATATCTTTGCATTCAAGTTTTTGGGTCAATGCTTCAAAGTTACATAGGTTAAAAAAAGACATAACTCCATCAAGTTCAACCACTAGGGAAATAAACATATCCCAGATATAAAACTCTATAGACATAAGCTGACCCAGAGGAAGGCAAAAAAAACCCTGCTTCGATTTGCTCTAACAAGGGAAAAAATTCCTCCCTAATAACTGAAAAGCTATAGGGACCCCTCTATTACACCAATACATGCAACAAATTGTAAAGAGGCAATGGTTGATTTACTTACTAGTTAAAAATAGCATTGAGAAAGAAATAATATAATTGTAAATTGGTATGTTAAGATGACCTCTAAAGTAAAACTTTGCTAAGCCATATTTATTACAAATCTAGTAACACAACTCTACTTATTTAAAAAAAAATTCAGGTCCTGCTGCTTTTCCTTTATGAAAAGTTTTTAGCACTTCGCAATGTTTGAAAGAAGTTGTGGTTGGCTATTTCCGCTGACTCTTCAGCATGTCCTAGCTGTCAATGGTGGGCATGGACAAAGACGTATTATGGCTCTCAGATATTACCAATGATTACAGAGTTGGTTTACACACCACATTTTTGTGGATATTTGAATGATCATTTGCTTACTGGTAATTCATCCAATAAAGATTATTTAGGCTAAATTTGGAGATCTCAAGGAGGTTTTCATTTTGCTTAACAGTGATTGAAATGGAAAGCAAACTTCTGTAGCTTTGGTAGCTACAAGAAGATGCAAGTCTGAAAGAACTTATCAAGATATCGACTGGTACAACTAGCAGATTGAGCAATTTATGCACAATTTTGCCAAAATATATAGCACAATCTGGATTATTTTCTGCCCTTTAACCACTATTTACATTTTATTACACAATTAAACAAAGGTTTTAAAGGGTAAAACAGCATTACTCAACCTTTTTAACATGGGGAAATGATTTTCAAGTCATACACCTGACAATAATAACAATATCCACAAGTTACAGTATATTATCATGGCGGTTGGGGTAAGAATGCCACTTATGTTGCTTGCCATCGGAAAAAATGTCACTCTTACAGATAGCCAAAAAGATCATTGGGGTCACCGAAACTGACCTGAGAGGCACAAACTGCTCATTGCTCAAGGAACCGCCAGCAACCTCTGGAGGAACCCTGGTTGTTTCACCCAAAGATCCATAAATGTTCATCCTTTTTACAGAATTTGGGATATTCTGTGTCCTGTCATCCATCTGATAGAACCGGAATGTCCTGCTTTGTAATTAAAATGCAACAGTAGACCTTTGCTAAACAACTCTGTGTTTGTTGGATATAGTAGGTTATAGTAGGTGTAGTAGGATATAGTAGGTTTCCCCTTCCATTATTTTTCTTTTTGCCGTTGTTCGAGTTGTGTTAGAGCAGACAACCACTGTCCCAAAAAAATTGCTGTATACCACTCACCACGCGTAAAAAAGCCCTAAAAATGGGTTACACACTACTACGTTACAAATTGACATGCATTATTGACAGGTAAAGAGGAAAGGATTGACAGGAGTAAAATGGACAGAGGAAGAGTACAAAGGGGCCAACCTTAATTTTACTAGGAACATGCAATTTTGGGGTCTCCAGTTCAAAATATGCATCCACACCACAGAAGAAGAGGATGGCGAAGACAATGGAAAAATCAGCCACCAGGGTGCGTAGCTGAGGAAACAGGTAACACAACAGGGTCAGCAAAATGGATAAAGATTTTGTAAGGTCAACACAATAACTAATTCTCTGCAAAGCAATAATCAATAAAATGAAATAATTTATATTGCATAATGCAGAATGTTTCTATCAGTTTTCAAATATTGCTTACCTTGGTTGGAAAATATCGGCTGAACTTGAATTTCTTTAGTGTTAGCGTCATGGAGTATGTTCCAAAGAAAAGGATGAAGGACATTAGCGCCAGGTCAGGAACGTAATTACATGAATTTCCCAGCAGGCTGCCGCCGTATTTTAGACATTCTTTCATACTCAGTTGGCTCCAGTCCATTGCTGTATTATTCATGACATTGTACTTGGAATACATGTGGAGAAGATAATAACCAAAATATTTTTAGAACAGCACTAATTCAACTAAATGTATCCTGCAGTCACAGCTGCATTTTACAATGGACCTGATTTAATTAGGCTCTCCGAGACTGGGGAAGATAGACTATCATTGGAGAACCTGGGTGATGCAGCAAAACTAGAATGGGTCTGGTCCAGGATTGAGAACATTGAACAACTAATGGCAAATGACTTTTAAAAAATCCATTCCAGCTTTGCTGGATTACCCAGGTTCAGTGTTTTACAGTCTTGGAGAGCTTTAAAAAATCAGGCCCAATAAACCTGATTTATTAAAGGTCTCCAAGGCTGGAAAGGATACACTTTCATCCATGAAGCTGGGTGATCCAGCAAACCTGGAATGGATTTCTTCAAAGCCATTTGCTATTTGTTAGCAAATATTTTCAGCCCTGATCTTGATCCATTCCAGGTTTGCTTGATCACCCAGCTTCTCTGATAAAAGTATATTTTCTCCAGCCTTGGAAAGTTTTAATAAATCAGGCCCAATGTGTCTTTTTGCATAAAATAAAGGATCCAGACTTTCCGTCTATTCATGCAGCTTGCAGTATTCCATTTTATTACTTAATTTGAAACCAATAACATTAATGATATAAAAAGTATACACAACACACACATATGGCGACCCTCACAGGACTTTTTTTTAGGGATGGCAAAAGGGAGAAACGTATTTTCATAAAGCTGATTTAGTTGCCAATTTTGCAAGTCAATTTTGCTATATTGCTACCAAAATTGCTGTGGTAAAGGACACAACAAAAAATTAATGAACCCTACTGATCCCTCAGACCCCCTGCCCCCATCCTTAGCAATTGTTGTAATACACCATTTTTAGGGGATTTGCAATTAACTTGTGAAGTTGGCATTCATGGGGCTTGATTTATCAAAGCTCTCCAAGACTGCAGAAAATAGACTATCATGGGAGAACTTGGGTGATCCAGCAAACCTGGTCTATCTTCTCCAGTCTTGAATTTTTCACAAATCAGGTGTCTCTATGTCTGTATTAAAACTGAGCTCAGGGTGTTCTACAGGGGACAGCATGATATTGTCAATACAAGAACGGGATTATACCAAATATAAATAAAGCGTCTGCAATGAAAGGAGAATACTGAGACCTCTCTTCTGGCATCTATCCCCACCATTCAGTTCTACTGCTGTGTCTACCAACAAGTGCTTTGAGGGTGGAAGGAAAGTAAAAGGAAATTGCAGCACAATTCAATAACACATTGATTTGTTTTAATATATACAGGAACATATAGATCATTGCATGGTCGTGTTTGGCATGAACTTTATTTCACCCTGTGAAAACATGATATACTGGATAGAGGAAGAATCCATAGGGATCATCACATTTTTATTGCCCTCTACGAAATGCATTCATATTTATGTCATATTTATGTCATATTTAACACCCATGGGCACCAATAATGTTTATGAAAATATTGAACATATGCCTCTGTTTGCTCAATTCTAGCATTACTAGTTATTAAATGTTGTATACTTATAGTACATATGATATATATATATATAAATAGCAAACATTTCAAAACCCTGGTAGCAGAAATTTAAATTTTTATAAATGGTTTAAATAATGCTGTATACTATATATACTCGAATATAAGCTGATCTACATATAAACCAAGGTCCATTTTTTTACCTGAAAATGCAGGAAAAAACAGGACTTAAGAATAAACCTAGAGCACGAAAAATGGTTGTCACCGTTAACATTCAAAGCAATCATCAATAGAAATGTCAATTATATTAAAATGATTGATGCGTTATTTTTAAAACATTTATTTAAAAGGGAAAAATTGTATAGGCTCAGTCTGTATATCTTTTTTCAATTTTTTTACAGTTAAAGTGCTTTGTATTTTTCAGCTGGTTATGATGGCCACTTGCTTTTTAATGAATACACTTTTTCTAATGACTTTTCCAGGCCAACAAAAAAATATTGGTTTATACATGAGTATATACAGTAAATGATCCTACAAAGCTCCTACACAGCTTCACAAAAACACAATGAATGACCAGCCTGTGGCTACTGATACTATACAATGATACATAAAGGCTATCATTATTCTGTGTATACGTGGGTCATATCTTACAAGACCTCAAAACTAAACATTCAGATCTGCTGCACATTACTTACCAAAGTTGTATTAGTGTTGTTTGGTGCAAACATAGCTGAAGCATTGAAAAAAGTTGTGTTCACTAAGAGAAAAAGAGAGGTTTGATTCAGAAGTTTTTTTTTACAAGCAGACTTTAAAGAAAAAAAGGTATATAAAAGTGTAAAAAATATACTACGCACATGTATGATGTAATACCACCTTAACTTGTAATTACCATTATGAAATTTGGTTCATGAAGATGTCATACATACACAACAGTAACATTACATAAATCAGTGTTTCTCATCCTTTTTAACATGAGGGAACTATAATTACTATATCCACAGCTCACAGTATATGAGCTTGGTGGCCGTTGTGAAGAATGTCACCCTTACAGATAGCCAAAAAGATCATTGGTGTCACTTAAACTGACCTGAGGGGCAAAAATATTGCTCAAGTAACCCCTAGAAACCTCTGCAGGAACCCTGGTTGAGAAACACTGACATGGATAATACAAAAAGTGTAAATAATTAAAGAACAAAACTCAAGCTACATATGCCTCAGCCACTTTTGACATTGTAGGGTGATAACAACTTCTCCAAAGGAAATTTCCCATTGGATGTCCCAAAATTGGTTTATCTTTAAATAGCAATTAGTCTATGGAGAAAAAAAAATGCAATCTACCCATAGATCTAGTGGCACAAGGAGCCAGGGCACCCCAAGTGATAAAATTCACTGTTACTGTAGTGCTCCTCATCAGAGGACGTCTCTGGGGCATGGGGTGCAAAGGGGAAGAACGTGTGCTGGAGGGTCGGTATTAAGGAGGACATGTAGGTTGAGTGTTTTCTAGGGTGAAGGATATGTGTTCTAGAAGGATCCTAAGAATGGGGACATGTGTGCTGGAAGGTTCTTACAAAAGAGGACATATATTGGGGGAAGCACTGGAAGGTTCCTAAGAATGAGGACATGTGTGCTGGAAGGTTTCTAAGAATGAGGACATGTGTGCTGGAAGGTTTCTAAGAATGAGGACATGTGTGCTGGAAGGTTTCAAAGAATGAGGACATGTGTGCTGAAAGGTTCCTAATATTGAGGGCATGTGTGCTGTAAAGTTCTTAAAATGAAGACGTGTACTAGAAGGTTCCTAAAAATTAAGGGGGAGGTGGAATACTGTATGTGCTTGGAAGAGCAAGGAGTAAGGATGCCAAAAAGTCATGACATATGTGCTAGAAGGCTCCTATGAATGAGGACATTTGTGCTGGAAGGTTCCTTTAGAAGAAGAACATATGTGTTGGAAGGTTCTTAAAAATGAGGACATGTGTACTAGAAGGTTCTTAAGAAGGAGAATGCATACATTATGTGCTAGGAAGAGCAGAGAGTAAGGTTGCCAAAAAGAATACCATTTGTACCAGAAGGTTCCAAAGAATGAGGACATGTGTGCCGGAAGCTTCCAAAGTTCTACAAGTAGCAAGTTCTTTTTTGTTTTGAATTTTGCTATAGGGCCCAGAGATTTCTACCTATTCCCCTTCCATAGATCACACAGTTGTCTATACATTAATATAAAATAGGCAGCACAACACATTTTTCAAAGGTTAGAATAAAAACTGAAATGGTTTGTAGAAATACTTACACAGATTAAGAGCAGCTAGAGAAAAGACATGGAGGGAATAAGAAGAGATGTGGCAGATATCAGTTACAATAGTCGTTCTTAGGATATGGATAATCCACATTGTCTAATATCTTCATCATCTCAAACCCATTCATTCACTTTGTTGTTTTTTTTTTTAATACTTTACATTAAAAGTGATACAGCCCAGTCCCTATGTCCATCCATAGGTAGGTAATGGACTATATTCAGCAGTGGTTTGCAGTTATGTCAAAAAGTCATTACCACACATGAAAATTATTTTTATAATGTTTTTAAGAAAACATCAACTCTTCATTCAAACAGCCCTTGTGAATAAAGGGGATGAATATATAACACCCACAAATGGTTCATGCAACTATAATTTAAAAAAAAGAAGATTTGGCAGAGGGAAAAATTACAGCAAAACTAAAGTTCCACTTTAAAAATTGGCAGTCAGGCCCGTATTTATTGTAGAAAGGGACAGGTGATGATGACTTTCTGCAATAAGCATTCTCACTTGCCTGATCACTCCCTTGAGCAATCAAAATCAGTTCAGAATGAAGAAGAGAAAGGGAAGATAAAAAAGAAGGCGGCTTCCGCAACAAGTAATTGTTACCTGTATATCTAATCTTCTCCAGTATATGACTTGAGTGATTTCTAAATCTCCTATATCCCCTGAGGAAGCTATGTTGCGAAACGTGTTGGTAAAATATAACTTACATCAGAAAGAACCAATTAGTGATATCCTTTTCTATATAGCCTTTTTAAAATATTTGATGATGTATCCGAAATGTATGATCTGGTAACAACCCTTAAACCCCATTCTTTCATGAACACCCAGAACAGGTCTATGGGTCTCTTGTTTCTACTGTTAATTATTTGCCATAGCAGAGGTAAGGTAATTCCTTGTTCCCATCTATTTGTCCTGTGACCTCAAAAATATATATAAAAATATCACTAAACACTGTATGAATTCATTTTTTTCAAGCACTGGGCCTACTATAACAAAGTGTCCATTGCAAGAACTGTGCATCTACTTCCCCAGCATCCAATCAGATACAAGCTTTGATTTCCTAATATTCATTTTTCTATGCAGGTTTGATTGGTTGCTGGGGAACAAAGTAGACAATTGTGATTGGAGCCACGTTGGGTAATCAGAGCCAAAATATCCGTCTTCAGGTATGAAAATTGTTGAACATTTTACTGCTTGCTTTAGGCTCCAACATATTAATAATAATTTTTGCATACAGGGCCAAGGTGGAGGCAGATTAATAGGTCCACTGACCTGGGTCCGGTGCCACGCATTCACATCGGTATGTTGTCACGTAGTCGGGCTTGAAGTCGGAATTGATGGGGTAATACTTGAAAGCCCCGATCATCTTCTTAACAGCGTCATAAATGAAAATGAAGCTGATGAGAGTGGAGAATCCTTCCTCTGTGAAACGCGTAATGTACTTAATAATGAAGCTGGCATCGGTGGCCACTAGAATAAGGCACTGCAGGGCTGAATGGAGACCAATCCACAAACGGAATTCCATATAGTCAATATCATTGTTCCTGAAAGCAAACTTTTAACACAGTCATAGAATTAAATAGGGTATTGGTTATACTTTAAGAAAAGCTTAAGTCCTAATTTCACTTTGTAACACTTAAAATTATTAATTAACTAGACCAAAATCCAGGTTTGATGGATCACCTAGGTTCACCCATGATAGTCTATTGTCTACACAGTCCTACTGAAAGCCTTTGATCCCTGTACTTACTGCACCCAGTAAATCTGAGCTCCATTCTAGGGAAGCAAGATACCCAGAATGGAGCGCTGTCCTAACTTTGTCTTCTTTCTCGGCTTCCCAGTTATGTTCCAAGCCGCCATCTTCCTATAGCTTCTTTCACTTTGGTTTTTAATGATGTCCCCTGAGCTCGCACTGCACATGTACAAGATCGGGTGACAACTCTTCCCGCAAGGTCTTCAAAAGTAATCAACAGAGCACCCATCTCACTCTGCACATGCGCACTTTTACATTTGAGGAACCCCCCTACCGTGATGGCACAATGGCCAGTCCATGGCTTGCACAGAAGGAGCTGCCCACAACCTTCTGGAATATATGACGTAAGTATTCCAAGAGGCAGTGGGTTACCCGCATCAATCTTTATTGCCAGGATTGCAGGATTGAAGAAGAGGGCAAATATAAAATATGTATAAAAAAGTTAATACAAATAGAATAATAAAATCATTATGTAAAATAGAAGGTCCTTTTATATAATGTTTATTTTATGATCATAGGTCTTCATTAGGTCAACATACGTACCTTCACCTTCAACATTCAAACCCAGCTAGAAAGGTCATTCAGTACGATGGGTGGTAATGGAGCACCATTGGGAGGATAAATCCTTAGGTGCAGAAGAAACAACCGGAAGTAGTAGTAACTCTTGCACAGTTGTCCCCAGAAAAGATGTCTCCTGACCTTGTGTTGTGTTGGCAATGGTCACTGGTACCATTTATTCCAGTAATGGGCTTGGCAACCTGATATCCACAACCTACTCTTTACTAATGGTCACTGATACATATAGAGGGGTTGACATCCCCAATAGGACACTTTATCCAAACCTGAAAATAAAGTCTTTGGCTTGGTGATCAGGTTAATGGGTTTGCCTATTCTATCTGTCCTGAAAAGGCATAAGAGGCATGGAATTCAAATGAATTTTAAATCACAAGCCTTTTATACCATTTTATACACTGTTACAACTAGTCCATTAGTTTTGATTCATAAATGAACCTATAAAAGTTCACATTTTGTATCATGAAGTTCAATTTACCAAAGCAGTTTAAGTTATTCTTTTACAAAAGTGAATTATCACTTTGCAAGGGATCGTTACCTTGGTGAATATGCTGACTTTACCATTCAATCACATGCAAGTTAAAAGGAATAAGTTTCATTACATTTCTTTGCACGTGATAGGTTTTTCAATACAGTTAAGTAAATTTTTTGCAACATTCACTAAGCCAATCAAACTCATTGCTTTAAAATCACATGATCAGGGGAATTATATTTGAAGACATTTATTGCGCTCAGTGCTGCAGCATAAGATGTGCAATGGTTCACTTACTTGCTGAAGTCAAAGAGAAGTTTTTCAAAGATGAGAATAGGACCGGTGCTGCTCAGGATGATAAGAGGTTGTCCAGCAAACAGACAAAACACAGAGCCTGTCATTGCTGTCCCGAGGAAACTCTCCATCACTCCCTGGCAAGGGAAAGTTAAATAAATGGGCAATGCAGCAGCCAAATAATACAAATTATACCAATTATACCGAATATATATTAGAGTAATGCAAGCTGACTTTATATAATTATCATCATTAAAAGTGGGTACCTTCTTTAACAATCTTAGAGTAGAAGACCAGTGTGCAAATAAAGCTAAATAATATATATATTTATATAAAGCATCAGGTCACTAACTTATACATTTTGTAAAGAGGATAAGCAAAAGCATTTTTT
>NC_092859.1:152914158-152918031 GCF_032062135.1 Pyxicephalus adspersus
AAGAAACCAATAATTACCATTGCTTGTGTCTGAACTTAAAGTGATTTTAACAGTATTAGAGAATTTGCAACAACACAGCATTGCATTGGGATATACAGTGCATTAAAGTGTGTTGTGTTAAGGCAGCTCATTATAAATAATTAGGTATTTAATGCAGGGGACACAAATGTGTGCAGAGGTAACACATGCAGCAATGCGTACATTATCACAATGCACAGCAGCTCTCCAAGACTAGGAAAGATAGACTGTCATGGGTGATCCAGCATACCTGCAATGGATTTCCTAAAAATACATTTGATATGAGGTGGGAAATGGTTTCAATCATGGACCAGGTCCATTTGAGGTTTGCTGGATCACCAAGGTTCTCCCATGATAGTCTACCTTCTCCAGCCTTGGAGGACTTTAATAAATGGGGTACATTGTGTCAGGGTAATAGTCTGAAGGCCCATGTCACCAGCATAATTTGTATTTTAGGGTAAGTTCTGGACAAAATGGGGTCTAGCGAATATAAGTGGGGTCTCCAAATTGAAAGCATTCAAACATTTAGCACTTGGAGAAGGTAGGGCTCCTGGAAAATTGTCCATTTTGGCCCCTTGTTATAAAGTAGATCTGCTTGTAGTTCCCCGTCAAAATTAACAGCTCTATTCCAGCTCGCCTTTTATAATTTTTGCTGCTCTCCATAACTAAAAGTAGATTTAAAGTCCAAATTGTCCCCTTGCTCTAAAATATTTTCCACACCATTATTAGTTCTAGGAGAAGAATCCCGTTTAAAAACAAACTTCAAATGGGTAAACTTACTATGGTTTGACTTCAAGTATGCCACATTCAGCACCCCAATGTAGAGAAGGATATAACCCTCTAATTGATGAGTAAATAGAATAGGAAAAATTGCCTAAAAGATGAACTGATCTTAACTAGGAAAATGCTTTTTTGTGGCACAGCTTAATCTTAACAGGATATGATTAATTATGCCTAATGAATACTACCAACACTAACTGTATGCTAAAATAGGGGGAATTTTAAACGCATGACATTATTTGGGGGCAAATAAGGATTTTGGATATGTTTTTTCATATGCCTGGTGGCACTTTCACCTTAAAACATGATATAGCTATAAAAGATACGGTGCAAATTGTGTTAATGATGCCCCATGATCTACATAGGCCCCATGGCTGAGAGTTTTTCTATGGGGATCTGTAGTTTTAATACACAATGGCCACTGTAGTCCCCACATAATGCTCCACATACCTGATAGTTGTCTGTGGCATCACCTAACAGCCCTCCAAATGTTATGGCATTTGTTATACAGCCGAGGTAGATGAAAAGAATGGCAGAAATTGATTGGATGTGAAAAGCATCATAGAAGTCACTGAGAAACCAGGGCAGCTTCCTCTTAATGTCCAGATAAAGACCTCCGCAGAATCTAACAAAGAAGAGACAAAAGTACAACTAAAAGAACTCTAAAAGTACAACTAAAAGTATTAATATTTGTATGTGGACTACAGGAACCTCTGCAACCACAAATTTGGTTTGAATTGGAAATAATTTTTTTTTTTTTCGTGCCTCCATAAATTTGCTACACCTATATTACTTCTAGGAACAGTTTTCTTTCTTTAAAAAATGATATTCAGAAAGGTTAAACTGACTTTCCCCATGAAACCAGAACCACCCAGAAATGTGCTGCAATTGGCTCCATGCTGCGGTTCTTTGATGTAAAGAGAGAAGAGGATAAGCTTGTGATTGCTAAGTAAACAAACTAGGAAGACTCTGCCTGACTGATTAGCTGACAGAAGGCAAAAAAATGTTTTTTTTTTACATTTGCAGCTCTCTCCCTGAACAGGATATGGCCAAACTATTCATAACACAGCAAGGTGTCTCATTGGTTAGCACTTTGGCCTTTGCAGCGATAGATCCCAGCAGTGAATCTTGGCCAGGAATATATCTGCATGGAGTTTGCAGGTTCTCCTGTGTTTGCGTGGGTTTCCAATGGGTTCTCTGGTTTCCTCACACATTCCAAAAACATGCAGATAAGTAATTAGCTTCCCCCCAAAAAATTGTCCTTAGACTGTGATAATGACATATGACCACGGTAGGGACATTTGATTGTGAGCCCCTTTGAGCGACAGCTAGTGACATGACTATGGACTTTGTATAACAATGTATAATATGTTGCTGCTAAATAAATACTGTGTAATAACAATAATTGCATAATGGCTGCTTCCAACATTACTGTACTGTGAATAAGGAGAATATATTGTGGGCTGCGCTGATCAATGAATGCAGCACCATACAGGGAGCACTGGAGGTTTTGAATGGAGATACTTGTCCCCATTTAACCTCTAGTGCCCCGGGGATCGCAAATAGAAGGATTCCCGGGTAATCCTGTGAATCCTCTTGTTATAATTTCCCTGATCTTCCTATGGTTTCACAAAATCGGTTTGCCGAAATTTCACGGAACTATCGAAAGTTCGAGAACATTTTTGCGAGAATGCCAGAGGCATTCTTGCTCATTCCTAGTGGCAAGTCAGAACAACCACTTTATAAACAGTCAAGAAAGAGATGGTAAGTTCCTCTTTGGATAAGCACTTAAATCTTCTATTCTTTATTAAAAAAAAGAAAAGAAAGGAAAAAGCATAGAACGGAGAGGGTCTACTACATCTAACCCCTAACACACTGAGCTAAAAGTGAATAACCTGGTGTCTGTTGAATCTGATCCCATCACCATCCATCATTTTGAAATGATAGAATGATAGATTACTCAGCATGGTATGCAGAACTCACCTGCCCGTCCAAGCAAGCTCTTCTCCAATCTCATGGGGCCCTGGCATCTCATCATCTTCACTTGGCCCTCCGCTGCCACCACCGACTCCTCCAGCTGACCCATTCATTTGTCCAGCTTCATTCACAGAGAAAACTGATTTCCTGTTGTAGAAGAAGGTTGAGATTTACCATGAATCATGTATTGGATAATATTAGGTAAAAGTAAACTATTTCAGCAAATTTTGGTAACTCGATCATATATAAAGGAGATCTTTGTAACTCTACAGAATGAAAAATATCATTATGGAACAACACTGAGATAAGAATGCTGAAATAAAGAAGAATAAAATACTTATATTGCTATTTTAAGGACACGCAGATATCCTACTGAAGATGTATGGGATATGATGATATTGTTCTATAGAATATTTTGATCTATACATTAAATGTTGTATCAACTAACTACATGAAATACACTTATGTGGTTAGTCCATCGTCTTTTCCTGTCTGGTTTTGTCAAAAAGCAAATATTGCTCTCAAAAGTAAAGGAAGAAGTATCTGTAAGTAGAAAGAGTTTGTGGAGAAGCTTTGCAACCCAAGGGAAGACCTATAGACAATGGGTCAGAATCCTCAAGCAGATGAAGAAATGGCCGTGTCATGGAATGGCTATGATAGCTTTGGAGGAGCTCTTTAACCATTGTCTGATGATGGAGCGTCCTACAGACAATGGCATGGATCAGAACCTGGAGTCAGCTGAAAAAGCCGTGGTGTCCTGGAATCCTTCACACAGCACATCTAAATCCAGTTTGGGGAAATTGGTTCTCAGTAGCCCTGAGAAAGGGCTAGAACGCCCAATATATAACCCGACCCATATTGGATGTCCTGTATTTCACAGTGCTGTGTGAAGCATTCCAGGAGACCACTATTTCATCAGCTGACTGCATGTTCTGATCCATGCCATTGTCTGTAGATCATTCCATCATCCAGCAAGGGGTTTACCTTTGGCCATGGTTGAAGAGCTCCTCCATAGACTGTCTGGTCACTTACGAGCATTGCTTCCTTGGTCAACTTGTGAATGCAACACTTACTTTTTACCTAACAAACGTTATTCCC
>NC_092859.1:152918442-152996818 GCF_032062135.1 Pyxicephalus adspersus
TATAACTATGATTATTTATTGTGCTAGGTCTGTGAACTTCTGTTTAGTTTGTTCTATATTGCTACACTACACCATCATCTAATGACTTAGCTTTAGAACAGAACCATTAACCTTTAGTTTCTGTTCAGCCAATTCTACATGTTGTTCTTGTGTTTTCATGAAGGTAAATATATTATTATTGCCCTTAGCAAACCAACTATGCCTATATCTGTTAAAGCTGCTCCGTTATGTTTCTTTAATGATCGCCAATAAATACATAACTTTCATACACTATTTCTTTTTTAATCAAACACTCACCTCTGGTCAGCTGACGGAATCTTTTTTGGGGGTTCTATTCTGATGGTTGGATCCCACTCTCCAGGTGGAAGGACGATTACTTCATCCAAGAATTCATCAATTCCTGCTATCAGATCCTCTCGATCTCTAGCTTTGTATGCAACATCGCTGAAAAGCTAAAACATATAGGAGGATAGAAGTAGGATCCTGGATGATCCAGCAAACCTGGTCTAGGATGAAAACATTTTCCAAATAATAGCAAATGATTTTTAGAAAATCCATCCCCGGTATGCTGGATCTCCCAGGTTCCCCCATGATAGTCTATCTTCTTCAG
Source organism: Pyxicephalus adspersus (assembly GCF_032062135.1). Taxonomy (NCBI): domain Eukaryota; kingdom Metazoa; phylum Chordata; class Amphibia; order Anura; family Pyxicephalidae; genus Pyxicephalus; species Pyxicephalus adspersus. The sequence goes on from NC_092859.1 coordinate 152,919,053, forward strand.
TCTTGGAGATCATTATTAAATCAGGCCCATAGTAAACATATGGATCATACTACTAAGTCATGCAGGGAAATATTTTGGCAATAAAATTAGCTTTTAAGGCAAACCATTGACAGCCTTGGCATTTTAAATGTAATGTGATTTACCAGCTTCTATATAGATTGGGGTCCTTCTTGACTGTGTAGAAATTGAAGGCATTATTCTCTATACAGGTGCTCCATTGTCACCACTGAAGACAACAGGAAACCTAGTGTTAGTACAAATGTCTTATCGATCCGCCATGTTGGATCACTAAATGACCGACTGCTAAGACCTATTGTTTTTTAAGGACACAGTGGGTCACCTCCAATTGAGCCTCCACAGAACAGGACAGGTTAGCTTAACAATTGCTTCTACCATTGTCCACCCAAAAAAAATAACAAAAGCAGCTAAATTAATTGAGCGTTTGTATGGAGCATTAACAAGATTCAACAGAGATTTTACAAACAGAATATATTGTGTGATCATCTTATCTGCCTGTTTTGCAATATGGCAATGAATTGGAAGCACCAAAACCCCAGCCCAGATAACGCTGCCCAGACGTTACTTTCCTCCATTTATACATTTACTTACATCATCCACCATTAAAGTCGCGATTGCTCTGCCAATTTCAGTGTATGATTTGGCTTTTCCCATCGGACCCAGTAAAATAAATAGAAACCTAGAAATGAAAAAACAATGTATCTTTTTTTTAATATCATTTTTAATAAAGGAAAACATGACAATATACAAATACAAATTAAAAACAGTACACAGTGTAGAAATAGATTGCACAGAATATACAGTCAACTGTAACCAAAAATAATATAAATACTATCAATTTATTGCACAAGAATAATGATAGATAAAGTGTAAAAACAATGTATTTTTAACAATAAATTCACCGGTATTCTGTTGCAAGATTTATTTATTATGTCATCAACTTTGCTTTGAATCATCATAGTGTACAATTAGGTTTTCATTTGAAATAAAAACTTCTGAATGCTTGTGATATCAAACATCTTTGAGTGGGTGGATGTGCAATGTATCTCCTAAATAAATTTATAAAGACGTAAAATATTAACCTTGACCAATCATGATGTTGTCAGCCATCATTTTTTATTCAGCAGAGTCAATGAGAAGTCAATGTGAAAATCTTCTGACCCTCAGAGGCAGAGTACAATCCGGATCTGTCTATCTTTGCAAAAATCTTATACAATACTCAAAGTACAAAACTGTGTCTGTCTAATAAAGCTGCTGTAATGTATCTCTTCTATCACAAAGAGAAATGAGTGAAGAAATGAGATGAGCAGAAGCTAAAAGGCAGCAAAACCATCAACAGATTTTTGCAGCTTCCAGAAACAATGCAGTGGATCTGAGCGTGACGTATAAGAGTTATTATTTGTGGAAGCATTGAGAATAAAATATATAATAAAAGTAAAAAAAAATCTGTAGCGCTGGACTAATTGAGTTAGGGAAAAACCCCAGGATCATAGTGGGGAGAGGGCACAATGTAGGGATGCAAAAATAAATGTTATTTTAAAAAATTCCCGTTCCTGCAAAGGAAATCCAATGACTCTATTTATAAAACAAGAAATCTGATATTCCTTCATAGCAATCTTTCAGGTCAATTTGTTTCAATGACATTATTTGTTCGAGGGAATGTCAGATTCGCTGTTTTATTAACAGAGACCCAAGAATGTGATTTTTAGGATTTCATGGTACAACAAGAGTTGGTATGCCAGCTTTCATTGTGGAAGTTTTTAGACCAAAGATGCAGCAAGATCTAGAAGGCCTTTAACGGTTTCTGCTCCTAAATTGACCATGCTCTTGACCTGATTTTTGCAGATCTTGGCTAAAAGAATTGCTAAGACATTGGAGATATCCAGGGATGATGTTGGCTGACCTATGAGCAGTTGGGTTTGCAAAAGCCGTCCATCAAGAATGAGAAATGATATCGAGATGAACTTGCAGCTTTTTGGAGTGATGATTGTTTTTGAATAACTTCTCACTGTAGATGAAACATATTGATGCTACAATAATCTACAGACCTAAGAACAGTCCTTTATTATCTTTGGGCTCTCCACTGCTAAAGAAAATCAAGATTCAAAGGCAGCCCGGTATTTATTTGGCTAAATAAATTATTTTGATAGCTGAAAATATTCAGTTTTACAGCTGATGCAGAATACTTCTTCAAATTACTGTACCAAATAAAAGAGACCTTGAAAGAAAAATGGTAAAGGAAGCTGAAGAAAGGTGTTTGTATAAAACAATGCACCTCCTTACGTGTTGAAGAATTTGGGGATTTAGGGCATTTACCATCCACCATACTCACCAGATGTGGAGTATGTGAGACTCACCAGAATGGAGGATATTTTTAAGTTATTTGCAGGTGATAAAAGTAGCAGAGATATATTTCTTAGACCAGGCATTGAAATTTTTTGGGAAGCGATAAGAAAACTTAGTAACATTGTGCAAAGTGTGTTAAACTTGGAGGTACATATGTAAAAATGAATATAAATTTCATGACTATCAGTTACTTGAACTGGGGTGCCCAACAGGTGGATCACAATCTACCGGAAGATTGCAAAGGCAACGCAGAGCCCTGCCTTTCAATATAAACTCTACCGCATGCAGGAGTTATTAAGTCCCAGTTTTTATTGTTGGTAGATCATTTTGACTTGGTTATTTTAAAAGTAGCCCGCAAGCTAAAAAAGTGTGGGCACCCCTGGATTAGAACATCTCCGTGTTTTTTGCATCTGGATGGTCTAAAAATTGATCACTTGAATAATATTATTAATAATGATCATCCCAGAATTCACTATAAGCATTTTTGCTCTCTAGATAAAAAGCTCCATTACCTTGTGGGTACAGGAACCTCGGTGACACCACCAAGCATTAAAGACTGGACGAGCCGTACAAAAGCCACAAATGGCTTATCCAGGAAATCCACTTCTCCCACTAAAACATTGGAGGCTTCTGCATCCCTGGGAATCTTCTTCATAAACTTATTTCTCAGCTGCCAAATCAGAGACAGAAAAGTTAAAGAGTTTGAATTTTTCTTATGGGGTAAGGTCAATTATTTTCCATGTGCAATTTCTTTCACTATACCACTATCGGCATCCCATTTCCAGCACCCCCTTTGGTTAGTAAATAAATTTGGGTATAATAGGTAGTATTTTTTTTATAGTTGTGGTATCCGTTATTCCAGAAGTTCATTACATTTTGATAATGGTAGCCTAATGTCAGTGTATCCCCAAAATTAAAAAATATGCAGCATGCTAAGAGTATTACATCATTTTTTTTCCCCAAATGCATTTGTTGCCTAAAATAATCATCATACAGATAAATGGGATCACTAAATCAGTTATTTCTTGTGTGGCCACCAAATATTCATATAGGCTAGAAAATATATTGTAAAAGGTTCAGGATTTGTAGCTATTTACCTGGTCTGAGCTTGGAGTTTCTGAGATGTCATTCATACTCCTGCTTTGTGCATGACCTACAGTGAGAAAGTACAAGCAAGTATTAATTTAAAAAGGTACATTTTAAAGAAGGTGATTTTTTTAAAATTTGGCAAAGAGCTTTAGCCTAAGAGAAAAGTGGAGGAAGGAGTTCATTTTAGCGAGTTACGGTAAAAAAAACAAAACAAAGGTTATTAGAAGATGATAGATTTTAATTATTCATATTGAAAGGTTCTGCAACCGGAACTATCAGTAGGTAAGTCTGCAGGTACTTATAGTATAGGAAAACCAGCAACTGTATCTTTGTCTTTCTGTTGACAGGCTTGGCTTATTAGGACCCATTCAAATAATCCATTTTTGTTAAATCTATTTTGTATTGCAGTTATTAAAAAAGCACCAAATCATCCAAAAAGGCTCATGCATGTTTATGTATGTTGACATGCATAATGATGTGCGATGACATGATTTTTAATATTCTTCAAGACAAAACAAAAATGAAGAGGTGGGAATAGACCTGAAAGGATACCTTATAGCAGTATTTCTCAACCAGGGTTTCATGGATCCCTAGGGTTCCTCCAGAGGTTGCTGGGGGTTCCTTGAGCAATGAAAAGTTTGCACCTCTCAGGTCAGTAAAAGTGACAACAATGAACTTTTTGGCTATCTGTAAGGGTGACATTCTTCCCAATGGCCGGCAATGTAAGAGGAATTCTTCCCACTGATGACCACACTAATAATCTGTTAGCTGTGGATATAATAATTATAGCAAAGGGTTCCCTGAGGAACTGAAAGTTATTTCAAGGGTTCCCCCATGTTATAAAGGTTGAGAAACACTGCCTAATAAGTATATCCTGGGTGCCTTATGGAAATCATGGCATCCCTTTGTACAAGGTTTATAGATTTATTTATCAGGCTTTGAGTCAGTTTAAAATATAACTTTTATTATTATACAAATAAAAAGCCTACGCAATCTTCCGTAGTTGGAATTCTGTCTCATTCTCAAATCTTCTGTGGATCGATGAAGATGAGCACCAGGAACACTTGGGGCAGGAATTCGATCTGCAAATAAAAATTTGTAAGCAATAAAAGAACATCACGTATTCTATAACTCTAATAGAAACAGACAGGCAAAATCTTGTGTAGACATAATAGAAGTGTTGATGATGATTACATGACCAAACTACCAAGACATGATGTCCTAACTACCATACTAAAGGACCTCATTTCTAGTACTCAAAATTATTATTATCCAGTATTTACATAGCGCCAACATATTATGTAGCGCTTCACAAAGTCCATAGTCATGTCACTAAGTGTCCCACAAAGGGGCTCACAATCTAATGTCCCTATGTCATATGTCACTCACACTATGAACAATTTTGGGGAGAGTAGATAACAGAAATATACTATTATATTTATTAATATAATATATTTAAAATGAACAATAATCAAAACCATAAAAATATTCTTTTTCAACAAAAGGTAATTAACCAAATGTTATAAATCAAAAAAGAGTCAAAAGTGACCTCCTAAGACCCCAGCAGCACACAAAATCATAGTATATTCTTCCTTTTCAAGATGTTAGGGTTGCATTTTACTCAATGTCAGGAGTGTTTGGACATAGATAGCGGACTATTTGAACTATAGTTCTATTTAGTGGAATAGTACCCAGAGCTGTGACTTTGTATTAGTAGGTGGTCTTGCTTTTAGCAACCATGGCTGTTTGTCATTATTGTGCATAGATTTGCTTTTACCCCCACAACACTGGATAGTTATTACAGTAAAAATATTTCCCAAACGTTTGTAAAATTGATAAAGGGACATTAGACTGTGCGAGGACCCTTGAAGACCTTGTCCAGTTGGGTTTTAGTGAACCTGGAGATCTTACAAAATATCTATTGTGTAAGTGATCTTATTAGCTTCTCTTTTGTGAAGACAGAGAGCTGCAAATCTACCTGGGACTGTAACGTTAAAAGTCATTTCACTCCAACTGGGCAAATCGCATTGGCCTATGATTCATGGATGTTGATTCACATTTGAGATTATGCCTGCCAACTAGTCTAGAGTAAGACGTGAGATGATTATTTGCATCCACATGTGTGGTTCCAGTCCCCTTCAGATCCTAAGCTTTCTGTCTTGGTATGCACCCTATCTCTTACCATTTAAGACAGGGGTGTCAAATTCAAATACACAGAGAGCCAAAATTAAAAGCTTAGACAAAGTCGCGGGACAAACTTGAAGTTTATTGAAAGAATTGGGAAATTTTTCCTTCTCATTAGATATAAAACCTTTTCATATGGAAACAAAGAGGTTTTGCCTAACATTCAATCCGGAACAAGCCTAAAATATAGAAATAGCACCGCTTCTACAATTCCCTGTGTCTTTAAAACAGTCCAATGCGGGGCCACGCACAGGAAGCCGCTGGTCTATAGTCACGAGTGATGCTGGGAATTGTAGTGGCAGTGCTATTTAAATGCAGTAGTGGGTCTGCTGCAATTCAAATTTAGAAGTCCATTGGGGGCCAAAAAAATCCTTTTGGGGCCAGACTCAGCCCTCTGGCCAGAGTTTGACACCCCTGGTTTAAGATGTCTTCAAAAAACCCCTAGACAGGAGACATAAAAACTAAATCTGTTTGTTCCCCACATTATAGAGAAAACCCACAAAAATTCAGCAGCTCCACATCCGTAATGACAATCACAAAATACTCCTATAACTCTGTGTTTTCAAATCAATAATCGACAGCAGATACAATCAAAATATTAGGAAATCACAAGCATGACTTTAAATATTATAATTGTATTGCCACCTTATCAGTGTTTTCCAGTTACTTACTAGTACTGGAAGAGACAGATTTTCCGATGTCCGCCAAAGATCTGTGAATGGGTTTCTTGGTTTGGTGCCGGTGTTTCCTCAATAGGACAAAGCTAATTTTCTCTCTGAGTTCAGGCTTGAGAATTCCATCTTCAATCTGTTTTTCTATGATGTCATCTGTAATAGAATACACCCCATAAGGTTTTCTTGTTTACACCTTTATCGGCTTTAATCATTGTATTCTATTCATTATATTCTTAAGTCTACCAGTTTATTTATTGATGGCCTCAGAATGCCAGTTGTAGGTGGAGTCATTTACATTTGGGTGGGTAAGAGGTGCAGTAAACTCCATGTTGAGCACATGGGTTTTTTCTTCTATTGTTCAGTTCAGATCAATTTGGTTACAGTGGGCTGTGATAGCTCTCCCTTAGGGACACTTTACCACTACTCCCCAACATTGAGTACTGAAGTTTCTGCAAATTAGCACTTATACTAATAAGCTATAATCATCAAAACCACGACATGTGTAGGTAATAACACTGATGACCTAAATGAAATGGTACCCCAAAGGTGATAGTGGAACTAAGAGGATCCCTTTAAATCTATGGCTTTGCAGAAAGAATGCATGTGTGCAAAGCAGGAGGCGCAATGTGCAAAATGGACTTTAGGCTGCTGGGGTTAAATTAGTTGGAAACCAGGCATGGGTAATGTGCAGACCTAAAGCTGCTGGGAAATGTCATGGCTGGTTATCAGGGCATGCTGGGATCTCTAGTTTCCTGGGGAGCGAGGACTGACAGTTGGGTGTACCTGATAACAATTGTAACTGGATTTCTGAATTTTGTATAGCATTATAGTCTATAGTTGTTTTTCAGGTGTCAGTATATCATCATTGTTCTTTCAAGTATTTAAGTGGTACAGGTAAGACTAGGCTGGTTAATGATATCACTTACAAGATTTGTAATGACTTCACAAGCATCTTCAAAATGGCAGGACATGTGGAAGTGTCCCCGGTATGTTGTGGTTAGTACCTACAGAAAGTGGTCCAAGAAAGTAAAACTAATGACAGGATTATGGTTGCCCCAAATCTGATGTGTGTGGGTTGGAGGAATGCTAGCCCATCAGTTTCCAAACAACAGCAAAGCTCCTGTAGCACAAATTGCAAAAAAACTTAATGATAGCTGTGGAAGGAAGGCATCAGAATGCATGGTGCATCACAGCTATTTTTGTATAGGGCTAATGACCCCTGCTTACTGCTAAAAGCACATTCAATGGCAATGTGAGCTTCAAAATGGGATTAAAGAACAATGGAAGAAGATGGCCTGGTCTGATGAATCATGTTTTCTTTTAGATCATGTGGATAGCCTGGTGCATCATTTACCTGGGGAAGGGAAGGCAGTAGGATACATTATGGGAAAAAATCACCCCAATGGGCACAGTATAACTTAAAGGATCTGCTTCTAAAATCCTGGTGCCTGATACCACAAGACATCTTGAGAGGTCATGTAGAATTCATGACTCATTAAGTCAGAGTTGTCTTGTGACACAATGGGGAGCTACACAATATTAACCAATGTTCTGAGTGATCTATTGTGGTCTCTTTTATTGCCTGAATATGACTTTTTATGCAAAGTTTGCTTTTTTATGCTGATTCAGCCTACATATGGACACCTAGGCTATATGGTAACATACCTACAATCTGCGGGAGAGAATACCCATCTAAGTCAAGCAGTACAGTTCCAGTCTGAAGACACGTCCGTAGCTCGAAGAGGCTGTGAAGGGACAGTGTTGACACGTGTGGCTTACTCCATCTTTCTCCTCCTTCTTCAACTTTCTCCTCAAACTTGATCCACCTTGGAAAAATGTCAGCATTTGTTAATCTTATGTCATACACGTCTACATGACGTATCGTATGTGGTGAGTAAAAAGTATAATGATAAATTTGTAAACAATTCTCTCAGCATGTACCTGAAGGAGGGCTGGTATAGATGAAGAAGATGAGCAGATGATCAGAATTTTACACCAAGCAAAATATCATAAAGCAATAAAAACACATTTTGTTGTAGAATGCAAAAGGTTTGGAGCTGTTTTCAGAATCTGCATAGCTCCCAAATGCCCCTGAATTGGAGGAACTGTCAATCTTTTCAAACCAGATCCCTCTGTCCTTCTTTCCCCTTTGTTGTCTCTCTTTTTGGTCTAAAATATAGACCTCTATACCTGTTGAGAAACAGACTACTTCTAAAATCTGTTTGAGTTTGGGGTTAAGCTTTAAGTTGAGAACAATGGGTTTCATTTTTTTGGTTGGGTTGGGAATGAGTCAATACCATTTCAAATAACCTGAAATTCAAATAACCTGGGACATACAGCATTTGTGGTTGTGGGTCTTCTTTTTAGGAGCATAGGTCATATATGCCCCTTTCTTCCCACCGTACTGTATAACCAATGTATATGAGTAGAAAAAATTCTCTCCATATAAAGCAGAACTAAACTTACTTCCCTTCTCTCCCTTATAGACGCCAACGTATTCTCCTGGTCTACTTCTAGGCTCAGAATCTTTGACCATCTGGATAGAATGATCAAACTCCCATGCATGCTTTAAGAAGTTTATTCATCCTGGTACTGAGGTACATTCTAAAGTATATACATAAGTTTGCTTTGTTGCAGAAGAATCAAATGGAAAGTTGAAGAGCAATGAGAATTCGGACCTATTGTCTGGAGCTAAGCATAAGCTCTATATGAGAAGGCAGTGTGTTTCTCTTTCTCAGGAACATCGGTTGGAGACTTAGTTCCCCCAGGGACTTCTAAGGATCAGATGTTGAATCAGTGGAGATTAGAAAAAGCTGATGCATTACAATGGGTGCTAAAACTAGTGATTTCAAAAGTGCCATAGAAGGAATGATATTGGAAACTTGTTTTATTATGTTCATGTTTATGCCTTTTTGCTAGCTAAAGATGGTTACCCTCGTCCTTCCAATAACATGCAAAAAAAGCATTGCCTAAAACATTTTGGATTTAACAGCCCTTCAAAAATGGGGTGGTCAAGATGGTGACATGGCTCTAGCAGAGGACATCAGAACCTTCAGTGGTTATCATTTTTATAAAAGACTAAGCCCACAACCTATCAACTAGAATTCTAGATACTTAAACATATTCTATGTCACATTAAGTAGTGAATAAGTAATGATTTTACAATGTAGGAAAATAGTGAATCCATTTAATGTATTTGCAAAATACAGTTCCCATGAAAAGAAATTCTGTTAAATATTGTGTTGAACCTCTTTCTCTATAGGAGATCATTAGTGTATCACAGCTCAATTATTTTCATAGTGCTTTGGAAGTCATTAGAAATATATCAGATATAACTGATACAAGATCAGAACATCATTTACAACACGTTATCCTTAGGTCAAGTCTCCAGAGAATTCTGGTTGCAATGCAACAAAAGCATGGCATACATTGAAACATGTTAATTCAACACATTCACCCACCACACTCAATGAATTCCATATCAATGAACCAGAACTCTTTGCTTTGATTCCAGCAGGGCTTATTACTTTGGAATTAAAGCAAAGCTGAAGCATCTATGGGGACTTCCCAACTGCTATCATTGGAAAGCTTTGGCAGTACGTTTCAGATGTGACTGTCTGTGGTTTGGCTTATGTTTTTGCTTGGGACAGGATTTCCTTTGCAGAACTAAACCCATTCCAAGCCATGTGTAATAAACAGATGATATTTTCAAAAGCAAAGCAATTGCTGGGCTCTCAGTGCCATTGGGTCAACAAGCTGACATATGTGCTACCTTGAGCCAACACATTTGCTATCCTTGTGTTTCTATGTGTAAGACCGAGCCATCTAGATGAAGGAAATTACAAATGAGCAAATGAGAAAATTACATTGAATTACATCAATTTCTAAAGAAACATGCAATGGACATGGGGAATATGTAAAGTGGAGTAATCAATGACAACATGTTGGAAATTGTTTGCCGGATCACACTACTATGCCCTGTTTGATCTTATAGGCTGCTCTGTATTACAACACTTTGCTTGCCATCATCTGCACTACTTGATTGAATACCCTCAGTGATCTACATGTTTTTGGCATTTTTTATTTCATGGCTGATGTTTATATAGGATTTTTGCAAATTAAAGCAGACCTATTATTAGCTATATCTTGTTAGGTACATGCAAAGTATGTAATGGGTAAAGGTAACACTTGCAAGTTTTTTATTATCTCTCATAGTCATAATTATGTTCACAATTGTCTGGTTCAAGTCAGCCCCTACTGTTACCTCTTCTAACTACCAAGTTACAGTTTTACAGTCTGGTTGCTGGGAAAGAGGGGAAAGGGAAATGATTCCATCCACCTGCAGCCCCGAAGACCGTCCTTCTGCCAAATGGCCCTAATTGTATGGCCCTTGGTTTCCTCTGCACATATTAGTCTGTGTTCACCTTGATGTCAAGATATCATGCATGGAGAGACATGACCACTAGGGGGCGCTACAGCTTGCACATAGGTGGTGTGAGCCTTGAGAAGGGCAAAGGCGCAGAGTCTAAGCAGTAACCAGGTTTTCTCCAGAGCCTCTAGTGGTGGGGATGTTGCGTGGCTGGTTACTGCCAGGTTGCGGCCCTTGGGCACAACAAGGTGGGCATAACACGGTACCAAATCACAAAGCAGAAGGAAAGCCATGGTCGAGGCTGGCAGCAAGCAAGAGAGGTCTGGTCACACTGCAGGGATCAATTGCCATGGATCCAGGGGACAGACACTAGTGACACAAGGGCCACTGTGGGCACAGGGAACACAGGAGACACTGGAAGCAACAGGAGGCACAGGAGACTCCACAGACAGACAGGAACACTGGGACAGGACAGGGAAGTTGGCTGGGAACCCACAGACTGGACAACTAAGGGTTAACGCAGGAGCTGGACAGAGGAAAAACTGAATTAGCCAACAGGTGTACAGGAACTAGCTTACAGAACTTGGGGCTCGGCACAATGGAGACACGTTGTATGAACACTGAGTGCAGTGTGTGCGCTAGCTAAATAGCCAGGGCTGATCAAGGGGCTATTTTCTGATTGGCCAGTGGACTGGACAGAATTGATAAAGCTTGGAAACTGAGGCACTTCCAGAGTCAGAACTGCCCGCATGCTCAGGAGAGAGATGCCTGCGCTTTAGTGAGGAAGCAGTAAGTGTGACAGCTGAAGATTAGAACACCAACCAGGCAAAATGTTTATTACAGAACCAGGTCCCAGTGAAAGGTCCACTTTAAAATAAATGCCATGCATATACCTGGCCAAATATAAACACAACAAAATCTTGTAAAATTGACACTTCATATTCACATGTACATTTTGTACAATGCATTTCCTCTCACAATAATAATCCTGCTAGAATTGTTTTTCTCTCTTGATCTACTAAAAGTTGCATGACTTGTATTATGGATTACCGCATGAAACAAGGGGAGGCTTGAAGAAACTTTGCGTTTCCCAGGAAAACTGATTTTTAAGCAGATGTACAATCAAATAACTACTATAATCCTAATCTTCCTAAACATTTCAGGCCTATTATTTGCTGGTTTTTCTCATCTTGACACGTAAGTCACTACAGAAAGCTCTGCGGTAAACAGGAATGGTGGGGAGAGGGATATAGCGATTGCATATGATTGAAACCAGTCTCAGTATTTTATGTCAGCTCTACCCATTGATTGTACAGGCCAACTGAATCATAATTAGTAATGTGGTCTTATGCTGACTGGGGTCATGCCAAGGGAGGGCTTAATTTATAAAAATAAATGGATTTCTTCATATAATATACTAATGGCATATGGTTGTCCCTCCCCTATACCTTTTTTTTGTAACATTTTCGATAGGCTTTTGTTTATTGCTTTCTGTCAGGGCTGTTTCTGATCATTTTTTGACCCAAGATCCAACATACCACAACCATTCTCCTCCAGGTCAGGATGGTTGATGATGGAATCATCCAGGATGGTGAAGTTAGGACACAGGTATTGGTCAAGATGAAGTAGTCAGGATGGAGGAATGAGCGAGGATGGAGATGTCAGGATGGAGCTTTCAGCCATGACAAAGTGGTTATCAGGATGGAAGAATCAGCCAGGATGTATGCAGTCAAAAAAAAGAGGTCAAGTGGGAGGAAGGGGCATTCAAGATTAAAAGTTTGTATTGTCATAGAGGGATTGGTCAAGGTTGAGACAAGGGACCTTATAAATTAAAGCTCACCAAAGCTGAAGAGGATACACATATCAGTGAAGCTGGATGATCCAGGAAACCTGGAATATATCCTGTTCAGGATTGAAAACATTTGCTAACAAATCTCAAAAAAATGTTAACAAATCTATTCCAGGTTTGGTGGATAACTCAACTTTACTGTGGAAAGTGTATCCTCTCCAGCATTGGAGAGCTTTAATAAATAAGGCCCATTGAGCTAGAATTGAGAGGTTAGGCAGAATGGAGGAAGTAAACTAGGACAAAGGGGGTAGTTAGGATTCAGAAGGTGAGCTAGAAGAGAGGGGGTAATTAGGGTTGAGAAGGTAAGCTGGGATGGTGGAATTAGTCAGGATAGGAGAGGGCAGTTAGATTGGAGGGTTTTCTTGGATCTCAGAGACTGCACCTGCAATTGTCATCTGCAGAGAGTTTCATGGGTTGCCTATAGATTTGCCAAAGTCTGTGTAATGGTCTAAATGGCTAAAACTGGATACGTTTTGCACTTCTACCATAAAGCAGCACCAAGTTGTTCCATAGACCATGAAAGAAAGGGGTAATTTTTTCTGGGAACGGAAGGTTGCAATTAACCCACAATTATAGTTTTAGTACATGAGAGGTAATCAGAGGTGTCCTAAAGACAAACACAGAGAGAACTTTACTAACTCTATGTTCTTTCATTCATTTAATGACCAGTGTATTATTATTATAATTCTTCAGTTGTGTAGATTACAATATTGCAAAACCTTGGGCAGTGAAATGATATAGAACCCATCAGTGCTGTCTGTAGGGTTTTATCATGATCCCTAAAGATGGTGTTAAAAGATATTTACATTACTGTGTATATTCCCTTTGCAATTGGTTTTAGCTACTCACGTAGGGTACCACCCAGAGCAGAGGCTACCTGGTGTTAAATCCCCCCTGATAACCAATGGTGAGATATTAACCCAACATGTGATTACAAAACATTTCTCTGGCTTGTCTGCAGTCACTAGAAGTCGGGTAGAGTAATTTGCACGTAGAGCTGTATTGCTAGTAAATACAGTAAGTATTAATAAGTAAATCTTCACCGGTAGGGCTGTAGGGGGTCAGCCGCCAGGAAAATTGTAAATACATTAATACTTTACTCAGTGGATATGTGTCCTAGAGAGAAAATTCCTTGTGGATTTTAGATTTTGACTTGTTAATCTGCTCACTTATTAAAGCGAGCATTTCTCTGGGCTGGTGTAATGCTTTCATTAGGGTTTAAAGAAAGATTTGCTTTGGCCATCTTAATAAAGAATGCTTGGCGTTGTTTCATTAGTGGGCTAATTTGTTTCAGGTTGACACATATTACTTATTGGTGTACCTCCTCCTCTAATTACACGCCCTATAATTCAGATGGGTTTAATTATACTTACGTACTTGTAAATGCCGCTCTAGGCTGATCTGTGCATGCCGGCGACTACCAGGTGCTATTGTAGCTTCCAAAGCAACTGTAAGCTAGCACTTACACTATGCAATGTTTTTCATTGATTAGGTGATCGATCAGACACAAAATGTGCAAGTGCAATCAGTCAAAAACATGCTTTTCTTTGATGATGTTATTCATGCATTTATATAACAATAGCCAGAATGTTTTACACTGTACATAGTAATCTGCCCTTACCATAGTCTCAGACCAATTTAGGGTCATTTAGGTAATTTAACCCACCAGTATCCTTTGAGCAGAAAACCACACAAACAAAGTGAGAACATAAAAACACCATTTTACAAAGTGTCTTGATGAAGAATGGAAACAAGATATGAACCTGGACTCCAGGACTTCAAGACTGAAGTCAACTAGAGCGACCATTCCGACATTTTTGAAATCATACTTGGGCGAAATGTTGATGGAGAATTGATTGATTTTTGTTGATTGGTTAATCTTTATATTGAAATCAACACCATATTTTCGGTTCAACAATTAAAGTTTGATAGATAATAATACTAAACATCTATCTCTGACCTTTTATTTTCACTTTTGACTGGATATAATGGTGTCCGATACAGTTGTAATACCGTTTCATTACCACGTGAACGGTGCATCAGATACTTGCAAAGATAATTGCAAAGATTGTCAAATCTTTATATTAAATGAAAACAAAATTAAAGTGAACCTTCCTCTGAGAGCTGATAAGCTGCTCTTGCTTAATGGGGTCTATATTATACAGCATGCCTGGCTGATGTTCTAATCCTCCTGCCTTGAATATGTTCTGAATCATTGACCCAGAATGATGATGTAACTCAGATAATTGCCACAAAACTTGTTACACAACAATATGCTTGTTTTGCATGTGGCTGAGACTCCTGATATTAAAGGATCACCTTGACATCGATTATTCCTAATGAGTTCAGCAATGGCTGCTTCCATCAACTCCCAGTAACAGGTACACTTTAAGATAAAGTTGCACACTGAGTTTACACAAACAGGCAATGCAAAGCTGCATTGTACTCAACAGTACCTGGTCCCACCAACACCTCACATTTTAGGCATTTTACCCAAAAGGTTTAACTAACTTGAGACTTATGTTTTAGCCTAATGCATGAAAAAAGTGTAACGTGCATGCTAAAGTATAATTTCTGACAAAATTAAGTATTTTTTTGGAGTATCCATTAAGTATCCATTTTGGAGTTTAAACCTTTCATTACTGTGTTTGTCCACATTGAGGGAAGGGGGACCTCTTTGTTATGGACACACAGAGCCAACAAACAGGATTTTTTTGGTTACTTTGTTACTTTTGTTACTTGATCTTTTTTTTACTGTTTAGAGATTTTATAAATTTAGTTGCCTCTTTAGAGACAAAGACAATAATCTATCCCAACAAAAGTTTAATCTTTTTTCACGTGCCATAACTATCACAGGAGGGTGGGCTAAGAAATAAGGACTGGTCCATGGAGGCTGCCGATGTCACTCTTAACATTTAAAGCATTTCTGCGATCCATGACTCTGCCAGGGACTGGAAATGCAGAAGGTAGGGGAGAAGAGGTACAAAGACAGTTGCTTGAAGCTACTAATGCCAATAGAAACATAGAGTGGCTGGGGAATGTTTGGCCGGTAGGAGACATTTTGCAGTCACAGATGATCCCCCAATGGAACACATGGTATCCCATCCAAAGTTTTGCTAGGGGGGGCCCTGATTTCTAGTTGTGCCACTGCTCTTTACCAATGGAAAAACATTTTAAATTGTGTTACACTGTATAATAAGGTATTTAATGAATATCCTGGAATGAACCCAACAGAAGGGGAACAATACCAAATCATCAGAAAAAACAGTTTGACTGACTGATTTTCAAATATTCAGTAACAATACACATACAATGATATCAGCACTGGCCTTTTTTTTCCTGCATGGACTAAGCAGGTAACTGTTCACACTACCTTGCTGTTTCCTTCCATTCAAGCTCTTCCCCGTCATGCTGCAGAGTGTCCATCTCTGTGAACAGGGTGGGATTTGGGGCGTCATCATCATCTCCCAAAATGTACCTCAGACGTTCTGCTGCTGGAGACACTGTGGATAGAATAAACCCATTATTATGTGCTGAAGTCTACTATAAACTGTCAAAACATATTTAAAGCTGAAGCCAGCCTTTCATTCAGTGCAAAACTGACTTGGGACTACCGGAACTGATTTGGGGCCTCTGTTGTCTTAGGAGGGTCCTGGACCCCTGTACAGAAGCACACTTTAAACCTCCCTATATCTGCTCCTGCTCAAATTGAGATTATTAGCTCCCTAACAAAAGAGCTGAAGAGAAGAATCAAGCTTGCCCAAAAAGAAAAAAAAGTTCAACACAAAAAATGTTGCAGATGCTTCTACAGTTTCTACAGAATACAGTTTTCTTTAGACTTGTGTAATGAGAATTGTTAAATCTTAGTTTGCAAACATCAGGGCTATTTCAGACTAATGGTGAGCCGCAGTGTTCTTATGCAGGCTCAGCCATGGTCCTCCTTCTACCATTCAATGGGAGTGGTTGGTAACCATTTTGTGCACGCAGCTGCAGAGGAACCCAATGTGGTTCCCAAAAACAACAAGTTCCTTTTGGCTGCGCAGTTCCTTTTGGAGAAAATTTGCCATGGCCACAGCCACAACAAATCTGGTTACCCACAAGGGTTTGCCTCTCACAGGCACACAGCCGCAGTTTTCTTTGCGCCCCAGAGCTGTCAATGAAACGGTCTCACACTGTGGTTATGAGAGGGCCCAAAGTGCGAACGAGCCCACATATGTTGTGCTACATACCTGTAAAAATTGCAATAATGTTGCAAAAAATGCAACCAAATAGATTTCATTTTACAGGAGTTAGTTCAGTGAAAATTGATTTATGATTTTGTTGCCGGTGTATGCTGTGCAATGTCTCTTTCTGTTTGCTGTGCTAAATAATTCAATCTTTTTTTAAAATAAGATTTTATTTTAATAGAGAGAATTTAATAAAATCTAGAGGGATTCACTAATGACTACATGACTCATTACTAAGTCCCGAAGTAACTTAATGAATTTGTAAGGCATGAGCAGGCACATTCCCTGATTGCTGATAATATTAACTTGTCGTTATTTATGATAGTAAGGCTGGCGGATAAGCTGCCACATATTGACAGCTGCTAGTAGAAAATATTTTAAAGCTTTTTGGAAGTGAACAATTCTAAGAAACTTTTTCCATATCCTAAGCAGACTGGAAGGCTCTGAAACTAATATGCAAATTTTGACTTTTTTGTCAAAATCAATTGCTAAGACCTTCATGTTTTACTGCTCCCTCTGCGGCTGATGTGTGCAGAGAGCAAAGACGTAACTGACAGAGAAAGATCAAATGAATCAATGACATGGAGGCTAAATGACAGCCTAGCTATTCTATATCTTTGCTATGGGAGGGGTCAAATGACGGCGCTCAGTTGGGAAAAATTAGGCATTGGGGACAGATTGGGAGTCACGATTTTGTGCACAGATTATTTCCGGTGATTGTTTATTAACTGAATATTTCATGTTTAGCATCAGTTGGCAAATGGCCCTTTCTCCCCTCCTATCCTTCCTTTGTACCCTTCTCTATCCATTCACCAACTTTCTTTATAAAATAAAGTTTTCTTCCTTGTATAACTTTATGAATTAGGTCTATCCGTCTCAACTCTGGTCTACGCAATTCCCAACTCATCTGACAGATGGGCCGCGGCTCTTGGGGGGGGGGCACACCAGCCACAGCCGCAGACAAAGTTCCCTGTACATCTCTCAGGCTCAGGGCAGTGGGCCGGTTGCGTCTCTGCACAGAACCCGCCCACTATCCCATCACAGACCTAGACCTGCGTTGGAAGAGTTGGCGGGTTCGGGCATCATGACGTCACTCTGACAACAGACACATGGCTCCCCAGCCTGGAGTCCGTGCATTTAGTGGTCCATGAGCCCCAAAAGGTTGGGGATCACTGCTTTAAAAGATGGCTGGAGTTTTACAAAAAACATGGTGACTCAGTGGCTAGCACTCTTGCCTTTGCAGTACTAAGGTCCCAGGTTCAAATCTCAGCCAGGACACTATCTGCATGGAGTTAGTATGTTCTCCTTGTGTTTGCTTGGGTTTCCACATCCCAAAAACATGAAGGCAGGTTAATTGATTTGTCCTACAAAATTCACCTCATACAGTTGAGGGTGCTGGTACCTTTGGAACCAGCCCTGCCATTCATGGGAGAGCTCTGTGGTGTTATGGCTGGTTGAGTCTCCCTTTGGGGCATTTCCCAACCTAGCACTCTGTGGGCATTAAGAATGGGATCCACCAGGTCCTGGCTGGGTGGGTCAAGCAATACCCCATCTGGTGAATTAGGGCCTGGGGTGGTCAGAGACATGAGGCCCTTCCTCTTCGAAGGAGGACCAAAAGCACTCTAGTGTTCATTTTTTTTTGTTGGTGTGTTTGAATAGGCACTTTTCTTTTACGTACACCAGGATTTTTGTTACAAGAGAACAAACCACATGAATATGACTAGGTAGGGACTTGGATTGTGTTCTCCTCTGAGGGACAATAAGTGATATGACTCTTGGCTCTGTAATATGTCAGAGCTATATAAATATATAAATACAAAATAATAATAATAATAGAATCCTATGCATTCAGATTAATTATTTTCACTTCATTTCAGCAAATACTCCATTTTTACCCTCAAAACTAAAAGGTCATATGGATTGGTTGATCGAATTGTAACATCTGTTGAGCACCAGAAAAAAGTTCACTCCGAAAGCATTGAGATTACAAACTATCTATCAAAAGAACAAAAAACAACTTGTGTCTGCAAAATACTGAGCAGCCTAATCTGAAGATTTAGTGCATTCCTGAAATTACCCACATAAGCATGTGTATTTGTAGCATTGTCCCCTCTTAGGTTTATGGTCACGTGTTCATGGAGAGGGCTCCGTGCTGGAATGCCTGGGTGAGCAGAGTACTTTAATGTGCATTCTTGTACATCACAGCTGCCTTCTTTTTGTTTTCTCTTAAATGCATCAGGCACAAGAAGAAGTTGAGGATTCAATAATCAGAATGTTGACAATTTTAACGTTTACTTTTCCACTATTTGTTTAGCTCTGGAGCCTAAAAAGTTTAAGGAGAACCAATCACAACTGAGCTTTTTAGGCCTATGTTGTTGTAACTGAGCAGACCTATGGAACATTTATATTTGCTTATTTTTTTCCTATTTAGGATTGTTGAAAAATGAGGGCAGCAAGTCTGATTCTTTTTTTTTTTGGGGGGGGTTCTCTGACCATAGATCTATATTTATCCTAAACATGTTTAAACCCACTTACCGTTGACTTTTCCCCTACCTCTGCTAAAGCTCCTCCAAGTATCAACTACTGTTTCAATAAAATAATATTTTAAGTTTCATTTAGAATGCTCCCACCACATGTTTGTGGTTTCATGTTCCAGTGTTCTTGATCTTTTCAAATTGAAAATACTGAATCTTATCAACATCATAAGGGCAGTCATTAACTGTTTGGTTGTTTTATTAGATTAGACCAGCTTCCAACAACAATTTTTTATCCCTGAGAAACTTAATGAAACCATTTTTTGGGGGTCAATGAGAAAAAAAACTCCTAAATTGGTGGCCAGTGGAAAGAATGTCCCATTACAGTAGTAACTAAGATATCAGCTAGACTAAAAACATTATTAGACTAACCTTTCTCAATTGTTTCACCCCTGAGGAACCCTTAAAATAGTTTAAGATCTTAAGGTGCATACACACGTGCAATATTAGTCCTTGGAAAGGATCTTTCACGATCATTTCCAACGACTAGCACTAGGGAGCATTTCCAATGACTAGGGATGAACGAGTGCTGTACATACAGCACCGTTTTGCTCCATAAGGAGGGGAGGGCGATAACATTGGAGCGGCACCCTGCTGCGCACACTCTCCCCCTTCCCTTACATTAGGATCGTTAGTCATCCATCGTCCGTGGATCCGCCAGGATGGTCGTTTGGAAGATGGACGACTCGCGCTGTACACACGCCAGATTCTCGCCCCGATATCGGCCCCATATCGGCCCTGAATCAGCTGATTATCGGGCGAGAACCGTTGGACGCGTGGACGCCTAAGGGAACCCTTACTAAAACCAATTTATTAAAACAATACCCTGTTAAAGTGGGGACTAGAATGCCATCTTCATAGACAAACTTTGATGAGAGCCATGCGTTTGACTGTACCAAGTGGCGTTGGCCTCAGAACTATGCAGGCATTATTAAATGGGAGATCATCAGCCACAGGTTGATGAACCCCTAATTACCTCTGAAGGAACCCTGTATGAGGATGGCTGGGTTAAACCTTAGTTCAGATTAAAAAACCCTCAAATTTAATATATTTTTTCTTTGCCTGTTCAGGCGCTGCACGGTAGGGAGCGCTCCCTAATAACCACCAAACCATGAGCCATTTACAATACCAACCCAGCCCTCCTGGCTTTGCTTGAAGGTATAGAACATTGATTCTGGCTGCACATTGGTTGTTGGTTGTTAGGAGCACTGGCAAGAACATTTATATTCTATGAATTCTGGCAGGATTATATGTATATATCCTGAAAAATATAAATTGAATGTAGCTACCACATCTACGGTCTGCTGAGCTAATATATATGCAATTTCTTACTTCATAAATTTAGTTTTTCTCTAGTAACAGAGCTCTGGTATTTAAAACAAGTATGCGCACTAAGGAGCCTTTAAAACGGATTTATTAAAGAATTTGGGAACATTTACATAATAAAATGTGAAGATTCTCTTCAATTACCCAATCATGTGAAACTAAAATTCCTGTTTAGTTATTTCATTTGCATATGATTGGATAATTGAAATACGTATTTACACACATTATTGAGTGAAGATTCTTTCGTCTTGCAGGAAATCATTCCTAATGTTGTCAGTATTGGGCAAACCAAGTGAGAAGGCAACAACTCCTGGACATCGGGCAGCTGAGATCACAGTTCTGACCCAAGAGCAAGGGGCGAGTGTGAAATTATCATCTGTCTATTAAGCATATAAGCAAACATCTTAGCATAGTGCTTCTCAACCTTTAAAACATGGGGGAACCCTAGAAATATCTTTCAGGTCTTTCGGGAACCCCTGCTATCATTTCTATATCCACAGTTCACAGAATATTAGCATAGTGGCCATTGGGAAGAATGGCCCTAATTTATTAAGGCTATCCAAGACTGGACAGAATACACTTTCATCAGTGAAGCTGGGTGATCCAGGAAACATGGAGTGGATCTGGTCCAAGATTAAAACATTTGCTAACAAATAGCTGACTTTTAGGAAATCCATTCCAGGTTTGCTGGATTACCCAGCCTCGCTGATGAAAGTGTTTCCTCTCCAGCCTTGGAGAGCTTTCATAAATCAGGAACAATGTCTCTTACATTGCTGGCCATTGGGAAGAATGTCACCCTTACAGATAGCCAAAATGATCATTGGTGTCACTTAAACTGACCTGAGAGGCACAAAATGCTCATTGCTCACTGGAACACCTAGCAACCTCTGGAGGAATCCTGGTTGAGAAACATTGCCTTAGCACAGGGGTAGGCAAACTCCAGCCTTTAGGCCAAATATGGCCTAGCCAGTAGTCCGTTCCGGCCTAACGCCCCCTGGTCGATCTGGCCTAATCCCGGCCGTCAGGGGTCAGCAACCTGTGGCTTTTGAGCCTCCTTGTTATGCTTCCCTTCCCTATTTACCGCTGCCGGCATTAACACTTCCGCCGCCGGGGTAAGGGGACATTCCCTCTCCTCCGTATGCATTGCAGAGAAGAAGGATTCCCTTTCAGGGCGTTCCTGGTGGGGGCTGAGCCATCAGTACAGGACTCGAGAGAGAGTCCGGCCTAGTGTGCCTTCCTGAGCTCCTAAAATGGCCTAGTAGCCAAAAAAGTTTGCTGACCCCTGCCTTAGCATATGCCTAGTGCCAGGATGACTCCCCCTTTTTAAGTAGACATTTGTATCTGCAACTCAGTTGCTTCCAGATTTAAAAAGAGCCCAGATTTACTCAAGTGTATACTGTATAAATCTGGATTTTTACAGTAGAAGCTTGAGCAACTCTGATTTTACTCTTTTATAGTAGTGCACAGTAGTCATTCTTGGCCAGCGATGGCAGAATAATGAATGACATCAGAGGACCATTCTAAAAAATATAAAAACTAAACTAAAAATATTTTATTGGAATTCTCTCTTAAAGTTGCACAGTTGTGCAGATTCCTGTCCTGGTCTCAAATTATCGACTCTGATTTCAGTGCATCTAACAATGAACATTAGAAGTTGAGGGAAATCAGAGACCCTCATTTCCTGCCTGGGTGATGCCCTTTCTTCCCCAACCCAACATTTTGATTAGGAGGAAAAGGAGTAACAAGGAAAGTCAAAATATTAATTGATTCAACTTCAGATTAACCTCAAGCAAAGCTGTTCAATTTTCGGGCAGAGCGCTCAGAGCGAATCTCTATCAGATTTTTATTACTGACCAAACTTTTGCCATTCCAGCCAAACCAATAAAATCAAACACTGGTTTGAGTTCCACTTTAAAAAGATGACAACCTATGGTGCATTGCAGACTTACTTACTCCCAGCAGGTAACCCAGACTCTGCATGAAATAGAAGTAAAAAATCTGGCCCCAGCAGGGATCACATTATTCCAAAGAACCATTATGAAAAAAGAATAACAGTCTCCTCTTTGTTTCTGTGCGGGCTTACTTGGAAATGCAGTTTTCACGCATTGTATGTCAAAAGTTAATCCCACATTATTTCTCTTCGGTTATACGTGCATTCTGAAGGGGTTTAATTACTGTGCAGCAGTGACAGAAAATTGAAATAATGTTAATTTGTTGTGGAAGGAAGTTGTAAGTTACGTGCACGTCATACATGTCTATGTGCAGCTCAGCATGCACTGAGAATTCTCACATTCCAGCATTGTATATGGAAATATATTCATCAAATTCCAGCAAAACTGATGATGTAGAATATATACATCAGCAAAAACATTGCAATCACTGAAAAGTGAAGTGATAATATTGATGATCTGGGTACAAGCGGGGGGGGGGGGGGGTATATTGGGCAGCAAGTCAGTTCTTGAAGGCTATGTGTTTAAAGCAGGAAAAATAGGTAACTGTAATGATCTGAATGATTTGGGACAAGGAACAAATTGTGATGGACAGAGGACTAGATCATATGTAGTGGTTAGTACTTACCAGACGGAGATGGCACTGGGCCCCTGTGAAAAACTTACTAATGCCCCCCCACCCCAATACCCCAAAGTGGTGGGCATCAAAGAAAAAATTCACAAACTTGAACAGTATGTTGCTGCCTAGCCCGGTGCCAAGGTATAGATAGCTTTGTTGTAGAAACAGGTTTCTGAGTATACAAAAGCCAAGAACAGAGCAAAGAAGGATGACATGCAGGTGAGCATAGGACCGTGCAAGCTGCTGTGGGGGCTCTTGCTGGCTAAAAAGTGTCAAAGGCCCTTGTGCAATGGAAAACTTTGCATTGTCTTGCCCTCCTTTGTCTATGTCTTGCCCTCCTACCAAAAGTGGTCCAAGGAATCGCAACTGGTAATCCAGCATTCTAGACTAACTGATAAGCATGTGGTGGAGGGGGAAGCTAGCTTGTCTGTTTAAATCCCCCCCAAAAAACTACCGTAGAACAAATTGCTATAATAAAAAAAATAATGTTGTCCATGAAAGAAAGGTGTCATAAATCAAAGTGCATCATATTTTGCACAGCAGAATCAAACCAGCATCAAAACTGGACCATGGAGCCAATGGAAAAAGGTGGCTTGGTTTGCAAAATCACCAGGTAGCCAAGTGCAGGATCTGGTCCTAATGTCTTGGTGCCGGATAGCACGGGACATCCCCAGAGGTCTTGTGGAGTCCCCATGGTTTGTTGGGTCAGCTGTTTTGGTGACACCTACACTATATTAGCCAGGTGGCTTTTTTGTATTGGTAGAAATGTATATGCTTATATATAATTTGTATTGACATTCTTGGATGGCCACCATACTTATAAAAAATAAATTGGGGATGACAGTCTGACTTTTCCTAAATGATACTGTCAGTAAGCTAAACCAAAGGCTGGGGTGTATACAAAATACTACTTCCAATGGCCATTACCATTTTACCCGGGAAAAAAGGGGGTATATAAAAAGGGAGTCCTATAAAAATGGAGGTATAGGAATGGAAATCTTACCACTAGATACCCTTAGTGTTTCCTAACCAGGATTTCAGTTTCAGAAGTTTAAGGTCAGTTTAAGTGACATCAATGATTTTTTTTGGCTATTTGTAAGGGTGACATTCTTCCCAATAGCCAGCAATGTAAAGAGCTTTCTTTCTAATGGCAACCACAATAACGTACTGTGGATACTATGGATATAGTCATAGAAGGGGTTCCCTGAAGACATGAAAGTTTTTTCAACGTTTCCCTCATGGTCAAGAAAGGCTATTTTGGAGGAATAAGTAGTTGGTGGGTTATATATGGCCAGGGACAAATAGTAGATTTTGAATGAGTTAATCTTTTAATTAGGATGAGTCTAATTGATTTCTTGCAGTTGTCAAACCTTTTGTCTTATGCTAAAAGGATTTAATAGTTTGCCTTGATTGGATGATTAAAGTGTAAAGTAAAGTCATTTTTTTTACATGAAATTGTGCTCATTCCTTTTGCTAAGTGAGCATTCTGCTTCAGTATATCAACCCCAGAACTCTGCATTGGTAATCAACCAATCAATCACATCTCCGCTTTCCTTTTAATCTCTGCAGTCAATCTTGTATTGTAACCCAGATAATTTTCTTTTCTCCAATTTTCATAAATATGTCAGTGTACAGCTCTGGAATTGCTGTTATATGTAAATTGTATAATGCTGGCATAATCATTTTCTATGTCATCTCACATTTTCTTGGCTCTATAATAACATTTGTTTCTTACAGATTTGTAACGTTAGACATACTGGGAAACTGGGCATCCATCCACTTATGCAGATCGGAGTTATCTAAGTGTTTGCTAAATGTTCAGATCATTAAATTCAGTTAGTGATATGTAGAATTTTAATGAGAACCTGCACTAAATAAATATATTTTGGAACAGACTTTCATTTTTTATAAATACTTATTCCAGCTGCATATCTATTTCTTAATATGTTTTATAATAATACATTTTCAGATAGGCAGATCAAGCATAGTGTAGGCTTTTTTATATTTCAATATCCTGAGTTGATAGCACATATGGTTATGTCATTATGGGGTTTGGACCTGATCTACCAAGGTCGAAACTAAGGCTACAGACACATGTTAGACCTTTTTCGTTGGAAAGGATCTTTCATGATCCGTTCCAATGCCAAACGACTGAAAGATGCAAGATTAAGTGCTGTACATACTCCATGCTCGATGGAGAGGGAAGGGGGGAAAACAATGGAGTGGCACCCTGCTGCCCTTCATTTGTTTTGCAGTTGTTCATCATTCATGGATCCACCAGGACAGATCCATGAACTGCATTGGAAGGCCGCTGTACACTGTCAGCTTCTCGTCCGAAACTAGCCCTCATCTGACCTGTGTACGTAGCCTAAGACAGGAAATTGATCTCATTTGCATGAGTGCACATGTGCATGCGGCTGCATTTTTACAGGTCCAGACTCCAAAGCTGCCATCCTAGTCTTGGCTATACAACCTAGAATGGCACTGACCCGGTATATAAATGCATCCTGTGCCAAGACAGAAAAGTCTGAAATATGCAGAATGATTTTAAGAAAAAAAGTAACCTTGTAGTCAATATATTTGCTGAGTGGCTTTACATTTAGAAAGCAAATATAGAACTTTATATATATAATAGCCTTAAACAAATCAACAATGCCCCAGCACAAGATCTAAAAAGCAAGGTTCATTAAATTTGTTTTGGCAGACATGTGCAAGTATTGCTGCAGTCTAAATCATGAAATGCTGTAATGATTGAGATATGAGAGCTGATGTTGCTGATCTACTTTGGAAGATGCTGATCTTCTAGGTTCTTGATTTTCAAGTCACTAAGCATTGAGAAATCAAGTTGTAAGACTGTTCTGAAGAAAATACTGGAGCAAGAAATAGCCAAGCTGATAGTACTTTCAGATCAGCCTACTTATTACTTCAGGTGACACTTTATGAATACCAGTAACTCAATGAAAGAAGATTCTTCTTGGTTCGGAGTGTTTGTTCACATGGGTGGTGTTGGCAAGTGGTTCAGCTGCCTTGGAACCATCTACCCTAACCTTAGCTAGCTTATATCTTTCCATCAGAGGTAAATGAGCACCCTCAGGGTAAAGTAGGGTTCCCAGGGTAAGTACTTGCTACAAGGCCAAGCTAGGATTAGGGCTGGTGGGTGCAAAGCAGCCAAATCGCTTACCAGCTGTCCGTGTACACAAGTGCTTGTTGTGTTTAGTGAATTCTAATTTTGTAGTTAAACTTCACAGTTTTGGGACAATCTATAGACATCTGTAGCACACCTCCCAAATTTTGAGATAGGAAAGAGAAACACTTTTGATTACAAAGGAATGTAGGCAAAGGAGACTCCGAACAACCCCCACCAGTTATGTGAACCATTGAAACAAAGAAGAGTAAAAGCAGAAACAGACCAATTGGTCCACAAAGTCTACTCTTTCTTGATTTTGTTTTTCATTCCCCCACCTCTTAGATTGTAAACTCTTCGGGGCACGGTCCTCTCCTCCTCTTGTGTCACTCTCTGTATCCGTCTGTCATTTGCAACCCCTATTTATTGTACAGCGCTATGTTGGCGCTAGATAAATCTTGTTTAATAATTATAATACTATCATTCGTTTTATTAGTTTTTGTAATTTGTAGCCTTTTTGTGTGAGTTTATATTTGTCCCAAACAAGTTCCAAGCAAGCGTATATTATTAGCACTTATTATTGACTGACTCTATACCTTTGCTAGAAATCTGATCTAAAAATCAACTACTCTTTTGATAATATGAAACTTTCCAAGGTTAGTGTTTCAATTTTTGAGATGAAAAACAGAAACATTTATAATTACAAAACAATTTAGGTAATTGACAACCCCAACACACTCCTATTTATGTGAACCATTGAAACAAAGAAAGGTAAAGGCAGAAAAGACCAAATGGTCCATCATGTCTACTACTTAGATTTTTTTAAGTATTTATTTCTTTTGGGTTTTTTTAATTTTTTACCTTTTTGTGTGTTCCAAACAAGTTTATTTTCACTTACAAATCACAGACTCCATACCTATGCTGGAAGTCTGTTCCAAGTATCAACTATTCTTTCCATAAAATAATATTTTTTCTGCTTAATTAATCTTAGATTGTTCCTGTATTCATGATTTTAGCTTCTTATTGAAAAATCTGATCACCCGAACCCTATTTCAAATCATGATTTTCATCTCCCCCATTTTCATTGAACTGATTACAGACCTGCAGTTCTTTCATTGGAAATAAATACACATACAAGTATTGGGTGTCTTTTCTACCACCAGAGTTTTCTATGCTAGATTAAAACGTAAAAAACAAAACAAATGCATTCATTTATATGCAGATTTACTGTAGTTTAACACTTTGGTGTTCATCAGGGGCAACCAAGGGGAAGGATTTTGGTTCCATAATAAGGATAATTGGATGTTATATTTTTTAGGTAATTTACATCTAAGGAATGCCCTGGTTGACAGCAATATTTACTATACATATCTCATTTATTTTAAGGAAAATTGCTTTTAAATTTTGTACCCTATTGATTATTTAAGGTGAACACAGACATGTGTAAAAATGATTTCACTAATAATCAGCCTATTTGGTTTTCAAAAATTCCTTCAGTGGATAAATACCGATTCTATAGACAATCATAGATGCTTATTCTAAATTACAAATGGAGAACTGGAAATTAACTTTTTACTATTACACTTAATTATGGTAAAATTTTGCAGTAAAATAGGCAGAAAATAAATCTTTGATATGCTGTTTGAGTTACAGCTTTAAAAGACTGCATTTTGAATCATTAGTTAACAAAAGGAATAAACCAGGAAACTGGTTCAAAAAGGAAAGGATTTTCAATGGCAATAATTCCAACGAAATTCAATACATAGAACTACAAACTGCAAACTACAAAAAATGTTATTACCCTTTTCCTATGAGTTACTTTGTCAATGTAAATCAGTGATCAGAGATTCAAGTGTTGCATTTGATCTTTTTCCTCTGCCTATATAATACATTCATTGCTCTTTGATTTTAGAATATTGGTTACTTGTGTGTAGAAAATGTTTTTTCTATGAGTGACATTGCCTATTTGTGATCAGTGTGAACGTGTTGCATATACTCATAAATTCTCTTTTTAAATATAAAATATATTTGCAAATGGTATGCACATGTATTTTCATTCTCTATGTATTTGTAGTTCAATATATTGAATTTTGTTGGAATTAATGCCACTGAAAACCCCTTCCTTTTTGAACAAGTTTTCTGGTTTATTTATACATTTCACATGCAGTTCTACTCTTCTAGAACTGTAACAAAAAGAATGACCTTAGCTAAGATATTATCAGAAATGTTATAAAAAATTCAAATCAGAGTTGCATATTGGAACATTGGCAATCCAGCAGCCCTTGTGCAGAAATCACAGCAAGTCCCAGCATTCCTTGCTGTAAAGAACCGTCAAGGCTAGACGGGATAGGTCTACATGCCTTTAGGTGTTATTATTTGCATACATGCAGATCACTATGAGTGTTTAGTTTTTAGAGAATGTATAATGTTAATGCCAGTCTGTATGGTGGAATATATGGAGGTAAAAGGGTTTTAAGAACAGAGGACCCCTCAGATCCCTGCCCTGGTGAAGAGTAAGGTCCTACCTGGAGGTGGAGGCTGCATGTCGTGCACCCCTGTCCTCTTCTCTGCTGACTGAAGTCTCTCTACTCCAGCTACACAGCTTAATGAACAGATTACAGAATTTCAAGTGCTTTTCAATGGACAGGGGCTTAAAGTGTGTGAGGTCACAGCGTGCTGTGCAAAGCAGGGCCACCACTCCTCAGTCACTACACCTATACTGTATTCTATGTCAAAGGTAATAAGAATTAATAGGATTTCATGCAAGGAAGTAACAAGATCATTGGGCCCTATACCTGATAACCTCTCTCAGTGGCACCTGTCTCTATATCTCTTTTTAATGCAAAAAGTGCCATTTTGGTTTTTCAGCAGGCCTGTTGGTAGGTGTGCTGGGGAATTTTTGTATTGACTGTTCTGTGAAAGAGACTCTTTCTACCACAACTCTTTCTCAACCTCTTTACCAGGGGGAACCCTTGAAAATACCTTTCATATCTTTAGGGAACCCCTTCTATGATTACGAAATCCACAGCTCACAGTAAATTTGCATAATAGTCGGGGGTAAGAATGTCTCTTACATTGCTGGCCATTGGGAAGAATGTCTTCTTACAGCCAAAAAGATCATTGATGTCACTTAAACTGACCTGAGAGGCACAAACTGCTCATTGCTCAAGGAACCCCCAGCAATCTCTGCAGGAACCCTACGGTTCTCCTAAACCTTAGTTAGAATCACTGCTTTAGAAGCTTCTTATAAATTATCAATGGACTCCATTGGGTGGGGACTATTTTTTTTTGCTTGCTGTATTTGCTGTACAGACCCGTTAAAGGTCTTCCGCTACCATTGTCCCATGCAGGACATTGGGTTGGCCTTTCAGGAATGGGTGGCTTGGTGGCTTTTAGTCCCACCTGCTCAAATTCATTCATTGTTTTGAATGTCTTAAGATGGAGCTCATAGATAAGACTCGATAAGAGGCGCTCAAAATCACATTAGGGCTTCAATTAATAAAATTGTATAGTATCTTCACATTACAATGGCTCTATTGAGGATGCTGACATGAATGGTCACTCCAAGAACAATGCAAACTTTTTGATCGAAGAGTCCATAATTGTAGTCCATCAACAAATATAGAGCCTGCCCAGTATAGGGGACACGCCAATAAATCAGCAAATATTCAACAGTTAGGGACCACACTTCACAAAGGGGCATGGATGGCTTCCACATATCTTTGTAACTGTATGCAACAAATAGTTAAAACTATTTACATTTTTACCAATGAGTTGGTGATGTCCTTGAATTTTTTTTTTTATTCTTTACAAAGTATACCTGTCAGACAGGTAGCAGAAGAGCTGTCAGCATAATCACAACCTTCATAATCAGGAGTTTGTATGGTCCCCCTGTGTTTGGATGAGTTTCTGGTTTCCTCCCACATCCCAAAAACATGGAGTTGCTTCCCACCAAATATTGCCTTAGACTAATGACATGACTATGATAAGGACATTAGATTGTGAGTCCCTTTGAGAGACAGTTAGTGATATGACTATGGACTGTAAAGTGTGGTGTACTTATCGGCGCTATATAAATACAATAAAATAAATTATAATTACAACCCTACAAGGCACCAGTGCCATTAATATGAGCCAGGTAATAAAGGGGCAGCAGTTTAAGGCATTAAGCCTAAAGTTTTCCCAGGGATTTGCTTTGTTCTTAAAAGTGGCATTTTTTGCAGAACTACAAACCTAAGCTCTCTTGTCAGAGGCGGCACTTTGGATTTGTTACAGCCTACAGAAGGCTGCGTTAGGCATACAGGGCTGATTGTAGAGTAGGACAGGATGACTAGAAGCTCTGAGCAAATCTGCAATACTAAGACAGCTAAACAAAGTCTTCCTATTTCACAGCTTGCAAAGGGGACCTGTGATTAGCAACACAATCCTGATCACTTTACTAATGAAGATTGTTCTGTATTAAATCCAGAGGTGTGGGGACAATTCTCAGCTTTCCTTTAGCTAAAACCCATTGGTACACCCCCTGCCATTTAAACCTTTCTACTGATCCTTTAATGTTATAAATATAATATAGCAGAACTACACATGTGATGCTAAATTTAGAGGACATTTAGAATCATGTACCTTGTTTTCCCTGGAGAAGGGATTAAAGGGCCTGTATGGGGCCATGACTCATTTTTTTGCTTCAGATTTGCAGCTTTTTATTTGGGATCCAGGCCCAAAGTGTCTTGGAAAAAATGGGTGGTCAGAAATTGGTGATGACTCTGAAGCACCTGGTCATTGATACAGTAGTCTCCTTCTTTATCGTGGTTCGAAGATCGCAATCCCGGTATATCACGTTTTCTGCAAACCTGTGGTGTTGAATTGGAAAGAGCAGTGTGGCAATGCTGGGAATTAAAGGAGGAACAAGTCTGGCCAATCAGAATGCCCCATTCATTTGGATTTAATAAATGGGGCATTCCAATTGAATGCATGAATAGACAGTAGCCAATCACAACCGGGATTCGGTTCTGATTGGCTGCTGGCTAATCGTGCAGTTGGGGAAAGTTTGTCATCTGTGTATCGCAGATTTTCGTTTATGGCGGGTGGTTTTGGAACGTAACCCAGGCAATAAACGGGGGACTACTGTAATAAAAATGAGCAGGCCTTTGAGACTGGGGGACGTGTCAGCCTGAGGATAGTTGGCTCAGATGGACAGGCTCAGTGCAGCCTATATGCTAGGGGAGCCCAAAACGTCCCCCAAAGTTAGGTATGCGGGACCACTAACTCTGAAGAGCGTCAGAGAGAGAACCAGTAGGCTAATTCTGGGTTTTGATTTGTTACTGTCATGCTGTAATGACATTCCCTGCGTGGGAAAAACCTGGAAGAATTCTTGTTCATGTTGATATTATTCTAACTAAAAGTGGGAGTGCCCTGAAATTGGAAATATCTCTCTGCAGTGAGTGCATTTGAAGCTAATTCCTCACAATATATATAAATAAATAAATAATAATAATAATAATAAATAAAAAAATCATCTGGTCCCTTGTCTAAAATTTAGACAAATGCCTAATCTGCAGTTTACTTTTTTCATTTACATCTACATGGATATAAAATGTAACATTTATTGTTGGTATTGGTTAGTGCACTTATTGCATGGTTTTTACCTTACTAAATAGGTATGATGAAGATATAGGGATTGACTTATTAAAGGAATGAAGACTGTTCTGTTGGCAAAGTGAATGTTCTCTTGACTCTGTGATTGGAGGCACTTCAAACATCCAATTGTCTGTTGTTAATTTCCCTTGCACAATAATTGAAGTGAACACGGCATTGAAATATTTGTTCAGTAAACATTAAGTTTGCTAAGTGATGTGTCCCTATTCCATTAGTAAATTACCTTGATTGTCAACAATTTCTTCACTGTATTTAAAATAAACATATGTACTGTATAAATAGAACAAGAAAAAAAGAAGGTAACCCTGGCTAGCACTAGCTGCAAGCAATACCTATGGGTAAGTCAAGCAGAAGACCGCGCCATAAAGCAGCATCATGCCTCAGTGTGGGTAAGGCTGATTTTAGGGTAACTGGAGTATTGCTAAGGGCCCACTAGCTTCTCCAGGACCCCAAATGGCAGAATGGCAAGGGTGCATGAAGCTGAAATGCTGTACACCTGGGGCCACTACTTATTTGCCCAGGACTCCTGGGTGTGAGGGACACTAATGCAATGTTTTGCTCTATAAAAACCTTACTTAATTGCCCAAAGATGAAGCACTTACTGGTTCTGCTGATGTTGTAGTTCTCATTGTCGAAGCTGAGCCTTCCTCCGTCATCCGTTTCGGAGTGATCATCTTTTCCATAATGCTTCTCATTTTCACTGCTTCTATCCCGACTTGACATGGATCTTCTTCGGCGCCTCTTTCTTCTGTAGCTCCTAGGTGCTGGCACACCAATGTAGATAGAATGGTAATCTACAGAAAGATGGCAGTTTTGTCAGATTAGCCTTGCTAATAATTAAAAACAATGATAACTTTCCTTTTTACATACCATCCTCATCCTCATATCTCTTCTTGTAGGGAACAACATCATCATCCATCATATCCGTGCAGCTGAAAGAACAAAGAAGAGAATAATAAAGATTGGCATTTGTTCCTTACAAAATTTTGCAGACAAAACCTCAAAAAAATTTGGACAAAACCTCAAGCTTGAACCATTTGATGAGTTATTCAGCATTTAAATAAAATAAACATTTGCAGAATGTATTCCAGGTATTTAGCTTCCACCATTAGCATAGGTATCCTAGAATGGGACTGGCCTTGATGTTGGCTATGCGACTAACACTTTAACGTGTAGTTATCCATTGGCAAGTGAGCTTAGAGCACGTTTTTATTTCTCTTTTTTATATGACAGTTTATATAACAAGTAGGTTATTAGGTTGATTGCATGAATCACTGTTGTATTTCAATCGACTGCTATATGCAGTAGCACAGGGCAGTTTTCCCATGACGTTGGGGCTCTTGACGCTTGGGAAACCTCATATATAGTCAAGATGTTTTTTGTTTGGATTTTTGTACCCTTGTGGATGCGATCATCATTTAGGCTTCCATAATTAACATAGGGATCCCAAAATCAGATTGTCCATTATGTTAGTTTTGTAGCTAACCCTTATAGGTATGTGGAACAATGTGGTGTTATGGTTATACATTAGGTTTATGTGAGTTTTGATCCCAGGGCATTTAAATAATTTACTGTGCATGCCATACAATAGGCCCTTTGAATTCCCACAACAGTTGTAGGAATATTTATTCATATACTATAATAGTATTAATTGCCTGTGTTACAGGGACTTTGTCCGAAATATATAGGAACCAGCAAAAGAAGACATTTGATACGCCGTTGATTTGCAAGTTTCATTGAACTCTCTTGTGGAGAGGCTAAATGCATGGTCTCCCAGAGTGTCCTTTAGTGACATAAGGTAATGAAATCTAATGAACCACGGTGTTTAGCAGAGAACACTGACTTTGTAGCTCTTTAAAAGAATAAAGAAAGGATTTGCCATCCAATAGATAGGTAAGTATCCAAAGTCTTCTTTTCCAGGTTGCTCATTGCAACAAAAAGTCACTTTAAAGAATTAACCAAGAATGTATTTTAGTTCTTGGTGTCTTCTAAATGGTTGAACCTGATGCTTTCCTAGGAATAGTAAAGTTTTGTACCATGCCTATATATAACCAACAGAAGAGATCTAAGACATTGTGAAAGCTTGTTTAGGTTAATCAATACAGGATACTTCTTGAACTACAAACTTTTTGCCTGTATCTCTTGTGTAATTTGCGAGATTTCACTGATTGTGTTTCTAATTTCCACTTTTCTCTCACTTTTTGATAATGTATTTTATATTGTAGAAAAAGCAATATGTGGTTTTGGAGCTTAGAAAAAAGGTAAATGGTAATACCCACAAGGTGAGTAAAAAATGAATTATAGCAGAAAGACCTTATAGGTCAGTGTTTCTCAAAAAGGGTTTCCTCAAAGATTGCCAGGGGGTTCCTTGAATTTTCAGCAATGTCCAACTCTTATTTGAAACTTGAAAGTTTTTTTTCAGGGTTCCCTCATGTTAAAAAGGTCGAAAAACCCTGTTATATGTAGTCAGGGGTTGGTTCTGCATATCAGGTTCCTTCTTTTTATTGAAAAGTAATACAAGTAAAAAGTAATAAAAGTAAGTCCAACTTGGTATAAGTCCTGTTTGGACACAAAAACTTTTGCTCGGTATACAAACTTTGTGCTAGTACTTGTTTGGGTAAAAATGAGTCCTTACACCGGGCGCTTACCTTATTAACCTCTCTTGAGACAAAGCAACAACTGCCCACGAGCGTCAGTACGCCAGTTGCTACCATTCAGTGAACAACCCGCGCTATAACTCTCTGTGAATTACATAACATCTCCTCCTCCTCCCTTCTCAGCACCATCCTAGTAGGCACTGGACTCTTCTCAGCAAGGTAAAGAGAGGTTAAATTTTCATTTATTTCATCTAATTGCTTTTATATTTATGTGTTTTAGTATTAGGAGTTTAAGTTATTTTATACAGCCCCATCAATGTATAATATTCCAATAACAATAGTATTTTTTTCATAGGAATGAATTAATCAATTTCCTTTTAATTTTTATAGGAAAAATCTGTTTGGTATAAGTCCAAGGATCTGGAACGCATTGGGGACTTATACCAAGGTACCACTGTACTATATTTTATTGCATTAAATTAAAGAATACAGCTTCTTTTTCTTTAGGTTCCTCCTTATGGTGTGGTGCCAAAAGTAAGGGCTTCTAGAAGGTCCAAAAACCATGGACTGTATGAGCAAAGTAATAACCATGGTGTGTTTGGTCTATTTGGGCTTGACATTTTAGACTGTGACCATCGAATAAGAAGTACAACATTTATGAAACAGATCAATGTGGTTGGTGTAATCTACATGATTACATACGTCCAGGTATACCAGCCAATCAGAAGTAATAATATGCCCCAGCCTGTGTCATGACAATCTATAAGACTGGCTTTTGATAGCTCACTAGAAGCGGTAGTCAGACAGATGTAGAAAAACTTGAATAACATTATATGTTCAAATTAAAAATTCCTAAAATGTCTCTAAATTCAAACACTAAAAGCTGAATTCCAATCTGCTTATATTTTGAATCAGTGTTAGGGCAGGCTGCCCTAGGTAATGCAAGTTATGCTGGTTCTCTTTATATAAAAGAACTGAAATCCAATGAAAGGGTGGGCCAAAGACAGTCAGCCTGGGAAGGAAGGAACTGGATAGTACTAGACATTCAATGGTGACCTGGAGGTTATCAATACCAGACTTTCCCCCACACCCGCGGAGTTAGGTAAGAATTTAATTAGTGGCAGTTATATATAGAAAGCAGCTTATAGATCATCATCCTGAGTTGATGTGCCAGGGTGTAGAATGGTCAAACTCCCTACCAACATTTCTTAGCCTGCAGATGTTGAAAAAGCAGGTTGGTTTATTACATTGCAAGGGCTATCTATTGCAAATGAATTATATATATATTTGCCTTTTCTGTATCATTACAAAGTCATTCTTACTTTCTGCATAAAAATTCATACTGCCTCTTAGTCATCCCTTGTGGGACAGGTATGACCTCCATGAAGGTTGGCAATGCATTTGCACTAATATAAATAACTAACAGGGAGCCTTCTCTTTATATACCCTCTTTGGCTAGGTTTTAAAATGGTTTTTAGCAGCAGGA
Source organism: Pyxicephalus adspersus (assembly GCF_032062135.1). NCBI lineage: Eukaryota > Metazoa > Chordata > Amphibia > Anura > Pyxicephalidae > Pyxicephalus > Pyxicephalus adspersus. The sequence continues at coordinate 152,955,098 of NC_092859.1, forward strand.
CTGTTGCCTTTGACCTCTGTAGACCAGACACTCAAAATGCCTGGTCATCAAGGAAATGAATAGGTGCAGTAGAAATAATTTTGGTATATGCATTGGGTGGCAGTTGAGATATTTCATGCCAAGTCTCAGGGCAGTCTATCTCCTAAACCCTTCAATAGACTTCCAACCTTTTCAGCAATGTTCACAAATGCTTATCAAAAATCCTTGTATTACCTAGCGAAAATGGTGTCCGGGAGCGGTTAACGCCACACTTGACAAGCAAAATGAGCCCTGTCCTATCCTGGTGTTCTCCAATTGAATATTTAGCAAAACTGTACATATAAAACACAATATTCACAGCTAGAAATCAGATTCCAATTAATACTGGTCTGCATTGAGAAATGAAATTGGGTTCGGTTGTTTTGGGTTACTCTACTTGACGCCATGCCCTATGCTCCTTGCAAAGTGTATCAGATAATCCTGTATTTTATCCACAGTAATGCGCGACCATTATGAAATTCTCATTCTGCCAATCTGCTGTGCTGTGTGCCTGACTTGATGCCACTCATGCAGGCGGGAATCTTTCTGTCACCACAAGGATTAATAAAGCAAATATGGCTGGGCTAACAAAGAATCACGTCTTCATAGATTGTATTCTTCCGTATACCGGGAATACAGGAAGGCCAAAATCTGAATATATGATTGTACCCTCGCAAAGATCAATTCAGATTTCCACATTGGTGCCCACATTATTTATTTACTTCTAACAGGGCTGGTAATTAGTTTCTGGAAAATGTATATTGACCTTCACACATTGGCGGTCGGCTTATTTGTGAATTGTTGTGACACAATAATCAATGTCCCTCAGGGTGACTTTGCTGGGTGCTATCTGCGATGGCCATCACATGCTTTTTATTTGCAGTCATATTCCCTGATTCATTGAAGGAAAATTCACGTGTACACGACAGTAGTACACCTTCAGAACAATCAGATGAAGAGAAAGATCAAAAAAGGGATGGATTATTTCTAAAAGGTTTAAAATAACTTGCTGTGGCTCTAACAAGGGTCAGATTGGGTTAAACAACGTGTTTTTGGCAGAACTTTTCACTTGAAGGTGGTTTGTCTAGGTGACCAGGAGTTGGTTAGTGTTGGGTTTTAGACTTTGGATGTATTGCTAACTGATCAGAATAACTGTTGACTATTTGACTCTAGATATTAGATTATAGTTTGTCAGTCAAGCTATTTTTTAGTTGGATGGATCAACTAATGATCTACTATCTGTGTGGTGGTCCTCAACAGCCCTGCACAACTATGCATGGTTGAGAAATTAATTAGGAAGGATAGAAATTGTTATATTCCCTGAGGTAAATGGTCATGATGTCCACTCAATGATGAAAATTTGTATTAGCTAGAAAAGCACTGATGCTTTTGTGTGGTTGCTGACATTGTAGTACCTACCTACAAAAACAATTTCCTACCTACTGAATGCTCATCCCAGTGGAACCATCCTTGGGATGACCTTCAAACCCTACAACATGCAGAACAGATCTGAATATAGTTTTAAAAGTCAACCCTTACATCACCATCCTTGTTGTCATTAGTAATGTTCCAGAAGAAACTACATTTCTATGACTTTATGAGCAATATCTCTTCTCCTGATGATTCCCAGATCCCCTCCGATCGGAGATGGGGGTCTTGCCCGTTAGCCTTTCTCAGCATTTTTAACATGGAGCCACCCTTGAAACAACTTTCTCATTTTGGGGTATCCTTGACACAACACCAAGTCTGTTTTAAAACAAACAGTGTCATTCATCTTGTTTGGCAAGCTGTGTTGGGGAAGTTTTGTATTGATTGTTCTTTGAAAGAGACACTTTCTGTTGCACCTTGCTTTAGAACAGTGTTTCTCCAACTTTTTAACATGGGGAAACCCTTGAAATAACTCTTCAGGGAATCCCTTCTACAATTACTATTTCCCAGTATAATCACAGTATATCAGTGTGAAGGTCAATGGGAAGAACTTATCTTACATTGCTAGCCATTGGGAAGAATGTCACCCTTACAAGTAGCCCAAAAGATCATTTATTTTAGTGATAACTGACCTGAGTAGCTTTTTAATCAAGGAAACAACCTCTGTTTGTTATTGTAAAGGACTGAGATTACCTAATAGTACTGACAACATAATCATTTATTTTGGTTTGGTTATCCTGAGAGATATAAGATATATCAATTAGCCCACTGGTGTTCACCAAAAAAAGTATGTTTCAGTGTTTTTAATGGTGTGACCCGTCAAAGTGTACCTGAACTCATTTGCATACAAAATCTATAGCTAAGCCTCATTTCCCAATGAAAATCCCATATCTATTTTTTATATTTTCAGGTGATAATGGCTGTTCTACTTTACTGAGATTAGCCAACAGTGCTGCAGATACTTTACATTAGAAGGTCACAGCAAAATTAAGAAAACAGATTAGGGGAAACGCAACAATTTATTATCAGAAAAAGTGTCAGATTCTGGAGCTTTGCAGAAAATATAATTTGTGGATCTGTGGAAGTTATGTTATAAAACAGAGACAACACATTCTGTCCACCAAGGGTGAGATGACACTGGACACTGGTAAAGCAGTGTTAGTTTGATATGTAGAGCAGCTTTTCTCAAACTTTTTAACATTGAAAAAGCTTTCACCTCTTAGGGGACACCAACAATAACAATCTCTGCAGCTCATCATATATTAGCACAGTGGTCAGTGGGAAGAATTCATGGTATTATGCTGGCCATTGGGAAGAATTTCACCCTTACAGATGGCCAAAAAGATCATTGGTGTCACTTAAACTGACCTGAGAGGCTCAAACTGCTCATTGATCAAGGAACCCCCAGCAACCCCCCCAAAGGAACCCTATGGCTCCTCGGAAACCCTGGAGAAACACTAATGTAGAACATGGCAAAGAAGGGATCAAATGAAGAAATATTTAGTTCACATTTGTTTTAAGCCATAATCAAAAAATTGCTATATTAGTAATGCTTGAAAAGCCGTTTTGCTTATTGCATTTTGGAGCCTGATACAAATGGTACTAAGATATGTGGAAGCCAACATCAAAGGCTTAAGCATCTATTCTGTTCCTGCTAGAATTACCCATAAAGCTTGATTTTATAGGAGCCACTGATACTTTAATAAAAGTATCTTTTCTTTTAACACTGCCTATCCTTCAATAAGTTCAATTGAATGATTCTGATCCTAATGATCATTTGTTGAGCATACAATATCCAGCCTACTCCCTTCACGAGCGTTTTATAATACATACAAGGCCAGATTATCTTAAGTGATGCTAAGATTACATACAGGCTAATTCAATAAGATAGCACAATGTGTAATGATGAAAGGAATGTGCAGTAACCTACAACAGTCAAGCAAAATTTTATTAAATATTGTTAGATGAGTTTAAAGATTATTTATGACTGATAACAATAGGTTATGAAATGCTCACCAACATTGCTCTGCAAGTCACTAGGTAGCTGCAGACTTGACACGGCAGAATCCAATGTCACAGAGTATTACAATCAACATATTTTAGAATATTACATTTGTAAAATGACTGCAGAACAAAACCATTATACACCATGATGCAGCAATAACCCAGGCTGGCATTGTATGAGTATGGTTTACTTTGATCAATTATAAGTTGGTTTCGTTTTTTGATGTCAAGTCATGGCAATGACAACCTACTGTATGCAGAAGAAAGACTTACATCCAGCAATATGGAGATTAAACAGCTTTTTGTCGAGAAATACAGATCCCACCTTCCTCTAAAAGGAGGTCTTGCTATCCATCTACCTCCAATACTTGTTGATTGACTGACCTGAAACAAGTAAGCCAAATATGTACTTGTCATGGCCAAGGTCTCAAAGTATTGAAGCTATTGGGTTTATTGTTGCCGAAGAGACGTCAACAATGGCAGCCTACATACTTCTATCATGAAAGGTTTCTCACGATCCATCTACTTTTGGAGATATAGGCGAAGAGTAAGAAAAATGTAACTGCATGCACAGATGGAAAGAGCATTTCGATCTCTCACCAAGAGCAGTAAGAGATAAGAGATTTTTGAATATGTGACATTCTTCCATCTTTACCTTGACCTGACCAAAGAAAGTGGTACGCAGGTGTTTGTCCCTTCTTTATAGAGAAAAAGGAAAGTTTGCATAGCTGCTCTGGAGCCATGTCATGGCCCAGGTCATGGTCAAGGACTCCAAATATTGAAGCCATCTGGTTTATTGTTATTGTTATTGTTATTGTGGAGGTGAAGTCAGCAATGGTGGCCTACATACTTCTTTCGTGAAAGGTTTCTTAGGATTCATCCACTTTTGAAGATATTGGGGAGGGCCAACAAAAATGCCAATGTGTGCAAAGATGGAACATTTAGGTCTCTCACCAAAGAGAAGTGGAAGGTGAGAGATCTTTGCATATATGACCTTCTTCTATCTTTCACCTTTACCTAGCAAATGCATGTGGTATGCAGCTTTATTCCATTCTCTTTGAAGAGAAGGAAGGATCAGATAGCTGTTCTAGAGCCATATCATGGTCAATGTCTCAAAGTATCTGAGGTATTGGATTTAATGTTGCAAAACAGAAGTCAACATAGGCAAACTAGACTCTTCTTTCACTAAAGATTTCCCAGAATTCATCCATTCTTGGAGATGTTGGCAAGGACTAACAAAAATGTCAATGTATGCACAGATAGAAAGGAGCATGTAGATCTCTCATGAAGAACAGTAGGAGGTGAGAAATTTGTGAATATGTGACCTTCTTCCACCTTTCACCTTTACCTGGCTTATAAATGTGGTATGCGGTTTTATTCCCTTCTCTATGGAGAAAAAGAAATGATCGGATAGTTCCTCTATAGAGCCATGTCAAGGTCAAGGTCTCAAAGTATTGAGACCATTGGGTATAATATTGCAGAGGTGTCAACAATGGCAGATTACAAACTTCTTTCGTGAAAGGTTTCACAGGATTCATCCACTTTTGGAGATGTTGGCGATGACTAACAAAAATGTCAATGTGTGCATAGATGGTAAAGGGATTTAAATCTTTCACCAAGAGCAGTAGGATGATAGAGATCTTTGAATATCTGACCTTCTTCCATCTCTCACCTTGACTCGGCTTACGAATGTGGTATGCAGTTGTATCCCCATCTCTTTTAAGAGAAGTAGGGATCAGATAGCTGTTCTAGAGCCATAATATGGTCAATGTCTCAAAGTATAGGAGCCATTGGGTTTAATAATGTGGTAGAGAAGTATAACAATGGCAGCTTACATACTTCTTTCATGAAAGGTTTCTCAGGATTCATTTTAGAGATGTTGGTGAAGACTAACAGAAATGTTAATGTGTCCACAGGTGGAAAGAGCATTTAAATCTCTCATCAAGAGAAGTAGGAGGTGAAAGATCTTTGAATGTGTGACCTTCTTCCATCTCTCACCTTGACTCAGCCAATAAATTTTTTGTATGCAGTTTTATTTTCTGCTCTATTGAGAAGAAGGAGTAATAGGACAGCTGTTCTAGAGCTCATCCAAAATGCCAGGAAATCTCTGTATATAACAAGTTCTTCCATACAAAGTTGACATATGCATCCCTTAAATTCCAAATTATAAATGGCCATAACTAGGATAAATATTAAGCATGGCTGTACATGGCTACAATTTCTTTTACATTTATTAATAATAGTAAGATCATTTTAAAACAAAGATTATTTCAATTGTTTCATCACTGATGACTTTTTTGTTTTAGAAAAAGTTGCAATATCAGAATCAGAATATAATACTATAACATAAATAATTTTGATCATATAATTATGCTGATCATATAATTTTTGTCATAAAGCCGACTCCAGCCTACAATTTTTCTAAGAGTAATATATATTTATTAAAAAAATAATATAATAAACTGTGATTATATGTGAAGACCAGAAAACTACAACCACCAAAAGTAATTCACCATTCATTCTTTATGATCAGCAGAACAATGAATGGTGACTGTAGATTGGCTGCTACTTGTCAATAAATAAGCAAGTTTTCCTTTTTTTCTCCATGGTTCAAACAAGTTCTATCTATTAATCATTATGTAATTAAAAAACAATATTCAAATAAATCATTTCTGCAATTTGGTATTTATCCATTTAAGCTGTTGTATTACTATGTAGTATTTATTGTATTTATGTCATTCGTGTCTCCAAACCTGGACTTATCAATATATCCAGCTGTTTTGTAATTATATATAAGCTTTCTTATAATCATTCTATAGAATATGTGAAGATGAAGTTTATATGAGTAGTAGAATGCCCACTTACCTGTCTGCCGTAGGGAGCGAGAGATGGTCACCGAGCTGACACCGATGCTTTGCAAGCTGTGGGCATAGAGAGCAGGGACTTGCTGGGAGCTTGGTGACAATGGATTCGGGCAGTGAGAGAATTGACTGCTGATGCCAAAGGTTTGTCACTGCCCAGATTACAATTTGGTTTTAGGGCATTGACTTTCAGAATGTATCCCATCGTGCCTCTGGGCAGCATCACATTTATAGAGAGAGGAAAAAAAGCAAAAGTTGTTCTGACACAAGCAGGAGGGAGGGCACCGAATTTGGCTGGAGACCCCAGAGGGCAAGGCCCTGCTGTGAATCAATTCTGTCAATGATTAGTTTAGTTTGAGGGTTGAATAGCCACTGCGGTGATTGCATTATCTTAATTTATACATTGCTTTACTAGATGGTTTATACCAAAGTCAAGTTATTTTGTTTTTTTTTGTTCAATTATTATTATTATTACTTAACAGGATTTATATAGAGCCAACATTCTGTACATGCTGAGGGTAACTCTGTACATGTTGGAGGTAACTCTGTACACGCTGGGGGTTAACCTACATGTTGGGGGTAACTCTGTACATGCTGGGGGTAACTCTGTACATGTTGGGGGTAACTCTGTACACGCTGGGGGTTGACCTATATGCTGCGGGTAACTCTGTACATGCTGGGGGTAATTCTGTACATGCTGGGGGTAAACGTGTACATGCTGGTGGTAATTCTGTTCATGCGGGGGGTAAATGTGTACATGCTGGGGGCAACCTACATGTTGGGGTTAACTCTGTACATGTTGGGGGGTAACCTTCATGTTGGGGGGTAACTCTGTACATGCTGGGGGTAACTCTGTACATGTTGGGGGTAACTCTGTAAACTCTTGGGGGTAACCTACATGCTGGGGGTAACTCTGTACATGTTGGTGGTAACTCTGTACATGTTGGGGGTAACTCTGTACACGCTGGAGGGTAACTCTCTACATGTTGGGGGTAACTCTGTACACGCTGGGGGGTAACCTACATGTTGGAGGTAACTCTGTACAAGCTGGGGGTAACTCTGTACATGCTGGGGGTAACTTTGTTCATGCTGGGGGCAACCTACATGTTGGGGGTAACTCTGTACAAGCTGGGGGTTGACCTATATGCGGGGGTAACTCTGTACATGCTGGGGGTAACTCTGTACATGTTGGAGGTAACTCTGTACACGTTGGGGGTAACCTACATGTTGGGGGTAACTCTGTACAAGCTGGGGGTTGACCTATATGCGGGGGTAACTCTGTACATACTGGGGGTAACTCTGTACATGTTGGAGGTAACTCTGTAAATGCTGGGGGTAACTCTGTACATGTTGGGGGTAACTCTGTACACGTTGGGGGTTGACCTATATGCTGGGGGTAACTCTGTACATGCTGGGGGTAAACCTATACTCGTTAGTGGTCCTGATTCACTATAGGGCGTGTAAAACCACAATACTCCACAAGATGGCGATATTGGAGTAGCCAGAATTATTCTATGGTGCAATGATAGATTTTACCCAATCAGAGAAGATTTATTTGTAAATTTAAAGGATTATATTTAAACTTCCTTTTAAAACCTCCAGAATTACAAAATAAATAAATAAAATCAACTAGTTAGACAGATAGATTTTGATATTTTACAGGTAACAATCATTTTTTTTTTAATAATAATATTAATAATAATAATGGGTCTTTAACTGTGCCAACAGCACATTTGAAGGATTTTCTTTGTGACTTTTTTTTTGTTTGCATTTGTCATGTTATATACATATTTGTTTTATTTGGTTTACAGTAAAGCTGGATTGTTTGATAGCAATGTACATAGAATGCAACAACTCTATTGTGTAATAAATAGCAGTCAGCCATTAATTGCAAGCAGACAGGCGATGCCACTTCTGAAATAAAATAAACTTATCTGCATGATTGCATTTGTTTCTATCATATACAATGAGCTGCACATGCACAGTCACACCCGGCTAAAAGGAATCAATGAATGTTTTTTTATTCCAGATTGACTAATTGGATCGGCCAAAGATCCTGGGCATAGATGGTGGTGCCCGCAACAAAGCTAGGAGTTGTGAGTTTGCCTAAAAAATTGCAACATGCTGCTAAGATTATTTTATTTCAGAACGGACATGGCCTGTTCTTCCAGCAAAATATAACCTGCCTGGTCCCAATGTTATAGTTTTGCAGTATAATTTTCTCGTGTGCAATGACCTCACTTGTCTTTTCATGGACTAAAAATGAAAAACTTTTGGAGCCCAAATATATAGAGGTAGAGGGGATCGAATCATCACCATAATGCAGATTTAGCCTCCTAGTTCTCCTTGATATTCTCGGCAAAGTTGCTGACAAACCTAAACTTTGGGGGATCTTCTCCCAGCTCCCAGGATACACACGGCCATTCTGCACGAGCCACCTTGCCTCAGGTTGCAATTCCCCCCAGAAATGCTTTCTTTTAAAATGCAGCAACCAACTATAAAGATCGCCAATTTTCACCACTTCATAGATCACCAGAAAGTTTTCACCACTTTGAAATTGCAGAACGCCCAAAGCCAACAATGGAGATCGACTCCAGAAAGTCACTTTTGGCCGTGCAGCTCCATTGTTCCTCTCTGGAGGAAGAAAGTTTTGCTAACAATAGAGTGCTTCAAAGATTCACATTTTTTTTCCCCGCAGGTCTGAACCCCGAGTGGAAGTAAACTCTCCAATCCTCACTCATTGGGCTGTTCTCGCATCTTCACCCCATTATTTTTGGGGTCTGGAATTTTTGGTCATCTTCATTGGCTAGGCTAAGTTCTGTGCATTATTATTACACAGTATTTCTATAGCACCAACATAACATGCAGCGCTGTACAAAGTTCCATAGTCATGTCTCTAGATGTCTCTCAAAGGAGCTCCCAAATCTAATGTCCCTACCATAGTCATAAGTCATTACCACAGTCTAAGGTCAATTTGGGGGGAACCAATTAATCTAACTGCATGTTTTTGGGATGCGGGAGGAAACCGGAGTACCCGGAGAAAACCCACATAAACACAGAGAGAGCCTGCAAACTCTATGCAGATATAGTCCTGGCCGAGATTTAAACCTAAGACCCAGCGCTGCAAAGGCCGGAGTGCTAACCACTGAGCTATTTTGTTGCCTGTGTATGGGGGGTCATTTCAGCACCGAGGTACACTGAGCCATGCATGCACATTCTGCAGAAGACTTTTAAACTTTTACATAACATGTTCTTTTTGCAACAAAGACCCAGCCAGTTGCATTTTTTAGGTTATTTTCATTTTAATATTATACAACAACAAAAAAGTTCACTATTTTTTGGTTGATGCAGCGCACTGTAAAGCGGACATTTTTATTATTATTTTTTAAAAGTTTAGCTAACCCTTTCATTTATTGGAAAATAGTCTTTTTTAAAAAAATGTTTTGGGGGGAGGACCCAACCCCTACTGTCAAAGACTGAATGGTAAACCTGGAGTCTGTTGGGGTACATACGTCACAAATCTCAGGAGGCTTTGGGCTGCTCCTTTTGTGTATGACCGGTGTCCGGCACGTGCGCTTTCCTGGAATGTAAAAAAAATACAAAAAAGTGCATGTGCAGTGAGATTTTTTTTTTTACATTTTAAGGAGAAAACACAATCTTGTGGCTGTGCAGTGTGAGATCGGGTGATGTAAGCTAAAAAGAAAGAAGACTGTAAAAGATGGTGGCACCCACTGGATTTTCTGCACTGGAAAGAAGAAATCAGGGTCGGTGCGGGAATGGCTGCCATCGGATTGCAGAGGGATCGAAGGATCTTTAAAAGTAAAGATAAGTGTAATTTTTTTTCTATTTTAATATACATCTCATTCACATCTCTTCTGCACAGAGGAACAGGTGTCTTTATATGTTTTAGGGTGCGATTATTATTATTAATATTATTGTTAAATAGTATTTATATAGCGCCAACATATTACGCAGCTCTGTACATTAAATAGGGGTTGCAAATGACAAACAGATACAAACAATGACACAGGAGGAGGAAAGGACCCTGCCCCGAAGAGCTTACAATCGAAGAGCATTCAGAATTATTGGTGGTGCACCTTGGAGCGCATACATTTTGCACAAAGATATAAAGGGGTCCCAGGCTAGGAACACAAAGGCCGATGTAGCTGCCTCAGTGATTACTGGATAATAGAATACATTACAGTATATTAATTTCCTTCAAAACAATGCCACCATCACATTCTGTATCATTCCTTCCTAATATAGATTTAAACTTCCCAAACTCATGGGGTTCCTTTCTCTGTTCACCTATTAAAGCTCCATGAATCTCCCAAACCGCTGAGTGTAATTCATCCGCCGCTTGTAGATGAGAACAATTCCTTCTGTGGTTTTTCAATCTCAAGCTGCTCGCTGTAATTCATCTCCATGCCGGCGCTGCGAATCCTCATATTTACACCGAGGAATAGTTGGGGAGAACACGGGGCGATGATCTGCTGGGAGGGTCCCCTCTGCTCCTTGCAAAACAATGTGTGGGGTCATTTTTATTTATTTCTAAAATTAATTTAGATGGAACTAAAATTAAATAAAAATTATGAGCAAAGAGTTTTATCCCCATATTAAAAAAGTTGCATAACCAAAACAAAAAATGTAAAAAATGTGAGCAGCTTGGATCCTGGACGGGGGATTTCTCTTCTGCACTAAAATAAACTCACCTGCCTGATTGCAATTTTTAACTAAACTCACCTGTCATTGCTCCAGCATGCAAAATCTTTTTCTGGATTTATTCCATGGCCATTTTGATTGACCAGGCTGGAATGACGTGACATGTGCAGGGGAGTTCATTCATTCTTGGCAGCCATGATCATGCTACATGGTCTACATTATAGAAAAGATAGCAATCAGACAGCTGAGTTTGTTTTATTGAAGAGACATCACCTGTTCCTTCTGCAAAAAAAGAATCTACCTGCCCACAATCCTATAACATCCAAGTTTAGTTTCACGTTTATTCAACTTTTTTACTATTTGGATAAAACCTTTTTTGGAGCAGAAAACATATAACACAGGATGTTTCCAAGGCTTTGTATTCCTAGAACATTGTAGGTATTCTAAGCTGCTTACTTTTAGCCTGTCAGTCTCTAATTGAAACTCTATACAGGGCTATATGAACTTAAGACAGGTAGAGGAGTTTGTCTTCTCTCTAAAGCATTTAGGGGATCAATTTTTACTTACTATTGATAGATCATCATGGGGTATCTAATGGCCTGGGATCACAGTGAGTTTTATAGAATGATATTATAATTCAATCTGAAAGACTGATGACATCTAGTGACAAAGGGGTTAAGGTGTTGGAATAGGTAAGGGATTGGTAGGTATTTAGCCATGGGATAGGCAAAGGATGTTCAGGTTTTCTTTTTAATGTTTTACAGACAACAGGCACCTTGGAGGGGGGACAGATGAAATTGTTCTCTGACATTGAATTAACTTTTGAAGACCAAAGCCTGACAAGAGTTCATTCGGGAAAAAACAGAGCGCTTTAATGAGTTTGTCACCCGGGACGGTGAAATCTAAACGGTTACCATGGCAACAATCACCTCTCCTGTATGGATATAAAATCATTAACTTCACTTGTTTTATATTTTCATATTTGTATTCCCATAGCTGGGCTGGCCTGTGTTCTTTATTATATTCCCGCTATACCCTGACAGAGTTCTGTGTAACACCGGGAGATTTGGAGCCGGCTTAGATTTTTCTCTTTTTCCTCTCCGGGGGATTTCTAGCAAGGTGCTCGGTGTGACATTCAGTTCAATGCTACATTCTTAGGATGAATGTGTACATCCTTATTGTGAAGTCATGGGCTAATCTGTGCAGGGGAACGATACCCATACCCAAACTTTTTGGCAGCCCATTTGCCATTGTATGGTTAGCCAATTGGTCGAAAGGTTAAAGCAGGGCCTAGCATCACATTTTAAGAATTATATAAATGAGTGTTTATCCCTTTTATGTAATGAAAAAATGTGTTTTTTTAAATACTTTTAAATTTTTTCGGGGGGAGGAGCCCTCCCATTTCATCCTTAATGCTGCGGCAGTAAAGACTGAAGGGGAAACCTGAATCCTCCTGAGATACATATGTAACATTCCAGGAGGCTTTGGGATGCCCCTTCTGCTCATGCTCAATTTTGGGCATGCGTAGAAGAGGCTTTTACAGAATGTAATACAAAAGTAACAATCTCATACATGCGCAGTGAGATCAGTACTTTTTTTTACATTTTCAGGAAGAAACATCTTCCGATCTCACACCTGCACAATACAAGATTGGGTGATGTAAGTGGAACCTGGAAGAAGGTGAAAGACGGTAGCGCCCGCTGTCTGGTACACGTTGAAAGAAAAAAGAATCTGGGATGGCGCGGAACCTACTGGAATTGGAGTGTGCTGGGATCAAGCGCTCTTCGGAAAGAAAAGGGGAAATGGTATTTTTGTTTCTTTTCCACTTTGGATTGGGCATCGGGTGGGTGGTTAAGTTTGGACACCAAGAAGGATGGTTTGGAAACTTTAATATTAACCTTTATTTATAAAGTGCCAACATATCACATAGTCCTGTACAATAAATAGGGCCTGCAGATAACAAACCTGTACAATTGACAATACGAACAATTACTGCAATAAAACAAACTAACCTGTCTCTTCACAATCTTCCTTTCAATGTACAACGAGCTGCCCATGAATAGCTCAGTGTACCATCCCGGCAAATCCGGATACTGGGAATGAATGAACTCCCTTGTGCATGTGTGGGAGTTACATTATTCTGACCCCGCCAATCAAAATGCCCAAAGATCCTGAACCCAGAATATGACCAGGTGAAGATGCCGGTGCCTACAACAGAGCAAGAAAAGGTTGTTGCACCTAGAAAATTGCAAGTGCTATAGTGCTCAGCTACAGGGATCTCAAGCATTTCTTGCTAGAAGTGTACAGAATTCTGCAGTTTTTGTATGTTTAGATCTGCCTGAAATCACAAGCAGACACAGAAACCCCAACCACTTAAATTGACATCAATAAATTAACCCTTAGGTTTCCAATACAGCTGTCTTATTATTTAAAAAATTATTTTAAACACAATCCATTCAAAAACAAGCACCTTTTTGGGTGTTATTTTAAAAATATATACAATTTATTCCATTTTTTTTTATAATACTAAAAGTATGTTTCTGCAACAACAAATTGCAAAGTTATTTACAATTTTAAACATCTTAAAATGATCTCTGGAATACTAACCTTTCTGCAACTCATATCTAGCGGTAAAATAAACTTTTTACCTAAAACCACAGTCACATGGTGTTTCAATAACGGAGAGGTTCTTCTTGGGATGTCCATTATATGGTCTACGTGACATGGAAATGCCCTATTGGCTGTCCAGTGAGGGTCAATATAGGATGCAGAATAGCAAACTGCAGCAGAGTAGTCAGCACAAAAGGACAAGAGGACAATAGGACGTAGGTCGGCGTGGGCACATCCCCTATACGAAAAAATGGACTTGGATGATGGGTTTAGGTAAGTTTATATAGCATTAGACGTTAGGAAGAAACACTCAAGATGGGTTAGTTTTGGCCATAATGGGTGCTGTGTTGCCAGATTTTTTGCAAAACAGCCCATGTATATGTGAGATATGAGGGCTGCTGTCCTTTGATTTTGCTGACATGGATATAATTGTTTCTAATGCACCTGAGCCTTCTCCATTCAGTGGCATTAACACACTGTGAAAGTATGACTAGAATCTGCCAGACTACCCTCAGTCTCGTTATTAGACTTATTGATTCCCGATAGCAGTTTATGTTATTTTTCCTTTGCTTTATTTTAGAGTAATGCCATCTCCAATGCTTGGGGGGAATATTGCTGTACGCAGATATGAATTGTTCCTGTTCCTCCTGTGAATTCGGGAATAAAGTTGATCCTACAACTGTATGGTCCAATGAACCAAAAACAAATATGTGCTTAGAGTATTTATGCATCCCCAGGGTTTTTCTGTACAAACAAAATATCTATATTTTGTCACACAGCTATAAAAAAGAGGTTTGTACAAGTGACAAACAAGTAGTTTTTCATAGATTGTGGAAGTAGAGTGGCTTTCTTAATCCTATGCAGGGATATTTTTAGTCAGTGGGAAAGGAAGTAAATTTTTTTTTGCATTTGGAAAGCTTAGTATTTTTATATACAGATGTCCCAGTTACGTACAGACCAGGGAAAAATGATAGTTAATCTAATTTAGAAAGTAATCATTTTTTGAAAGAAACATCATTGGCGGGATATTCTGCACAGATTTTGTCACACTTCCTTGTGCACATGCGGGTTGCACCCTGGGTTGGCTTGAAGGTTGAATGTGCATGGCCCGTCCTGCTGGCCAGCCAGGAGATAGTCTTTTGTTAGTCCCTGACTAGCTGGCTCAGACACCTGAGCAATGTAACTCCACACCAGTGCTAAACCCCCTAGCTCAGGTAAAGTGTTACCTGCTCTGCTGCTGCCTGAATGTGTTTCCCTGTCCAGCTCCTGTTCCCCTTGTGTTCCAGTCTGCTGTTCCCTTGTGCAGTTCCTGTCTTGTTGTTCCAAGGGCCCCAGTATCTTCCAGTCTCTTTGGTGATCCCTTTGTCACTTGTGCCCCTGCATTTCTGTGTCTTTGGCGACCACTGTATCACCCGTGCCTCCAGCTTCTTCCCCTGTCTTCGGCGACCCCCATGTCACCTGTGCCTCCAGTCTCTACCTTAATCTCCAGTGTTCCCACGTCACCTGTGCCTTCAGTCTCTTCCTGTGTCTCCAGTGTTCCAATGTCTTCGGTAAACCCTGTGTCTCTTTCTGGTACTAGACCCCTGGGCTTCGTTTCTGGTCTCACCTCTTTGCAGTCTCGACTCCAGCCATTATTGACTACTTTCTTGCAAACCGATTTGGTACTTTACTTTGTTCTGTCCACCCTGGCATGCCCAAGGACAGCAACCTGGTATCAGTCCGGAGCACAACACTCTCATTTCTAGAAGCTTTAGAGAAGACAATGCTGACACCTTGACTGTGCACCCTGGCCCTTCATCACCCCTAGTGATTGCCTTTCTCTGAGCCTGACATTGCCCTTTCCAGCAATTCCAGTGTTTGGTCTTCCCTTTGTGAAAACCATCTTTACCCATGTTGGTTGGCTGGGCCAGAATGAAGTAACTCCTGCACATGTGCGGGGGGTTTATTTATTCCTGGCATGTGCGAGGGAAGCCGAGATTTCTGGGTATCCCTGGCAACAAAAGACGATTTGCGAATATGCAGCTGGCCAACAATCAGGCAAGTACGTACAGTTATTGCAGAAGGGACATCATCTGTCCCATTCTACAATAAACACCTGTCTGATTGCCAATTTTCAAGGTGGGGCTTTAGTTTTACTTTAATATCCATAGTCTGGGCTTGGCTGCACTGTAATGAAAAACTCTCATTGACCAGGATGTAGTTTTAACGTCATGGGATCTACTGAATCATAAACATTAAAATGTCACACCGTTTTTGTATTTTTATTTATCCATGTAAAAAAAAATGTACAAAATACCATCTTGTTAAATAAAATGTACATAGAACATTTCACACAGATTACCAAAAGTATTTCCAATATTTTAATTCCCTGAATTTAAGAGATGTGTACCAAAACAATTTGTTCTGCTCATTTGTCCATTTTAAAACAATTTCTCTTTACATGTCTGTGTGTGGCACACTTTTTACATCACTAAACACAAAATTACAAAGGGAAAACAACTAGAAGCTCCAAAATTTCAACAATTTCTAAGCATTTAATTTATGAGGAACACATGCAGAGGATCAGGTGAAAGGACTGGGAGGGAAATACTAAAGCTGCTTCTTTCTTTGTCATGTAAATAAAAGGGAGATTTATTGGACATTTTGCTAACTATGATACTAAAGACTCACATTCAGTAAGTCCAGTAAAAAAAACATGGGGTCAGCAGTCAAGTAGGCCTATTTGCTAAAATCCACAATCAAGCAAGAGAGAGAATTGTAACTTTAAAGCAAAATCTAAACATAAAAAAGTGTGACCAGGCTATTCACTTGCTGCCCAATATATTGCACCCATTGACAGGTGCCACCACCTGTGACATTTCAAAATTTGGCTGATCAGTATGTAAATTATAGGTAGGCTGGTCAACTGCTTTAGGGCCATTTCGGATATGTGGCTGACAACAACGTTCTATCATAGGCTTGACCACATTGCCAACTGCTCCTGTTCAACTGAATGATAGCAGTTGGGAACCATTTTGTGCATGAGTTTGGAAGGATCCTAAACTTCTATTCCAGAAGAAAGGCCACTGTGGCCAAAAATTCAGCATCTGGGATCAGAATGCATCGAATGCCTTACAGCCATTTAAAAAAAATGCTACCTAAAACCTGGTTACCAAAAGTGAGATGTTGCTTTGAGCCACACGTTTGTAAAGATTTGCACAATTGTTTCAGTCATGTGCAAATCTGATTTTGCCCATGGTGTTGGTTTGCCACTCACGGGTTTGCACTAATACGTACTAGATCTGGACAGCAAAATGGTGGCACAAACGATTCTGCTGATCACTGCTCAGGGCAACATTTTTCTATCTTCCAACTCCATAACACAGACCTACAACATAGACAAATCTACTTATGATTTTACAGTCCAACAAGAGGCGACTAACAGTTTATATATCTACAGACAGGGGAACAAAAATGGGATTTCTGCTTTCAACAGGAAATAGAAAAGCTCTGACTTTCCTTTCATGTAAACTCACAGGGCGTCCCGTCTCATAATATTTGCTTATTAGCTCTTGGCAAACAAAAATAATCAACCTTTTTAAAGTGTTTCTTGTTTCTAAAACCACTGGAAGCAAATAGTCAATATATTGCTACTAAAAGCTGATTGTTAAGTTAATTATCACAGTAACAAGGAACTGCAACCTGCTGAAGCCTGCTAGAATGGAAATCGCTACTTTCCTAAAAAGAAAAAGATTGGCATCACGCTGGCATCATATCTTATGTCAGTACATAGTACTGCTGTTACTTTGCACCGCAAGTCTCCCTTAAAGGTAAGGTCCTTTAAATAAACAGATGTATGCTTGCAATAGGTGGTTTCTAGTCAAGGTTCACTTTATTGATAAAGATTTGACTGTTAAGACTTGATGACAGGTGGAGGCATTTTTCTAACTAAAGGCACATTAACAGTGGGCTGGTTAGGCGAGTGCCACACAAATACTGTGACGGCAACATAAGGCAGCAGGGTTTTCAGGATCACAGATTGTAGGGACCTTAGTGCAAAATCCCATTTATTGCTACAGTGTAGGAGTAGGGATTTGTATTTTTCAAGGTTGAACAGTGACAAAAAACACAGCATTTCAGTTGTATAATACACATACTCTACTAACAGAACTGAGCCTTGGTGCCTATGGAGGAATAAACACAGCCATTTATTTTAGGTGGTACGGCTCTGATTACAGCAACCTCAAGGTTAGGTATCCAATACCATATGCACACATGCACGGTCTCATGTCAGGAAATGTTAATCTGGCTTTTTTCAATTGGAAGTTGGGAGATAGATGGTAGAAGAGCTGACCATATGCACTGATATTTAGGCACTGGGCTGATACCCCTTGTGACTCACCTAACTTTAAATAAATAAAACCAACCTGGGTAAAGTAATTTCCATTAATAGACAAATCAGTAGGCAAGCATTTATACCAATCACCATGTTATGTCTATGGCTAGCCTGTTTTTTCCACATTGTGGTTGCTGTTTGTGACCAACAAAGACCAACAGTGACTCAAACTAGTGTCGAGGCCATGGTAGAGCTGCCCCACGGAAACTAGACATAACCCCAACTTCCACCTAATGGATCCCCGGTAGTTTTCCCCAAAACATGTTTCTGTGTGTCATCCAAAGAAATACGTGTGAATGCTTCCGATCCATGTTTGAAGGGATGGGGCCTAAGGGGTGCTGTGTGATGTAAAAGTGCACCAATCATAGCAAACCACATTTATGTTAATTTTTCAGCAAAAGTGTAGCTTGAGAAATTAATGTGGTCAACCACCACTTCTAGGTTTGAGAAATAAATCCAAATACTAACATTTTTGATCCTTTTATCTTCGTCAGCATCCACCTTTAGTACCACCATGAACCAGTGAGAAACAATTAAAACTTTGGCCCCCTTTATAATATAGCCTAATCTACCTGTTAACAAGGATTCGGATAAAGTAATGCTTGTTTATATATATATATATATATATATATATATATATATATATATGTTCAGGTCTGGCATACCAGTTATCATCTTATACTTAATTGACGTTTCATAATGGAGCAAGATGAACTTTTTCATGACTTCTCTAGCTAGGAACATCCAAAAAAGCAATAAATACAGAAATGTAAACATTGTAAACTGGTGTTGGTTGTATCGGAACATCAAGTTGCCATTTTCTTTATTGCACTAGGAATTCGATATATGCTTCCTATTAGCTTTGCCTTTATGTAGAGCGTCGTCCATTGCAATATACTTTGGTAGCCCATGTGATGGTAAATATCATCGTCAAGCAGATCTGCTGTTAAAGTGGCCTCCAGGAGGGCTTCAGATAAGCCGCTGGACTAAGTGTTAAGTTAGTTTTTCATCATCCCTGTCAGCAAAAATGGGAATATAACCCTCCTCCCTCGGTAGGCAGAGACAGCAGCCTGCTCCGCTCAGGTCCAGTTCCTTGAAGTTGAAGTTCTTCATTTTCAGGGATCTGAAATCCACCTCATCAAATGAATAACAGAGATCCTTGAGTTTCATCCAAAATAGATAGGACAAACCAATGCCCAGGGCCTGTGGCAAAAAAGGAAGAAAAACTGAATTACATGCTCCAACCATTTATTTTCAACCTGTATATTTACAAATGTATTACTGCAGATGAACCGAGCACTTTGAAGCTTGTTTTCTATGTGAATAGTACTGCTGTATTGCCAATAACAATTTGAGATTTAACTTTTCTAATAGCGTTACAGCAGAGTTCAGAGATTTGTTTTACATTGATGTAGCCTAGAAACTGGCTGAATAAGCTTTGTCTTATGAATACACAAACCTGTGCAGAAAACGTGAAAATAAATTTTGTAAATGTCCAAATAGTAAATGATACCCATGACACATAATTCTATATGTGTAATCTATTGCTACCTGAATCAGCCAAGCACATCTGTAGTACTCCTGTGAAGGACAGCAGCATCTAGTCACAGGACTGTGAAAATTCCAGTGTGAGAGCGTCTTTTACATATTTACAGGGCTAACACATTTCTGGAAACTAAGGTTACTTTTAAAAAATGGAATTTTAAAGGTAAATTGAAGACTATTGTTTTATTATAAAGTCTCCTCTATCCGATCATGCAAAATCACTCCCCTACTATTGTGTCCTACTTCCCCTACCTCTTAGATTGTAAGCTCTTCCGGGCAGGGTCCTCTCCTCCTGTGTCACTGTTTGTATCTGTCTATCATTTGCAACCCCTATTGAATGTAGAGCACTGCAAAATAGGTTGGCACTATATAAATACTGTTTATTAATAATAATAATAATAATAATAATATCATTATTAATAACAATAGGAACCATAAGGTACATAGTACATCTGTGTAAACCCCCCTATTCCTTTGCTGTACTACTGGAACCCTGACGTCTGGGTTGTACAGTAAGTATGCACACCATAACTCCATGTACAAACCTGTGAGTGGCCTATCGCATGGTCCACACATGGAGCCCATAGGAAAGCATGCTAATGTAAATGTACATGTACATGTACATGTACTCTATGTCTTTTTTCAATAAAAGATATTTGTATGTTCTCCTCCACAGCTTAATTGGCTACATACTGTTACTTTTTCTCTAAAGTCTAAGTCTTGAGATATTCCTACTTCCTACCTACAGACTATTGATAGAAAGTGGGATTAACTATGGAATGGGACATTACGGTGACAAAGTAAAGATATTTAGTTTATCAGGTTTAGAAGAAGAACACACAAACTCACAAAAGACATTTGGAGTTCAGGTACTCTTTAGGTATCTGCAGTTACTAAGATGATATTTGTAAAGAAATTGCCATGGGATACAGCAGCCTAGTGAAGAGAACAATTTACACATTGGTACAGTCTGGCACATGATGGTGCTTGATATTTAAAGAGAGATATTTTGGTAGTTTTAACATTCTGGGTCTAGGAAGAAGAAACAATAAGAAAGAAGAGGAAAAAGGAAGAAGAAACAAGAAGAAAGAAGGGGAGGAAGGAGGAAAAAAAGAGAGAAGGAAGAAAAAGCAGAAGAAAGAAGGAAGAGAGGATAAATGTCCTGGGCAGGCAGGATGAAGGTTCTGAATTGCATTGTTATACAGCTGTAAGACAATAAACTAGACAATACCTAAGTGATACAATATACACGATAGGTTACCTGAGGAGCCAGAAGTGCTATAGCCAAGCCAAATGTTATCCCAAAGTTGTCACTTAACCAAAGTCCGACGGCATGTATACACCCTCTAACATGGATGATGTGAGCCACGTCTAGTCTCTGCAAAAAAAAAAAAAGTGACATTCACACGTCTTGATTATTTATGATGTGCTGGCAGGTCTTAATAGACACATTTTTTAATATTCACATTTACCACTGCCACTTGATTAAAGAATGTCTTTATATGTGAAGCAACAAAACACCTCCCCAAGGTGTGGACACAAGACCTATGAAGGTGTCCTGTGTTACCAAGACACTGGCAAAAGATCCTTTAAATGACATTTTGACTCTAAAGGCCTTTCAGATCTCTGAGAACCCCTACTAAAACCAATTGTTAGGTGATGAATGGGAAAAAGGCTCTTAAACTGATGGCCCTGTATACAGTGGGCTAGAATAACACCTTTTATAGACACCCAAAAACATCATGAGAGTAATTCAGCTGAGTCTACCAAATTGTGTTGGCCCCAGAACTACGCAGATATCATCAAATGGGAGGTCAATCAGCTGCAGTTCAAGGAACACTTTGCAACATTTGAAAGTTAATTCATCAGAATGAGACACCTTTTTCCATTGTCCTGGTTCTGGTTCTCATGTGCCCATTGTAGGCACTTTCGGCAGTGTACAAGATCAGTATGGGGGCTCATCTTTGCAGCCCCATAAACAGAAAGGGTGCTAAATGTTTGGAAATGTGTAAAAAGTTCCATAAAAGTGCAGGCAAAAAAAAGCTGTTAAAGCTACCTGGTAATTTTTCTTGTTTTGAGTATCAGCCAATAACATTTTTATCATTTTAATCTGACGCAGGATGGAAAATGTATTTGTCCGGAATGTTATTGGAAAGCTCTTAGTTTATTACAGAGCTTTCTGTTGTGAGATAACAATAATTACGTGTTAATATACAATATCTTCACTAAAATGTAGCTTATTGCCACTTTTGCCAAGGATGAGACAGCTCTATTATTGGTAGCAGTTCAGTTGAAGAAACCTATTCCTAAAACCATTAAACCCGCTTTACTTTTAAGGCCTCCTGACATTTTCTTTGGTGGAAATCATAGCAACCAATACAATGTGAACTGCTATTTCTTTTTTTCCAATATCATATTGGTTAACTTAGGAAATAATTGCAGACCTTTTTGTATCAAGCATTATTTACCAGCTCCAGGATGGAGAAGTTTGCATTTTCAAACCATAAGGATAGACAGAAGACTTTATCTCCACAGAGGGAAAAGAAAAACCTTAGAATATTCCAGGAAAATCCATTGATTTAAATTTCCATAAGAATTTATGCCAATGTGTTTCCACTTCATAATTTTAAACACTTCTTTCCTATAGGACAGCCTTTTCTCAAACTTTTTACACCTGAGGAACCCTTAAAATATTTTTCAGGTCTCAGTGAACCCTTACTAAAACCAATTGTTAGAAGATCAATGGGAAAAAAGGCTCCTAAATCAGTGGCCAAAGGAAAGAACGCCCCTTACAATGGGCTAGAATAACAACCTTACAGACATCCAAAAACATCATGAGAGTCATGCAAGTGGCTCTACCAAATGGTGTTGGCCCCAGAACAATGCAGATATCATCAAATGAGAGATCAATCAGCCACAGTTCAAAGAACACCTGGCAACGTTTGAAAGATAATTCATCATCATTATGCTATTTTTTTTTCATTGAAAAGGATAATGAGGAGCAAAGAGGGTTTTGTTAGGCAATAATATATTTTAAGTGCCAGCTTTTACACACAAATAAAATGAAATAACATAATAATATTATTACAATAAAGTTACAGTATCCCACCTGGGAACAACCTTTTGTGGGGTTTTCTTGAGACTAAATACTATACAGAGTTCTCCTCAGTGGTTATTATATAGTCCATAAACCCATAAGGGGATACCCATAAACCCATAATGGGATACCGTGTTAAATAACGCTTGTAGTAGGAATGTAAGTCTCGAATCCTGACGCGTTTCACCTAAACGGGCTTTCTTATGGACTATCCAAAGTATTAGGAAGTATCGTTTTTATTTTCCTATGCTTTGTACACATACCTTCTTTCATTGCTCTGCTTCTGATTCAATGTACCCAATGTAAGCACTTTCAGTACTGCACAAGGTCAGCATGGGGATTCATCTACACAGACCCATACACAAAAAAGGGTGCCAAATCTTTGAAAATTTGCATACAAGTCCATACAAATTAAGACTAAATAAAGCTACCTAGAAAAAAATGCTAAATGTTTTAATGTATTATGAACCCTGGTTAAGAATATCTGCTATAGGTAATCATGCAGAAAATTAAATATACAGTCAAACTTTCACTTTGTTAACAAGGGACATACAACAAAATTTATGGGCACAATTTGTGAACAAACACAAACTAAACATTAGCAGAAAATGAGTTATTGATTTCACAGTTAGCACAGGATCTGCCTTGTAGATATTACCTACATAACACAATACAACGATGTGCACACAATACACAATGTGGAAACACTCAAATCTCTTCTATGGCACAGTCACTGCTCATTTGCAACCATTACTTCTCTAAATTGAAGACATAATTTGCTTTAATAAGTATGATGTGACTGGTGTGATTTAGAATAAATGTACCATTCAGAGCCTCCCAGATGGCTGAGCCACCATGAAACAAGCCGTGATTGAGAGGCACCGTGTCAATGCCTCTGCTTTTCCATGTACTAATAACCCTTTCACTGGTAACGTGACCAACAGAATGATATACATAGACATCAGCTGAGATAGTTACCAGCTGAAAGTACAAAAAGAAGCTTTCGTTTCACAAAAACACATAGTTTCATAAAATATAGTACTGTTTTGCAAATCAAACTCTTTCGATAGCTTCTCAATCCTCAATGGAATACATTTAGAATAAAAATAGGCTTCCTCCCACTAGCATGGATGTGTCTGCACCACATAGCGAAGTACGAAGGTCTGACATAAGGTATGTAATGAAATCAGAAGGTTTGGTTTAACAATTTAATAAGCAAGTTGATAAGGGGGGGGTGGGGGGAGGAATCAGGAAAGGTAAAATATAAGCAGTTACCTTCAGTTTTAAGCATTGCATGGCTCACAAATAATATTTTACTAAGGCTTCTATGGTTTGAGGCATCTGTCATTTATCTGGACTTTATGAACTAGTGTTGGGTGGCCCATTTAAAAAATTACTATTGACATGTCAGAGATAGCACAATGATAAACACTGACACCGGAATACAAAGAGAAAGCTTTTCTCAATAAACAAGAATATCAAAATGTTCAATTTCTAGTGCGGACATGCATTGACATATAAGGCCGAGCCATTTTTCCTGACAGCTTCCCCATTTGACAAGCACAGGAATCTTACAGGAGATTGAATCATTTGCCTAATTTGCCAAGGTGACCCAAAAATACATCAATGCTAATTACCTAATCACCTTCTGATTGCTTGTAACATTGAGAACATTAACGCCTTCACCTAGGTCATTGAAAGAAATCACATACTTTAACATTAGTAACAGAATACAGATTATATTTATATTGACTTCCTAAATAAAAAAGATTTCTTGAGCAAAAGATAATATTTTATTTTTAATTTCTATTTATTCTCTTCCTTAGCTGGGGAATGTTTAAATTTGGCACAGTGCAGGAACTGCCACGGACAGTCAAGGGCAGACGGAGGATGATATAATTTTATCATAAAAGGTCTTTAAAAGCAACACTTTGTCTAACAACAATGATCAACACCTGGACTGTAGCCATCTATTTTAGTAGTACAATGCCACAGCAAATCCATATTGAGATGCACATTTGTTTGTATTTTTATTGCACACAATTGTGTGTATATCCCAGTAGCAAGCATGGGTTGAAAAATACAAGATGGTCCATTTGGTGATGGGCAAATTCCCTTATTGTCAGTCTACACCTTAAAGCATTATTACATATATCACAGCAATCTTAGTGTTCCCTGTTTGTGCCATAGGTATCTAATAACCCCATATTGTGGCTTTCTACCACACTTATACTTTGTTCCAACTTTGTAATGCTTTCCCACGGTCTTTCTATTATGGCTCAACTGTCCAGTCCCCCTTTAATGTGGCCCAGCTTCCTAGTGCCCCATGTTTTGTCCCAGGTTAGTACCCCAATTGGTAACAGCTAGGCTTTTTCTTTGCTGTTTTCTAATAAATCTACTGTTATCTAGAAAGAAGTTTGCAAATGCCTAAAAAACACTTCCATAGCAGTGATAAGTGGTTCCAATTCAAGTCTATAGAGATGGCTGTGGTAGCAAACTGACCTTGAATGTAGCACAGAAAAAACAAAACAGCAAGACTGCTACCTTCTGCCGCCTGGGATAACAGACAAAAAAACTGAACCAGTTGTTCAAAATATAACCATTTTTTGCAGGAAGTTTTAAACAGTTGACCCAGGAATGTGAACTAATCCTTATACAGTAAACCTATATTTTGGTACAACAGGGCTCTCCTGTGGGCAGAAAATAGTTACTGATCTGTACTGCAGCTCTGGGACCCCCACTCAGTATGATGATAGCTCAGTGTTAAAGCAAAGAAAAGTCGGCAGCTTCTATGTTCTGCTACCTGAAGATGGGGTCTTGGAAAAGATAGAAATGTTACAGTATAGTTACATATAAATCTTTCCTACTCAGCTGGCAGGCTGTCTGTACTCAATGACAGCTCTCTAAACTCAAAGCCCAACCTAATTGGTTGTCTGATGACAGCCGGGTGGCTACTGAAAAGTGCTGGGTGGTGCACCCAGCTAGAAGAGACTGGGGAGAGCACATTACTAAAAGATCATTATTGAAAGCAATCTATGTACCTGCATTGGATTGGTTCCCCATACAGCAGAACATGAACTGGAAAAAGTATAAGCAGCAAAAGGAGCCATATGTGCTAGAAATTTTATGTATTACCAAGGGGCACATTGACAGAAAGAGGAAGTTGGCTGAAACTGCACTGAAATGCAATTCTTCCGAGCCCTAGTCCCATTCAAGACACACTAACAAGACTGTCAAAGGGGTCCTCTGGTCTCATTGGTAATTATATTAATATTTTTATTATTATAATTATATTATTATTGGTAAGATATTTTAGCTAGCCATGATGAATCTGACTATTTTTTAGACATTTTTATCCATATGTGGACGAATTAATATTTGTCTTACCTCTTTATCAAGTGTCTGGTACCCACACAAAGTGTTCTTCACTCCACCAGAATCCTGGAAGCAAGATGACAGAATAAAGTTAGATGAATTAGTTGATGCGTCAGCAACGAGTCTGGGAGGAGAGGACTGGAACATTAATGTTTTATTAATAGACTGCTAACACTTCAGAAATTAGGCCCACAATGTTTTTCAATAATGAAAAATGCCAAAGGAAACAATGCGTGTAAACATGCAGTAAAATATTGTATTTATTTGCCAAATATCTACAAAAATGCCTTTTCCAATTAATTGGCTGCTAACAATCCATGCATATCACAGATTATATTACACAATATACAACTATAAACATATAAACTGTACAGAGAAACCTAAATATAAAATAAAAGCAAAAGGCCAAAGCAACAAATCTGTGAAGTTTCTAATACCACAACAGTCCTAGGTCCAGGGAAATGATTAATATTTAATATGTTTAACAAGCATTGTCATATGAAGGTTAGCAATAACGATCCTCTATATAATTTATTAAATGTAATTATGTTGTAATTCAAAAAAAGAATACATTTATTTCCTATGCATCTAAATATACTATGTATGTATCCCTCAATTTTTTTCAACCTTTTGTAATGTCCTGTGCAACAGTACTCCATGGCAGGGATTGTCAATATTTGTGACCAATCAGATGTCATTCGTCCACATGTGCTAAATAAGAACAAGTTGACAGGTGAAGAGGAAAGAGAGTCTGAAATACTGTCTTAATATAGACTGAGGATAGGCAGGTGACCAAGCTGTGCTGCCTAATTTTTGCAGAGAAAAGTCAGGTCACTAGACTGCCTGTGTGGCAGGTATGTGTAAATATCAAGAATGGATGGAGGGTAATGCAAATAATTTATTAGGTAAGACAGCTCCCATAAATGTATTTAACCACATGTATTATTCTTACTATACAGTATTTATATAGCGTTAACACATTACTCATATTGCTCTGCAATATAAAAAATATTGAATATATTGAAAATATTGAACAAGGGTTGCAAATACCAGACCAATACAAACAATGACATAGCAAAAGGAGAGGAACCTGCCAGGAGCTTACAACCTAAGAGGTCAGGGAAGTAGCACACAATAGGTGATATGTAGTGGTGGGAAGTAGTAAGGATTTGATGAGACAGAAGAGTACTGGCAAGTGAGTTTAAAAAGATGGGTTTTAAGAGCTCTTTTAAATGAGAAGAAAGTAGAAGCATACTGAATCCGATGAGGAAGAGAGTTCCAGAGAGTGGGGGCAGCCATAGAAAAGTCTTGGAGCCGTGCATGTGATGAGGTTATGAGGAAGTCATTAGTAGGTCATTGGGAAAAGAAGGAGCATGGTTAGGGGAACTCTTATTTATAAAATGGAATGGTCTCCTACATCGAAACCCCTCCTTCCCAAATCATCAATTCCCAGTATGTAAAAGTGCACCGAAAAGAAAAAAAAGAATTATACCTACCTTAACTATCTTTGGACCACAATGGCTAGGCAAGGATGACATCTCTGTCCTTCCAGGAAGGTTCCCGGAAAATGCAGGGCAGCTTGCTCTGCAGAAATCTACCTGTAAGGACGGTGATGCCTCATCCAGTGATGCAGGTAATGAGGGAAAAGGCAAGTATACTTCTATTTTAAGGTATTCTTTGGTGATTTTGAGTGAGCCCATCGAGTGTCAGTGAATCTTCTACTCTACTGGAAGCCCTTCTTTAAAATTTTGAAGCTAGTGATCAGTTTATCCTATACTTGATCACAGCAAGTGATGCATGAAACAACATAACCTAAAACAATAAGGATCATAATTTGTCACCATCCTTCTAACTAACCCCCTTTCCGCAGATCCTCTCAAGAACAGAAGAACTTTTCTTTTGTCCTCTTTTTTCACATTTAAAGAAAAACAAAATTACATTCTTTTTTTGTTGCGATTCTACATAATTACTCCTGAAGAAAGATTGGATTTTTTTGTCTGAAGAGAACACAAAGTAAGTTAATAACCTCTTGGACTGACCTATCTTATGGTTGCCCAGGCCGGGGGGATGACAAGGAGGCCATGCGTTGATGAGGAGGCTCTGCCAGGCTTTGCTGACAAGATACAAAAGATCAAACACTAGTTGAGAGATTCTATATTAATTGTGTTTCTATGGTTTTTTGTGCCTTCTGGTGACTTCTTTCTTCACTTCAAAGTGCCGGTCCTGGCTACATTCTGACAGGCTTACACTATTGTCTACCTGATCAGCTCAACATCAATAACACAGGTGATGTCCAATTCAGGAGAAAGTGTTCTGAAAAGTAACAGTCAGAACTTTAATACAAAAAGAGAAAAGAAAAAATCTTTTTAATTATAGATGAAATGATTGCTCCCGTATGAACTGTAACAAGGCCGGTGAGGGACAAAAAGATCAATCGGCTCAGGTATGAAAGACAAACCCTTATAGCCACTGTATGATGTTACAGCTTTAAAGCTTTTCTTACTTTTAAAAGAAAATCTCCACTTTTGTTTTTAGAAAATAACCCATATAAATGCAAACCATTCCTCAATTAAACTTTAACTTTTACTTTAATAATAATACAATTTCAATTTTCAACCATTAATGATATGTCAAAACCACTATAAAATATAATCATGCTGTAATAGCAATACTGGGAGCTGGCTTTAGAAAGAAGGGGCAAAGTGGGCAACTGCCCACAACCCCCACGTTTACCAGGGCTACAAATGACAGAATGGCAGAAGGTGCAGGGAGCTGCAATGCTGTGCGATCGGGACCCCTACTTGGTATTTGCTGTAAGCCCCATTTTGCCTAAACAGTCCTGAATATGCCAGGTTCATTAAATCATCTTTATAGTAATGCCCTATCCTCAGCAACATATACTTGCTTCCAAGGGAAAGCCCTGTTAAGCTCCAAACCAATCTGGGGGGCAATGACTAAGCACCATCATTGTCATATGAAAGGAGAAGTAATGGATCAAGCCCTTTTCCATATCAAATTAGGGACAGGGAAGCATTAAAGCAAACCTGTTGTGTTGTGTTACCTATGCATAGGTAATATACAGGTTTGATTACACTAATGCTTTCAACATCCCTAAAAGCCATGCTTAAGTTTACTGTAGTGACCCTTCAAGTTATGTGATATACTGGTCAAAAGTGATTAACATCTACCAGGTTGCCATGTTTACCTTATGACAATTACTTATCTTTCAGCCAAATGCTGGACTGGCCTGTTTCCATACTTATAACTTGCCTCAGACAAGTGTAAAATAATAGGCAGTTCTCTATACCCTGTTGGTGGTGTCAAAGAAGGCCCTAGAACTTACCATATAGTTCGGTTGGTTTAAGGACTCTATCTTTTATTTAGTACATTGTTTTTTTTTTATAGTGTTTTTGTATCAGGCACTAGATATTGTAGCTACTGTACATGCCTGACCTGTCCAAATGTACCTGGGGGTTCTTCTATGGTTCTTGTACTTTTGTGTCCATTGGATTGCACAGTCTAGATACATATATATTAAGATACTTGCACATGCACAAATAATGGTTAGTAACCATTTCCAGCAACAGTAGAATAAAGCTCTGTACAGAAAGCACAATTCTCTTTTCTATGGAAAGAGACGTGTGGAGGACAAATAAATCCACTCATGTTCCCCATTAGAAAACAGGTTTTCCCATGTTGGTGATTTAGTGATGGTTGATCACTAAACCACTTCCAACTCATTCCCTGTAACAGCATTATTGCTTTACCCTCTTCACCTCTCTACTAACCAAAACATCAATTTCCAACTCCTTAAAACTTCCAAACTTTACCTGGCTCTTCAGAAAAACTGCACTTTCAAGTGGTCATCCACATATAACATAGTTGCACGTTCCACCAGCTTTTTTACCTTTTTACCAAATCAGTCTCAAAAGCACCAAACACCTACCAGCTTATAACTGGAATAAGTGACTCCATTGGAGTAATTCCTCTTCACTTTTTTGGGACAGTTTAGAGCAACCTTTCTTGACCTTTTAACCCTTTAAATAACTTTCAGGTCTCAAAGAACCCCTTCTATACTTACGATATCCACAGTATATTATCATGGTGGTTGGTAGGAATATTGCCTCTTACATGATCATGACAGTAGTACAATCTCCGGAGGAACCCGAGGGCTACCCTGTATCCTGGTTGGGAAACACTGGCTTAGAAGGATAAGTGATGGAAAGGATAAGGATAAATGATGGAAAATCTCTGCATTGGGAACACAGATAAATGATATGATGGGAAGGAGTAAAACCCTTTTCATGTTATTACTATTATATGTATTCTCCAATTTCTGTGACAACCTCTCCTCCTATTCTTTGTCTTGCTGTCAATGGGTCATGAATAAGTTAAAATCTGCCCTAGAAGGTCATAGTCAGGAAAAAAAACTTGACAGAAGCATTTATTCACTGCAAGTCTATCCTATTAATTCATACACACAATCTAGACCACAAACTTTTCACATTTATCTTTAATTTCATTTTTTTTTTCATTTTTCTTGTTTTTATCAACCTAACACGAGGCAATACTTTGATGGAACCAGGGTTCACTACTCTGTTATTCTGGCACTGCTGAGAGTCAATCAAATGATAACAAGCACAATTTCGAAAATGCTCAAAGTTGTACCTATTTGCCAATTCACATTAATGTGTTGCGCCCCCGGCACTATGTTTCACATGTTGTATTCTAGTAGAAGAAAACAAAGGCGAATCGGGGACAGCAGTACGAATTTCTCTTTGTCCGCATGAAAGATGAGGAGCAATAAGGCTTTATTTGCTAGAACAAAGTACAGTCCTGGGTAGTAATTTCTTATATGCTGCCTGGGGGCACAAGGATTCAGAATTACTGCAGTCTTCCTCTCGTTACATTTAAATAATTTAGCCATTTCTTTCTGGAGCTTCTAAACAGAGAACTGATGTTATGGACAAGCCCCCAGCAAATGGAATTTGTACACCTTGTGTCGTACTTGAGATATCTATCAGCTGCTTACATGACAAGAGCTCCTGCTTGTTGTATATAATATATAGTTCAACTTCGCTCACACTACTGCTATGCACTGCCTTGTAATAAAATAAAAATGTAGCACATGTAGTAATATGTACGTTGTGGAAGCCTAATACCTTGAGCTGTTATATGCTTGGAGTGAATATTAACCCAATACACCAACGCATGTCCTGTTGTTGTTACACTAGTGCATGCATTTCCACATAGAAATGTTTGCTTTAATGAACTGCCCTAGTGGGAATTATTATTAATAAACAGAATTTATATAGTGACAACATATAACGCAGCGCTGTACATTAAATAGGAGTTGTACATAACAGACAGATACAGACAGTGACACAGGAGGAAGAGAGGACCCAGCCCAGAAGAGCTTACAATCTAGGACAGCGGTCGCTAACAGGTGGTCCGCGACAAAATTTGGGGGGTCCATGGCTCTGGCCGGCTCACTCCCGAGCGGCGTCAGGAGAAGGATCCCGTTGGCGGGACGCACCAGGCAGAGCCGCGGAACACATCCCCCATACAGATCCCAGGCTCGGGGAAGTGGGCGGGCTGTATCCCTGGACACAACCCGCCCACTCTCCCATTGCAGGCTCAGATCTGCGATGGAAGAGTGGGCGGGGTTATGTCATAATGACATCACTCTGGGGGAGAAACACAGAGTGATGTCATTATGACATAACCCCGCCCACTCTTCCATTCCCGTCACTCTCCCCCTTTGAGTGACACTTGGCATGCACGGTTGGGAGCTGGTGTTTTTAGTGGTCCGTGGGACCGAAAAGGTTGGCGACCACTGATCTAGGAGGTGGGGGAAGTCTCACACAATACGAGGGTAGATATGAAATGGGGGGTAAGTAGCAAGGGTTTAGAAGACAGAAGAAGACGGGTAGGTGAGTACATTAAGATGAGTTTTGAGTGCTGTTTTAAATGAGCAGAAAGTAGGAGCAAGCTGAAAAGGAAGAGAAAGACCATTCCAGAGAGTTGGGGCAGCTCTAGAAAAGTCTTGGAGCCGTGCGTGTGACAAGGTTATGAGTGAGGAAGTCCTAAATGTCTGAGCTTAAGATTTGATTTTAGTATACATGCTCTGCAAAACCTTACATAATAAACCAAAAAATGGCAAATGCTTTCATTAGTTCATTACAAGCTGTTTGAAGAGGGATAAACATGAGCTGGGCAGTTTTCAAATACTTTGTCTCAGCTTTAAAATGCCCAGCCCCTTAGTATGTCCCATTTTACCATCATCTTTGTAATATACCCCCACTGTCCAATGCCCCTGTATTGTGACTCACCGTTACAGTAACCATCCAAAAACAGCCAGGTAGTTCATGAAAAGTGCTGGATGGTGCACCCACCTAAACAGGGCTGGGGAGAACACTGCCATAAAAATATTTTACAAGCACACTAACCAGTTGGCCACCCAAAAAATCCAAAACTAGTAAATTGATGCCAAAAGTGTCTGTGACAAATGTTTTATTAATCTGACTATTTTGATCTTGTTTTGTTGGGTTAACAACAAAGTCAAAGAAACTTCTGTCATAGCATCACAACATTTGTCTAAATCTCTGCAACCCAATTGGTGGTTGTTTCAGGTCCAAATATGTTTGTACACACTAAGCAAGTGGAGGGGTTTACATACATTTTTTTTAGGGGGGGGGGGGATATCTGCTAAATAAAAATGCTCATTGCTTGCTTGTCAAT
This sequence comes from Pyxicephalus adspersus, assembly GCF_032062135.1. Taxonomy (NCBI): domain Eukaryota; kingdom Metazoa; phylum Chordata; class Amphibia; order Anura; family Pyxicephalidae; genus Pyxicephalus; species Pyxicephalus adspersus. Next base: position 152,987,814 of record NC_092859.1, read on the forward strand.
GGCATCATCAAAAGTCAGACAAAAATAATCATACAGCAAAGTCAATGGATAGGTAACACAGCTAGATAAGTAGCATTATTAAAGTGGTGATCAGCAGTAGTAGACTACATGTACGCCTAATCTTTAGGAGCTTTTTGAAAATCCTTTTCCAAATCCTAAACAATAATCCAGAGCTTGACCCTCTCCTATGGCTTGAACTCTATTCTTATGATCGCTGGTGGACCTGCAATAAGCTGTATCTGCGTCCCCTGCCCAAAAAAAATCAATACTCACAATATGGGCTAAGCTCGTGTTTGCAAGTTTTGTGCCAAGTGGATACCTAACCCTAGCTTACCCTCGAAGCAAGTGCTTCCCACCGAAATAAATGCGAGTGTTCTTTTAACAATTCAGGGGGTAAGCACTCGCCCTTAAGGTAAGCTAGGGATGTCTAAGCACTTACAGTTAGGGCTATGTAGAGTTAAGGCAGCCAGCCAGACACCCTATAAACAAGGGCTAACAATCACTGATATGAAATTAAATTTATTACTGTTGATTTAGTTGTGAATGCTTTAATTTCATTTGATTAATGCTCCATGCAATTTATTAGTGTAAATATTAAAGCACATAAATCAATTTTAGACTTTTAAAGAATAAATGTAATTATTGAGACTGTTGAAAGATAAATATGATGAAATGTTTAAAATGAATCATGATTAAAAAAACAGAAACTATCACCTAAATTTTTGTGCTTGTTTTGAATCGAGTAAAGTTGTCAGTTCATTTATTAGCTTAACCATGAATTGCTAACCCTTACCAGTATAGATTTTAACGTATTTATATTAACAATCTTCATCATTAAACTGATTTATGCATTTTATTATTTACACCATTACATTTTATGAAAAAGCAATAGCCCCTTACAAGTGTGGTCAGCAGTATTCCCAGAAAGACCAACAATGATAACCCCCTACAAGTGTTAGGGCCAGCAACAATAACCCCCAGTATTGGTTTTAGGGCCATCAATGATAACTGAGCAGCTTGGTTGGTTCAGTTGCTAGAACTCTTTGTGGGGCTAGGTCACAGGTTTGCATCTCTGCCAGAACACGATCTGAAAAGATTTTGTATGTTCTCCCCATGTTTGCACGGGTTTTCCTCGGCACTCTGGTTTCCTCACGTCCGAAAAGCATGTTACAATGTTTATTAAAGCGGAGGTAAACTCAAAACTAACCCAGAACAATAAAATCACATTTATCTTCTATCCCACAGATCAGTCTGTCTGTCGGGAGGTTTCTTCCATCCGGTCCCGTGTTGTTCCGGTATCTGTCTTCAGCTCAGTGCAGAGGGAGCACCAGACACTGACATCTTCTCCTCTTCTCTTCCGCGTTCCTTTTTTTTACGTCACCCGATCTCCCACTGTGCAGGCGCAAGATTGCGTGACGTAGACTGGGATAAAACTCTCTTTCCTTTTCTCATGGCTCATGTGTGAGATGGGCAATTTTTTTCCCTTTTGATGAATAGGCTCCTTCTGTGCATGCTCTCCTCACCTTTTTTATCCTGAATGTAGCACAGTTATCTGTTCTCTTCATGTTGAATTTCAGAGGTAGATCAGCCTTTTGCCTGGTATGTGGGAAATCCATCCTAGGATTGCATGGCCTGAGACACCCCATACCTAAAGGATGCCAAAAATGTCTTTTCCTGCCTCAAATGCCAAGTCCACCCAACCAGGGTTTCCACTCTTAAGGGAAGCTTTCCCATTTGATTTTGAAGTGTTTGTGGAAATATTTGCCCATTCAGCCAAAAGAGCATTTGTGATGTCATGGAACTAATGTCTGAAGACAAGACCTGACTTGCAATAGGTATTCCAAATATTCCCAAGGATGTTAGAAGGTTTGAGGTCAGGGCAGCTTAAGACTAAAGAGTTATTTTAAACCAAATCACATCTTTAGGTATCCAGTCATGTACACAGGTATGCAATCATGCTGAAACAGAAAACGGCTTTCCCCATCATTTACATTACCTTTAAATGGAAACACCTGTGCTCAATAATTTAAAGGTTTATCCATTTACTTTTAGCCAAGTTAAAGCCCCTTATGTTCTATCTTTACCACTGGGTGGTAGTGCAGAGCCTTCTAGGATACCCACATCCCAGGAGGCATCAGGCTGCTCCTTATATCCCAGGAGGTTTCTGGCTGCGCCTCCCGATATTGGGCATGCGCAGAAACGGGTTACTACACTACAAGGTGGGAAAAAAACGACGATCACACGCATGCGCAGTGAGATCTACACTCTTTTTTCCCCCCATTTATAGCAGGCTACGTCATCCCATCTCATGCCTGCAAGAACAGGTGCTGTAGCCAGAAGAAGAAACAAGATGAATGAACATGGCAGCGCCTGGTGCTTCTGCCACTCCGGCAGAAGGAGAATTCAAGGACGACGTGGGACCCAATCCAGGAAAGCTCCGGAGGGATCAAAGGATCTATAGTAGTAAAGGTGAGTTTTTCTTTAGTTTAGTTCGGTTTTAAACATCTCAGTACACAAATAACTTATGATAAAAGGAACATAAATAAGCAACTTCTATAGTATGAAATGAAAGACTGGAATGAAGATGGAAATTCGAGAAACAGAAGACAGTCTATCTTCCTCTTTTTCTCTTTCCTTACACAAATAACATTATTTCTGTATGACAGCTGATTTCACCTGCTGCAAGCAGTCAAAACTGTTCCCTGACTAGAACATCGAGAGTTTTCCTCCTAATGACAAGTCTGCTCGCATGGGAGAAGGTAAATTGTCTAAGTGAGTAATTATGCAATCAACTCACAGAAGTAATTTTCCCATTTACACTATTTCTTCAAAGTAAGCCTTCCGTATGGCAGCTATGGGTTATAACCTTGGAACTGACTCTTTGCTGGTTTGGTTCCTTTTCTCATATACTTTGCAGCGCTCTACTAATGTATGTGACATTTCCAGTCCATGATGATTGTGAATGTATAAGTTATGAGTAAACACCGAGTTAGAACAGCGTGTTTATTAACACGTTTTGAATTGTAAATAAGAGATAAAAATAATCGTCCTTTCCAATCCCAGCACTGACTGAGCGCACCTGCTGTTTAATGCTTACATGAATTGTCAGATGGGAAATGAAGGACTTAATTTTATAGGGGATTTGTAACAGGCACAAGAGAGTGCGTTCTGAATTGATCTTAAAGTATTCCCAAGTTACAGAGTCTCAAAAAGATGTATCAGTGAGATGATAAAGGGAAAAGAAATAACAGCTAATGCTTCAAAGAGTTTTTGAAATGCGATATTCCCTTAGAAGTTTCAAACTGGGTATACATGTTTCAATTTGTGTATGGACTGTTAAACTGTTGATATCCCTCTGACATCAATTGTTCCATTGGAGTACTCCTGTGCTCTGCTTGATATTCAGATTGAATATTGATGATGGACTGGTGCCAATTGTTATTAGATTTGTGGTTTTATTTGAATGTTTGGCAGCCTTTAAACTAGTGGTGAATAACTTAAAGCAGGCCTATCACCACAATTTTTACTTTATATAAAACGGTAGGTCCTTTTTATATTACGTTAAAATGTTATTTTTCCTAATTATCTTTTTTTTTTTTTTAAAGCGGAGGGAAGCGGTAAAGACTGAATGGGAGCTCAGAGCCTCCTGGGACACATCCACAATGGCTTCGGGCTGCTCCTGCTGCGCATGCCTGTTCTTGGGCATGTGCAGAAGGTGGTTTTCCCTGCAAGAAGAAAAAAAGTGTAACACATGTGCATACCCTTGCATAAGCGATCCTTTTGATTATCAATATTATTATTAATAAACAGGATTTTTATAGCGCCAACATATTATACAGCGCTGTACATTAAATAGGGGTTGAAAATAACAGACAGATACAGACAGTGACACAGGAGGAGGAGAGGACCCTGCCCCGAAGAGCTTACAATCTAGGATTGTACATGTTTTTTGTTATTTAAATTTCTAATACATGTTTGACAACTAAAAACACCCTGCTGCCATTTTCATAATTTTCTTTAAAATACTAGGGGGGGACATTGACCTTTTAGAAAGTAGAACCCTTTTTCTCCTATTTAAATACCCCACACATGTGCAGTGAGATCGGAACTCTTTTTTTTGCATTTAAAGGAGGATACATCACCCAATCTTCTGTCTACACAGTGAAAAATCCGGTGATGTAGCCAAAAGAATAAAGACGATGGCAGCACCTGGCAGTTCCTAAATACCGGGAGGAAGAAAGAATCCAAATGCGGGACAGAATCAAGGCCAAATGTGGAGGGATCAAGGGCTCTGCCAAAGTAAAGGTAAGCGTCATTTTTTATTTCAATGACAGGTCAGCTTTAGGCAACACATCCAGAAGGTCACACAATAGCTTTGTTTTCATAAATATGAGGGTCTTTTTTTTTGAAGGACCATAATCTGACAAACTTTGGACAAACCATCATTTTTCTGGAATGCTGCGTCCAATCTGTGCTTCCTTTTCTCTCCTTTCCCTATAGACATTGTTATTTGTCCTTGGGCCACCCCGCTGAGCAGGTTTACCTGAAACATTCACACTCTTCTGAACCATTCACTTATTTTCTTGTTTTAAAGTAGCATTGAGTGTCTTTTCCTAAAAAAACTCTAATTTATAAATACCTTTTCAGGTTTTGATGTTTCCAAACCATTCTGAGAAGAAAACAGCAAACAAATCAAAGGTTTGGCAATACCCTTGAAAGCATCATTCAACTCACTTCAGTGTTTATACAATCACAGTATCTTTAAATGATTCACTGATGTGCAAGCTCAATTTCTTTAAATTCTTATTTGTATTTTTTTTATTTATTACTTTGTTTGAAGTTTACTTGCACATGATTGGTGAACAAAGCTTTTCCATATTTGGGAATCAGAGGTAACATTCCCTACACCTTCAGTAGATCAATCCCATCAGTGTATACGAATAATAGGGGAATTATTTTGGACTTTCATCTAAATAAATATAAATATGATTGATATGGCAATAGTGTATTTAAGTACCAGGTAGCAGCAATATCAATGTTATTTTCAAAAATGTAGAAACGTGCAGCATTACCAATTCAATAATTATCATGTCAGTCTTCTCCTCAGAAATGTTTTTAAGATGGGAAGAAGCTGTAAATAATTCCTTTACTGCCAAATGTACATCCAGAATGACTGGTTATAGTACAGATAGAACATTTTATTATACAGCAATTTAATCCAAATGGAATACAACTGTTTTAGGTCAGTTGGCTGTCATCAATGATCAAACGATCCATATGGATCCACGATGGAACAAGTAGACACCTTATCCATTTGCCCAGTCTCTGTTCGTTTCATAAGAAATAAGCAAAACAAAAACTCACCCAGTCTTTGACCTTGGACATGTGAAATATAAAGACACTGGGCATGATTTATTAAAGCTCTCCAAGGCTGGAGAGGAAACACTTTTAGCAGTGAGGCTGGGTGATCCAGCAAACCTGGAATCGATTTCCTAAAAGTCATTTGCTTTTTGTTAGCAAATGTTTTGAATCCTGGGCTAGATCCATTCAGGGTTTGCTGGATCCCCCAGGTTCACTGATGAAAGTGTATTTTCTCCAGCCTTGGAAAGCTTTATCAAGCCCAATATTTTGTTATGTTTTTTTGCCTTTGTTCGCATTTGGAATTTGTGTTCTTTTGTTCTGTATGGGCCTCCTTGGCAGTTTAGGTTTATTTATCAGGTGTGAGTTAATTTAAAGCCTAGTAGCTAAATGTCCTTTTTCTGTCTTTGATGTGAAGTTTCCAAACCAGGATGCATAGTGTGGTGGCATACCAAAAGGCAATAATATATTTACAAGGATATACAGCAGGCATGGGTGCATGTCATGCCCATTTCCCGCCCTCAATACTGCAAAGCTGCGAGCACTTTGGCATATAATAGTACAAATGTGAGACCATATTTTCAACCTAGAAAGTTGCATGATTTTTTTATGCAAGAACAACCAAGGATAATAAATGTTGAGGGCACTGAATTGCTAAAAAGATATGACATGCAAGGCCTTGGAGGTTTTCCATGTCCTATAGGTAGTACTGTGCAGCCTCATCTTTAACTTTAAAGCGGACCTAAACTCAAATTTTTACTTTACATAAAAGGGTAGAGAACCTTTCTAAATAAACAAAAAAAGTGCAAAACCCTTTAAAAAAAAGAAAAAAAAAAAGGGTGCAGCAGCGCAGTGCGTTGCGATGATTAGGACTTAATGGAAGCACATAGCTTCCTGGGATACCTACCATCATGCACCCCGGGAGGCTCTGGCTGGTCCTTCTTTGCATGTCCTAATCTCAGGTATGCGCAGAAGGGGCATCTTTTCCACCAAGGAGAAAGAGATGCCAATCTCACGCATGCACAGTGAGACCTTCACAGCCGGTACGTCACCCGATCTCACACCTGTGCAGTGTGAGATCAAGTGATGGAGCAAAAAGATAGGAAGAGAAGGCAGAAGATGGCGGGCCCCGGCGCTACCGCTGCACCAGGACAAAGAGGAATCTCAGAATGACGCGGGACTGGATCTCAAGAAGGACCAGCGCCATCGAGGGATCTGCGGGAATAAAAGTAAGTGTGATTTTTTTGTTTTTAGTTTACTTACGCTTTAAGTCCTATGTATAGAAAACTGCCAGATTTATGTGCAGTATATCAGTTTCATTTTGGCAGATCTTGACCGCCTAATCTCACAGTCCTGTTCGCTTCACTGCTTGAACTTTGTTCTGCTTTTTGACTTTGTCAAGTCAGCTCCCTTGTGGTTTGACCTATGTGGCTGACCTTGACCTGTACACTAACCCAGTACTCTGACACTCTTATCATGATAGCATACAATATTTTTGGGGAAATCCTCAGAATCAGGCCTACCTTTTACAGTTTAGCAAGGTATCTTCATTACAATTAGGTAAGTTATCTACCTATCCAATACATTCAAAGGATAATCCAACTTTGATGTTCCAGGCTTAGTATAGATTAGAATTCAGCCATTCCTATGAGGAAAATTCATTAGATGGGAACCAGAAGATTAGTAATCTATTGATGTTATTCACGTATTAAAGTTGTGAAATGCATGAGGAAGCCTTGTTAGAATGGTTAGAGAGGCATTTATTTTTGGAGTGAATTTGAGGTAGACTTTTTATCTTCCTTTTCCGGCTGTCTAGTAATGACTGGCTGGTTGGTGTAAATTCCGAAATGGAGGACACACCATTATTGTGTGTAATTGCTTGCATGGCTGTTTGATAAGACATTACTGATTAAAGCTATAATGAGACTTTTTGTAAACAGCTGACGTGCTTGATATAGAGAATTTAGATAATAACTAGGTGAACAATGATACCATGACTGCTAACTTTTTAGGAAATGACACGGGCAGGATAAAGCCAGGACTGGTGAATAAAGGTGGTCATATACTGCTCTGTTAGCCCTTGATGCTGCTAATCACAAGTGGCCACACCACACCCCTCACACGACCATTCCCCAGCCATCATTGTGAGGGCAACATGGTATGAGTAGGCTCCTTGCTCCTCAACCAAGGTGTATGAGCAGATCTTTAGCTCCCCAGTGTTTACTGCACAGATTCCCGTCTTCTAACCAAACAGGTTTCATAACACATACTCAAGGATTCCATCAATTTGGTGACCTAAGAAAATCCAAGCAATCACTGGAGCTTACCCTTTCTTCATATACCTGCACAATTTCTGCACTACTGATTCTTATGTTAAACTTCCTCTGAAGAAGCCCTGATGGTCGAAACGCGTAAGGAATCATTGCTATTTACTTTACTCCCTAACAAACGAACCTTTAACCAAGGATTTACCTACCACATTTGGGACTATATGAAGTACTTGTCCAGCACCTGTTTGTATTGTTACCTTATTATGTTAATTGAATAAAATATCTACACAATTGCCAGCAAAACCCCTACTTTTGTTCACTGAACCTTAAGGCCAAGAGAAAGAAAACAAATTTAATTTACTGCAATAATTACTATACCCACAGTTCACAGTATATTAGCAAAATCAACAGTGGAAAGAATGACTCTTACATTGCTGGCAATTGAGGGAATATCACCCTTGATTATAGCCAATAAAGATCATTGGTGTCACTTTAACTGGTCTGAGTGGCACAAATTAATCAGTGCTCAAGGAACTTATTGCAAATTCTTGAGGAACCCCAGGGTTCCACGGAACCTTGGTTGAAAAACACTGGTTTAATCTATTAAAATGTATTAAATAGGCTTATACATATGCACATAAAACTTTATGTTATAATATTACAGCCTAAAGCGTTCCACTTCTTGGCCAGGTAGGGCATCATTGCAGAAAAGCACAGGTGATGTCCCTTTGTTTTTGGTTCCTTGCCTTGAATACCTGACAATACTGACTTCCCCTGGGCATGAAAGGCCTGAATAAATTCCTGCTCCCCACGCAAGAGTTTTGTGATTCAGGCCTGGATAATTAAGATGGCTGAAGATTATATCTTGTAAAAGAAGAAGGAAGAAGATGGTAGCACCCTGTGACGAAACAGGGACAAGTGAGTATAGCAGGGTTTAGTTTTGCTTTAGGGTTAAGCGCAGACAGGAGGCAGTAATAAGAAGTCCCAATGCTTGTTAGTCGGTCAGCAGCCCCAACCACATTTCTGAATTTTGACAGTGGGGACAGAACTCAACTGCTAACAACCTTCCCCGTTCATTCACTACGGATGGCCATGAGTGAGACACTAGCATCCCAACTGCTGGCACCATTCAAGGGTGTGAGGAAGCAGCACGCACCCTACAAACTCATCATGTGCCTAAACTTAGCCAAACATCCAGTTGTTTGACACTTCCAAATTTATATGTAAAGTGAATATTTCTCATTTCAATAAAACCATACAGCAAGCCAGGCTTCAAACAAGTACATTAGGAGAGGTTGATGCCATTTCAAATTCCATCAAAAAACTCTAAGATTCGAGGATTATCAGCTCAATAAAAGAAAACGGAGGCTTATTTAC